>NC_056737.1:1619888633-1620211133 GCF_019279795.1 Protopterus annectens
TGATACTAAGTGAAACATGCTTCACTGAAAAAGGATGATCCAATCTTTTCTATTCATAAACTTCACTGCTGAGCATGTCTAAACTATTATCAGGACTAAACCTACATGTGTTTATTCCATCGCTGTGCATATTAATTCTGTGTACTATTTTGCTAAGTTAAAGTTCCATATAAGCTTTGAAAATGGCAAACTGAATTTTCTGTCCTGCCACTGCAAAAACTTTGTGTGACAACAACAAAAATATAAAACATTTAGATGAAATTCTTTTTTTTTTTTATCTGCTTTATGGCCTGGTAAATTACTGAAAATGGCCTTTGGACCAGCTCATTCTCCTGGTTACTAAACGCAAACAAACAAGCAAATATAAAAAGACATTTGGCCAGGTCACCAGGGATGATGCTGTCATCCCTGGTGGCCTTTCCATTTATGAATCAAGTAATCAGGGTCAAAGATCCAAATCAGAGAATGCTTTTAAAAGTAAGTAATATTCACTTACAAAAATTGAAATATTAAAGATATTTATTTTAATTTGCATTTTATAAAGCATAAGAAGTCTATAGATGTAATATATAGCTTTATTTAATAGCTGTGACCCTCACTTATCAAAGAAAAGACAGATTTTATGAGGAGCAGGGCAAAATGTAACAAAATCAGGGTCATTAGCACTATGTAAGGGATCTCATACTCTGTCAGACTATAGGAACAGAAAACGTTCTATAAGGTGTCCCAAAGAAGGCAGTATGAATTACAATATCTTCAGCTGTATGACTTGATTACTTTGCAGTGTTGTAGTGGTTAGAGGTATTACTTTGTAAGAAGAAGATTCAGTATTTAAGACATGGAATTTCTAATGCCTGAACACCTACAGTAAGTGGTGCTATTGTGTACACGTTGCAGCATGCTGAGCACAGGACACAGTGTTATTCTGTAGCCATTAAATGGCTCTACATTTAGTGCACAACCTCAAAACAAGGGTAAATGGCAGAATATCCTAATGAAAGCATAAGTAGCAAAATTATATGTTAATTGACCAATGCAATATGGAGGAGCTATTCAGGAAGGTATAAAGTAATCATGTACACTTAGTGCAACAATTTGCCATGAAATCCAAAACTCTTTGGAATACAGCCACTATTATACATAGAAAAAAATGTTAGGGGTTGCTGCTGCCATATTAACCTGTATGTGCAACCTGTATGTTGCTGTTGCAATCATTAACCTATATGAGCAACAACCTTTAATTGAAGGTGCTACTGCTGCCAGACCTCATAAATGACAGCATATTTTTTCAACCATTTGTTTTAAAGGAAAAGTTGCATAACGTTTTCACTTTGAAAGTAAGTGCTGCAAAAAGGAGTAGCATATTTTTCACTACAGCACATTTAATTGGGAAGAGATCACATTACGCAGACTATGTATAACTGACTTTGATAGACCACATAGATGAAGGTTTGCTGTACTGCGTGCTCATTAAGATCATACTATTTTTAAACACTTCTCTTAACATCCACAACAGATATTAATTTATATTAACACTGGAAGCAGAACCCTTAGCAGGCAGTATTTCAAGTGAGCCTACATAAGTGCCTATAAGAGCATATCCCAAGTTTCTTAAGCTCTATCCAAACAAAGTCATACATTTGTCTAAAACACTGCAACCTCCAAAACACTGCCCAAAGCAAGCAGAGTCCAAGGCAATGAAAAATATAGAATGCTTGGGGATTCTGCTAAACTCATCTTAGGTCCTGATCCAGTTAGAAATACACTAATAGTTCTATGAAAAAACACAGAACTTGGAGAGTTCTACTAATCCCAGCCTATGTCCTTATCCAATTAGAATTCAACTAAAACCAGACAACTTCTAAAATGTTCTTGTGATTTGAATTCTGACAAAAACCTGACACATCATTCACATGTCTTTGAAAAAGATCAAGTAATTGTTGAGTGTCCATCAGGGATTGACATATAAAATAGCGAGCAGATTAAAAAGAATACAAGACAGATATGGTTTGATTATAGTTCACACAGGGGTCAGCAATATGGGGAGGTCAGCACTTACTGGTACAAAAAACAATACATTGGCATAGAAAAAAAAAACATGTTTAACACAAGTCTGGCTTTACTTCAAATAGTACTTTGATTTAGTACTTAACGTCTGTCTTCAATTTGGGGCAAATGACAAGTGCCATAAGTAGGGTTCATAGCTAAGTACTAGGCTAGTTGCCCTTGTGGGTAATTTTAAGCCTAATCAATTTCTCTTTCAAAGGCAAGGGCGGCCCGTGCTATTGGACTGCTGGACTGCAGCCCCCTCAGCAAAAAAAAAAAAAGAAAAAAATTTTTTTAAAAATTTGCGGACTTCGCGCATGCGCAGTAGTCCAGACTACTGCGAGTCTACTGCGCATGCTCCAGGCAGTCCGGCAGTCCAGGTAGGGAAACATAGGAGACGTCTGTGCACTTTTAAAGTGCACAGACTCGCTGGGAAAATGCATCGGGGCCAGACTGCAACAGCAGCAGTCAGTCTGTCTCGTCAGGACTGTGGATTAGGGTTTGGATCGCGGGAATCTCGCGGGACTGTGGATTATTGCGCGGGCATTTGGATTACATTATGGAGAATGGGCAGCAAGGACAGGTAAGTGTGTTAATTATTGTTTAGAATGGTAGGGAAGTGTGTGAATGAATGTATGCCTATTTGAATGGACTGGTGTGTGTTTATTGTTTAGAATGGTAGGGAAGTGTGTGAATGAATGCCTATTTGAATGGACTGGTGTGTGTTTATTGTTTAGAATGGTAGGGAAGTGTATGAATGAATGCCTATTTGAATGGGTGTGTGTGTGTGTGTGTGTGTGTGAAAATGCCCCAGGTGCTCATGGTGGTGTGGTAGGGAATACCTCAGGCTTGAACCCTGTACCCTGTATGCAGGTGTTAAAGACTTGAGTTCCCTACCCACCACCATTTGTAAAAAAAATGCAGATTTTTGCCTCATATTTGATCTGATCTGTTCCTCATAATATCTGTGGTTTGTAAATGTTGCAGTGCTTGATATTTGATGGTGTAGTAGTAGCATTGTTGCCTCACAGCTGCAGGTTCTCAGGTTTGATTCTTGGCTGGGGTTCCTTCTTTGTTGGGTCGTTTGTTTGATATTTGATGGTGTAGTAGTAGCAGTGTTGGGGGTTCCTTCTTTGTGGGGTCTGTTTGCTTGATATTTGATGGTGTAGTAGTAGCATTGTTGCCTCAAAGCTGCAGGTTCTCAGGTTTGATTCTTGGCTGGGGTTCCTTCTTTGTGGGGTCTGTATCTTCTCCCTGTGTTTGTGTGGGTTTGCTTTTGTGTCCTCCCATGTTACGAAGACATGTCTGCATCATTTCTTCCTGGGCCTCTGCTGAAAATTGTTTTTTTGTTCCAAGTCAGACTGTCCTGATTAACAAATGTTAAATAAAATTGACAGGCATTTGAATTTCAGACTTCAGGTTTCTGAATGTTTAATTTCTTACATATTTGATGGTGCAGTGGCAGTATTGTTGCCTCATAGCTATAGGATTTGTGGTTTGATTCTTGGCTGTGGTGGCTTCTTTGTGGAGTCTCCATCTTATCTCTGTGTTTGTGTGGATTTGCTCTGGTATCCTGCCATTTTACAAAGATGTGTCTACAGTATTTCTCCCTGGGCCTCTGCTGAAAATTGTTTTTGTTCCATCAGAAGTAAAATTGACAGGCATTTGAATTTCAGACTTCATAGTCTTCAGAAAATACATAGTAAAACAACTTTTTATTCTAGCAATAAATATATAGTAACACAACCTTTTATTATAGCAATTTTTATGTTTATAAGATGACTATTTGAAATTTTTCCTTATTTTTGGGACTGTAATACCCTGTTAGTGGCTTTGTCCAGGTTTTTTGTGCTAAGGTTGACAGCTATGGCAAGAACTGAATTCACTGAATATGTTTGAGGGCTGTATTCCCTCATTACTGGGTTTGTCCAGGTGTTTTGTGCTAAGGGGTTGACAGCTATGGTGAGAACTGAATTAATTAAATGATAGCTATTTAAGTTTCAGTCTTCCTCTCATTCACAAAACAGCTGATTTGGCGTAGTGGTATGTTGCTCTTGACTGTTTTGCACAGGGACCTTGTCTGTAAAATGTACGATGGTAACACAGCATTTTTCTTTCACAAAGCAGGTGATTTGGCATAGTGGTATGTTCTGATTCTTTTTTGCACAAGGACTTTGGCAGTAAAATGTATGGTGGTACCATGGTAACACAGCATTTTATTCTGGCAGCTTTCCAAGATTATACAAGCAATGTTTAATGTGTCCCTGGTTTTTGCCCTTTTGACCCACCCCAATAAATTTTGTTTTTTCCAGACTTCTTGTGCTGCGAAGTTGAGATGCAGTTGAGTATTGAGCAGATTTTACAAGGAGCTGAGAGCTGCAAGGGAAGAGAAGTTTAGTGCTAATAGCACAACAGGCTGTGTGCTTGCTTTTGATGCAGAAGGTTGTTGGTTCTACTCCTATCAGGGGTGAATGCTGAAAGTTAAGATACTAATTATGAGCCTGTTATCAGTTTGCCATCCATTTCCTATTTCAATATTACTAGCTTATTTTTAATGTAATTTAGGCAATTTATTCCACAGGGGCATCAGACACTTTATTGTTCGATGAAACCATGAAATGTAAAGGTGATTGCTAGCACCAACCTCTTCATTACAGATTTATTTAACGTGGAATTATTTAGATGACTTTTTTACTACTTCAGAGATTGTGCATATTTACTGATAATGGTGGACTGTAGAATTGTGCATATTTACTGATAATAGTGGACTGTAGAAGTTTGAGTAGACTTTTATGATGGAAATGTTCTGAATTGGACAGTTTTGTTTCATTGTTTACTGGAAAAATGTTCAAAGCAATAGGAAGGTGCATCAAAGAGCACATGTATGTTTCATATGCAAGGGGCCTATGATTTGAAAACAGCCCAGAATTAATTTTTATCTGCCACGAGTAAAATGTATTTTCTTTGAATGTGGATTTTAATGTTGTTTCAGTGAATGTGAGTTTCAAGGGCAGAGAAGGTTTAATGCCAAGTTTGCATGTGCTGTAAAATACAAAATAAAACTTTCAAATGAAGTTCAAATCATCATAGAAGTAAATCAGTATGCACATTAGTGTTTATGGTAAATGGAGTGAAATAGCAAATTAATGGATCATTGGAATGGCTGCAGGGAGGCTCCATTCGACCAGGGTTTTGTGAGGGGGAAGGGCAGCAAACTTAGACAGCCCCAGCTGAACCATACCTCCCAACTGTCCAGATTTTCAAAGAATGAATGGATGTTTTGCTTCTTATTTTTGATTTGTTCCTCATAAAAATTTGTGGTTTTCTGGCAAATCATTTAGGAATTAAGTCACTAAATAATGACACACCTAGTTTCAGACTTCATAACCTTCAGAAAAATGCATGCTAAAGTAAGACCTGTTCTATCAACTGTCCCAGTTTATAGAAGAGCATTTTTAGTACTGTTTATATGTTTCCCCCCAATATATTTGGCCTTGTCCAGATTTATGTCCCAGTTTATACAAGAGCAATTTTAGTACTGTTTATATGTTCCCCAATATATCTGGCCTTGTCCAGATTTATTGTATTAACAGGTTGAGAGGTACATGCAAATAAATTGCTTTATAGAATTAGGCATAGCCAAACCTCTGAACTGTCCCTGATTTTGACTCAAAATGTTGCTCTTCCCCTAATGATCCCTCCGCAAAATAGCAATTTTGGAAGAAAACATGGAGGGTTTATAATTAAGAAATAACTGTAATAATCAGATTACTTTTATTTCAGAAATGCATGTAGATTATTTTATTTTGTCAGCTGCTCAAGTTAGCAGTACTAATATTAAAGTGCCCCTTCTTTGACAGGTTCCCAGCTGTATTGTGTTGCTATTTCATATTTTTACATCACATTTTTTGGTCCATTTTTCATAAAATTGTGTTTTTTTGGCAAATTAGTGACACATAATTAAAGACTGAAGTTAGAAAATAATGACGGACATTTGAGTTTCAGATTTCATACCATTCAGAAAATTCATACTAATGCAAGACCTCTATTAGCTTTCTAAGGTTATAAGAGCGATATTTTAAAAATTGTCCTTATTTTTGGGCCTTTGTCCCATTTCTTTGTATGGCTTTGTCCAGATTTCTTGCTCTGAGGTTGAGAGGTATGACAAATGTGTCAGGGCCATCACAAGTTAGCCAGAGACATTTCAAACTGTGACATATTTGTTACACCCCACTCCCCCATGTAGTGACTCTGGATGTGTCGAACCAAGGCAAGGAGTAGTTATGCAGTGTAAATGTGCAGAGAATCCCACCCATCCAAGGTAGACACAAGTACTAGAGTGGCTTTTCATCTGTCCTTGATTTTTGCAGAATGGTCTGGTTTCTGTCATATTTTTTGTACTGTTGATTTATGCTTATTACTCAAAGTGCATGTTGCTCTGTGTTTAAGTAGCAATACTTTAATGACCATCAGGTAAGCTTGGCTGAGATTGCAAGATGCAAGTAAGCTTTAATAAGCATACTGTTAAAGAATTGCCAACATTGAAAGCCTTTCTGTTGCCATGTAGAGAATACTTAACTAGATAATGTATAAGCCTTGGGTATTGAAATGCATATGCCAGTATTTGTAATAACGGACAGAATTACATTATTTTAAGAGTCTCATTACACTTGGAGACTTACAGTCATCTCTGCAGGCTTTAACCATAAACCGAATGCCAATCGTGTGGTCTATAACCTGTACAGTAATACTTTTAAGCAATGTATCTTGAGCTTATTTCTTGTTTGCTTTTCATTTTTTACTTTGATCATGTTTTCCCCATGAAACAAGTAGTTGTTAGGCAGCAGGTCTTTTTTGGATAAGGAACATTTTTACAAGTGGGGGCATCAGAGATTTTTACTTTCAGCATGTTACTTTAATAAAGCTGAATATAAATTATAATTAGAACTGCAGTGCAAGAAGTGGTTTGAGTTGAGTGCTGCTTGTTTTTCTTATAATTGATTTTGACTGGCATTCCATTAATGTATTTAAAAAAAAGTAATTTATTTCTTCATGCCTCACAACCTTTTTTGTTTCCATCTAGATATTAAGCTGTCATGCAGCCAATGCATTGAAATATTTTTATTCTTCTACACTTCATTTTGTCTTGATTGGACTCTCATGACAACTGTTTGGCACCCAATGCAGTATATTTAGTTTTTGTGGTTTGCTACTACAGGTGTTTGTGTGTGTGTGGTAGGGAATACCTCAGGCTTGAATCCTGTACCTTGTATGCAGGTTTTAAAGACCTTAATTCCCTACCCACCACCATTTGTGAAAAAAACTGCAGATTTTTGCCTCATGTTTGATCTGATCTGTTCCTCATAATATCTGTGGTTTGTAAATGTTGTAATGCTTGATATTTGATGGGGCAGTTGTAGCATTGTTGCCTCACAGCTGCAGGTTCTCAAGTTTGCTTCTTGGCTGGGGTGCCTTCTTTGTGGGGTCTTTATATTCTCCCTGTGTTTGTGTGGGTTTGCTTTTGTGTCCTCCCATGTTACAAAGACATGTCTGCATTATTTCTTCCTGGGCCTCTACTGAATTTTTTTTTTGTTCCAAGTCAGACTGTCCTGATTAACAAATGTTAAATAAAATTGACAGGCATTGAATTTCAGAC
Organism: Protopterus annectens; assembly: GCF_019279795.1. Lineage (NCBI taxonomy): Eukaryota > Metazoa > Chordata > Ceratodontiformes > Protopteridae > Protopterus > Protopterus annectens. The sequence continues at coordinate 1,619,896,336 of NC_056737.1, forward strand.
TTCAGGTTTCTGAATGTTTAAGTCTTTGCATATTTGATGGTGCAGTGGTAGTATTGTTGCCTCACAGCTATAGGTTTTCTGGTTTGATTATTGGCTGGGGTGCCTTCTGTGTGGAGTCTGCATCTCCTCCCTGTGTTTGTGTGGATTTGCTCTGGTGCCCTGTCATTTTACAAAGACGTGTCTGCAGTATTTCTCCCTGGGTCTCTGCTGAAAATAGTTTTTATTCTGTCAGCAGTAAAATTGACAGGCATTTGAATTTCAGACTTCATGTTCTTCAGAAAATGCAAAGTAACACAACCTTTTATTCTAGCAGTTTTCTAAGTTTATAAGATGAATATTTGAAATTTGTCCTTATTTTTGGGACTGCATTCCCTCATTATTGGCTTCGTCCAGGTCTTTTGTGCTAAGGTTGACAGCTATGGCAAGAACTGAATTCACTGAATGTTTGAGGGCTGTATTCCCTCATTACTGGGTTTGTCCAGGTGTTTTGTACTAAGAGGTTGACAGCTATGGTGAGAACTGAATTCACTAAATGATAGCCATTTAAGTTTCAGTCTTCCTCTTTTACAAAGCAGCTGATTTGGCGTAGTGGTATGTTGCTCTGTTTTGCACAGGGAGCTTGGCAGTAAAATGTATGGTTCTAGCAACTTTCCAAGATTATACAAGCAATGTTTGTGTCCCTGGTTTTTGGGCTTTTGACCCCCCCCCAATACATTTTGGCTTTTTCCAGTTTTCCTGTGCTGCAAAGTTGAGTATTGAGTAGATTTTACAAGGAGCTGAGAGCTGCAGGCGAACAGAAGTTTAGTGCTGCTTAAGTGAAGTTGGTTTGCCTTGTTAATAGCACAACAAGTTGTGTACTTGTCTTTGATGCAGAAGGCTGTGGGTTCTACTCCCACAAGGGGTGGATGCTGCTGTACTAAAAATGTTCTCCTTGGTGAAGATACTAACTATGAGTTTGTTATCAGTTTGCCATCTGTTTCCTCTTGCAATATTACTAGCTTATCATTTTTTTAATGTAATATAGGCAATTTATTCCTGAGGGGCAACAGGCACTTTATTTTTCGATGAAACCATGAAATATAAAGGTGTTTGCTAGCAGCAACCTCTTCATTAGTTACAGATTTCTTTAATGTGGAATTATTTAGATGACTTTTACTTCTTCAGAGATAGTGCATATTTACTGATAATGGACTGTAGAATAGTGCATATTTACTGATAATGGACTGTAGAATTGTGCATATATACTGATAATGGACTGTAGAATTGTGCATATTTACTGATAATGGTGGACTGTAGAATTGTGCATATTTACTGATAATGGTGGACTGCGGAAGTCTGAGTAGACTTTTATGATAAATGTTCTGAACTGGGCAGTTTTGTCATTATGGGTGCATGCATTTTGTTTCATTGTTTACTGGAAAAATGTTCAAAACAAATTTAAAACGCCCTCTAACAACTGTAATATATTGTACAAGGAATATAATTTAGTACAATGAGGAAGGTGTATCAAAGAGCACATGTATGTTTCATATGCAATGGGCCTATGATTTGAAAACAGCCCAAAATTAATCTTTATCTGCCACTGGCAAAATGTATTTTCTTTGAATGTGGGTTTCAATGCTGTTTCAATGAATGTGAGTTTCAAGAGCAGAGAAGATTTAATGCTAAGTTTTCATTGTGAGACTGCATTGCTTTGTTTAGTAGATGACTTAGTGTTTGTGCTGTAAAATACAAAATAAAACTTTCAAATGAAGTTCAACCCATCATACAAGTAAAGCAGTATGCACATTAGTGTTTATGGTAAATGGAGTGAAATAGCCAAGAAATGGTTCATAAGAATGGCTGCAGAGGCTCTTCAACTGTAATTTTGTCAGGGGGGAAGGGCAGCAAACTCAGACAGGCCCAGCTGAACTATACCTCCCAACTGTCCAGATTTTCAAAGAATGAATAGATTTTTGCTTCTTATTTTTGGTTTGTTCTTCATAAAATTTGTAGTTTTCTGGCAAATCATTTAGAAATTAAGTCACTAAATAATGATACACTGAGTTTCAGACTTCATAACCTTCAGAAAAATGCATGCTAAAGTAAGAACTGTTATTCTATCAACTGTCTCAATTTATACAAGAGCAATTTTTAGTACTGTTTATATGTTCCCCCAGTATATTTGGCCTTGTTCAGATTTACTGCATTAACAGGTTGAGAGGTACATGCAAATAAATTGCTTTATAGAATTAGGCATAGCCAACCTCTCAACTGTCTCCGATTTTGGCTTAAAATGTTGCTCTTTAATAATCCCTCCGCAAAATAGCAATTTTGGAAGAAAACATGGAGGGTTTACAATTAAGAAATAACTGTAATAATCAAAGTTATAGATTACTTGAAATGCATGTAGATTATTTTATTTTGTCAGCTGCTCAAGTTAGCAGTACTAATATTAAAGTGTCCCTTCTTTGACAAGTTCCCAGCTGTATTGTGTGGCTATTTTATATTTTTGCATCACATTTGGTCCATTTTTCATAAAATTGTGTTTTTTGGAAAATTAGTGACAAATCACTAAAGACGGAAGTTAGAAAATAATGGCAGACATTTGAGTTTCAGATTTTATACCCTTCAGAAAAGTCATACTAATGCAAGACCTATTCTATTATCTTTCTAAGTTTATTAGAGCAATATTTAAAAATTGTCCTTATTTGTGGTCATTTGTCCCACTTCTGTGTATGGCTTTGTCCAGATTTCTTGCTCTGAGGTTGAGACGTATGACACATGTGTCAGGGCCATCACAGTCAGCCAGAGACATTTCAAATTGTGACATACTTGTTGCACCCCACTCCACCATGTACTGACTCTGGATGTGTCCAAGCAAGGCAAGGAGTAGTTATGCAGTGTAAATGTGCAGTGTCCCCCCCCCCCATCCAAGGTAGACACAAGTACTACAGTGGCTTTTCATCTGTCCTTGATTTTGCAGAAAGGTCTGGTTTCTGTCATATTTTTGTACTGTTGATTTATGCTTATTACTCAAAGTGCCTGTTGCTCTGTGTTTAAGTAGCAATGCTTTAATGACCATAATGTAAGCTTGTCTGAGATCATAAGATGCAAGTAAGCTTTAATAAGCATACTGTTAAAGAATTGCCAACATTGAAAGCCTTTCTGTTGTTGCCATGCAGAGAATACTTGACGAGATAATGTATAAGCCTTGGGTATTAAAGGACAGGATTCCATTATTTTAAAAAGCTCATTACACTTGTTGGAGACTTCCAGTCATCTCTACAGACTTTACCCATAAACTAAACAGAATGCCAATCATGTGTGGTCCATAACCTGTACAGTAATCCTTTAAGCAATGTATCTTGAGCTTGTTTCTTGTTTGCTTTTCATTTTTTACTTACATGTTTTCCCCAAGAAACAAGTAGATAGTTGTCAGGCAGCAGGTCTTTTTTTGGATAAGAAACATTTTTACAAGTGTGGGCATCACAGAGATTTCTACTTTCAGCATGTTACTTGGCACTTTAATAAAGCTGAATATAAATTATAATTAGAACTGCAGTGCAAGGAGAAGTGGTTTGAGTTGAGTGCTTCTGGTTTTGCTTGTACTTGATTTTGACTGGCATTCCAGTAATGTATTTAAAAAGTAATTTATTTTTTCATGCCTCACAACCTTTTGTTTCCATCTAGATATTAAGTAAGCTGTCATGCAGCCAATGCATTGAAATATTTTTATTCTTCTACACTTATTTTTGTCTTGATTGGACTCTCATAATGATGGTTTGCCATGCCACCCAGGGGAGTGTATTTAATTAAAGTTAGTTTTTGTGGTTTTGAGAATAGCCTCTCCCCTTTCTGGTTGGCCACACCCCTTCCCCTTGACCCCATCCATTCAGCTGGCTCCTGCAGCCCCCCTTTGATTTGAAGTCACCAGCCGCCACTGTTCAAAGGTAAGAATCAAACTATGAGGTAAACAGCATAACAACTCTCAACGGGATTCACTGAGGGACAGCATGGTGTGAGACGTGTGTCCAGCTTGCCTGGCTGACGTCAGATGAATTGCACCCCCCACACATAAACTGACACACTAATGAGGGAATGCAGGAACTGAATTGGAAGCTTTCAATCCCCATAATGCTTTCTACAGCTATCAGAGTTTACCTAATAAAAAAGTGCACAAAACATACTCCCACAAAAACACAGGCCTTTCTAGATGCAAAAAGTTTAAACAAAAATGTTGTAAATCTTGAAGCCTCTGTTTGCATGGAGAAATAAGACATCTGCTTCATAACTAACATTTGGGGAAAGGATTCTGGGTGGCATTTATGAATATTTTATGTAGTATCCACTAACTGTATGTAGAAATTAGCATATACAAAGGTTGCAGCCAATTCATAAACCTACTCAAAGGAGCCATTGAAATAGGGCTCCTTATTTATGCAATGAACACAGCAGTGCTACAGAAATGAGTGTATAATGGTACCCGTATGAAGAGATTTGATTCATAAAGCATGCAAAATGCATAGTATAATGTAGCAGTAGTATTCAAAGCCATTCATGTGGTAATGGTCAACTGTAGATAGTTCTGCAATGTATGGTCAGCAAAATAATGAATATATTACTATTCCTTATGACTGATATACTAACTGCAGATATAATATTGCTATTCCAGAAAGTGCTTTAGATCATAGCTGGTATATACTTGTCTTACTAGGCAAGAACAATTGAACAAGTTCTGCATGGATGCCCAGACACTGGATGAACTATGTTGATTTTGTCAACTTGCCCAAGAAGCTGGCAGGAGATGTGTCTCAGTAATTCTGTAAATCAGAATTATAACTGCTATAATCATCCTGGTAACAGATACTTTCCAAAGGCCCATGGGTGACGCAGTTGTCATGTCCTGGGCATTAAACAGTTTCTCCTTGCAGCAATGTTTGGATAGTTTGCTGCCTCATGCATACCAATATACTGGGATAACCCCTGTAATGTGAGGTTCCTACACAGTGTACCCCCTACCGAGCATATGTGGTACAGTGAATGTCATACATATAAGAATAAATAAACCTGCTAGAGATGATGTGGCTGCATTCCTTAACAGCCATGGCTACTACTCAGTAAACTGCCAGGTAATATGCTATCATATAGGACACATCATCAATGTGTTTGCACCAGTAACCACAATACCTGTAGCTGGAATTCCAGCAGTTTATATTATACATCTGGGACTAGATGCATCCTCCATGAATGTTTATATGTGATGCTGGATATCTACTGGAACTATGGCACCAATAACTTCCCCTCAGACACCCATACAAGAAGCCTACAGTCATGAGAAACATCATGGGTGGAACATCATGAAAACTGTCTTTGCCACACCAAAGATGTGTGTTTGTTGTTTGAATGATTCTGGTGGCGTACTGTAGTATACATCTCAGAAATCATGCTGTATACTCACAACACGATGCATGGAAACCAGGCTACCCAACTAGAGTATAACAGCAATGAGGGAGAGAGAGGTGAGCCACCATCTTTATCAAGAAGCTCAGCAAGCCAGACACACAAACACACAAACACACACATGTGCATAAAACACTATCATTACCCGGGACATTAGATGAGGGTATGGTGATACATCTAATGTGACACTTCTAAAATGAATGGTAAACTAGGTGAGGATATAATCTCTTGCTGTTACTTGCCAAGTACTGATATTTCACCTCTGGCCTCCACCAGAGGTATTGGCTGTGTCACACTTGCCCTCATGCATTCACTTGGAGTTCTATTCTGTGCTGGTGAGGTAAGAAAATAAAAGTACCTGGGAACCAAGTCACAATATTCTTTAATAACAAATTCACAAATTAGTTTATAAATTTATTATTAAAGATTATTGTGACTTGGTTCCCAGGTGCTTTTATTTTCTTAGTTGGTGTCAGTGATTTTTTGGAGTGCATGCTGGTGAGGTAAGTTGACCTCTTTTTCTCCTGACAGATGGTGTAGAACTATGTACAATAACTCACCAAGACATCAGGGAAAGGTTTGCCCACAGATGGTGTCCCCCCCTCATGGACATGTTGAAGGCATCACTACACATGAGGGTGATGCTGCCAATACATCAGCTATCTGAAATGATGCTGCTGAAGTCAGCATCAGGGGGTGTAAAACAGAAGATACAAAGTATTCAACTGCAAATGCACCAGTTCATGGATTAACTGATTTAAAGTAACACCATTTCATGGATTAACTGATTTAAAGTAACACCAATTCATGGATTAACTGATTTAAAGCAGCACTAATTCATGGATTAATGTATTTAAAGTAGCATCAATTCATGAATTAACTGATTTAAAGTAGCACCATTTCATGAACTATTTAAACTATGAAGTTCCCAAGACAACTTATTAATGCTATTCGCATATCTCTCCTCCACTGGTGCTGTGTGGTGGTGGTGGTAGTGGTGTTTGTAGTGCAATGTCACATGAGATCATTATGCATCTGCTAAGATTGCAAATAGGCATCATGCAGTGTTCCATGGGCAGACCACACCATGCAGCACACTAACTGTGCATGGCTGAGCATGTAGGTTCATAAGCAAGAGGTCAAAATGTCAGCCTACTGTCTCACCAGCAGGTGCAACAGTACACTGCTGGTCCTGCTGAGAGGGTGTCACAACAGATCTAGATGTAGGCAGTAATAATAGCCATCAAAGAAACACTGCTACAGGCAGTTGTGTATGTTTTGATGAGAGATCCCCATATTGATTTGTCTCTGAAAGCCCCTTCTCCCATAGTTATGCTTCCTTTGTGGAGATGACCAAAGAAGAACAGACTCCAGAGTGCAATGTTCATGTTCAGCTTCTACCTGGTCCATGTGCCCACCAGTAAATATGTCACCATCGGCACAGCTACTGGGCCCTGTGTTAGTACCCACTCCAGTAGCCACTGATGCAATCTGTATGCATGCAATATCTTCCCTAGAGGGTACAAAGGTGCTACCTGCTAATACCTTTTCTAGTATCTAGCCTCTCCAGGTTATAGAAACAACTGAGTGAAGCATAGCTAACAGCTATGATATCTTTAACAAATTACATGTATCAGATTGGGTTCCCCTCCAAAAAGTATATGTTGCAAGTAAAGGTATGCATACCTTGTACTGGTGTGGTACAATTACAAGAGGTTTCTGGATCTAGTCCACATCCATGGATGGTTGTTGATTTCCTTACAGTAGTTTCTCCTGCAAGACCAGTATATGTATTCAACATCATTCAATTAACCATCAAATGTGTTGCAATAACATATGAAGACTCACCTTCATCGTGAGGGTTTCTGACATCCACTCAACCAGTATACCTCACTGAGTGATACCTATGACACCTGGGCTACCAACACCTTCTTGTCTAGTGAGGGCAAACTGAGATGACCTTTCTACGGCTAACAGCAGCATTAACATGTATTGTGACCTCTGAATGCTACCACTATCTTCCTAGTGGTGCCCACAATGCCCTATCAGGATGGCTTAATCACTCCCTATTGCATTGTGGTGAACCTTGGTATTTTGAGAAGTGAATATTTTCTCCCTCTTCCTACTCATCAAGAAAACAAAACATTAGTGTAAAACTGTATTATACACATGTGAAATAATGTGCAGTCCTGCATTTATGATGCCAAAGGCACAATCAGATCTGTAAAATGGCATACAGTTTAAGTTGAGTTATCAGAATTCACATACACAACATAGTCCTGTTACTATTAAGCACCCAAATATGCAGTAATGGGCATGGATACACACTACTACACATAACTTGTAACAGTGTTGCACAAACTGTATACATGCATTAAGGACTGTTAGTAGTACTTGGTTTTAAGCAATCGGTTGTGCTCACAAATGTACAACCTCATTTTAAAACCTCCACAGGAGAAAGCACTATCGCTAGGCTAGGCCTAGCTGGTTGCAATTAGTAACACGCAGAAGTGAGGTAGCAGGCACTTAAATTATTTAGAAACAAACTAAAAGAAAAACTGTTTAAAGATACCAAATGCTCTTGCTTCCATGACTGTGAATAGTCCTTGCAGCTCACTCTGTAGTTACATCTTTCTTGTAAGGACACACTTTGAACAACTCATGAATTGTTGAATGTCTGTCTTAATTGTACATAGCATAAATAATAATATCACTTGCATTTATAATCATAAATAACGCACACTATTGCCTCTACTTTGTACTGTACTGTGCACAACCCTATATACTCTTTAGTCTATGTATAATTTTCTGTTTGTGCCTTATACCATTTGGTTATGGCTGAAAAGGGTCTGTCAAGCAGACCACTTAACAAGTTATCAGTCATAAATAAATAAATGAATAAATATGACTGACTAGCTTGATAACATACTTTTGCTTCTTTCAAAGTTGTATACAGTTCCATGCAAATGTGCACTATGATGCAGGTGAGCTCTAAGTTCTCTGTGGTGTGCGTGCATACCCAATGATCTTCAGCTCATCAAAGGTTTTATGAATTGCACTGTCAATGTACCATGAGCCATGTATGTTCTAAATGTGTTCCGTCGTACATGAGTATGTGCACATCTGTCTGGTGGAGACACATGCATACAGCAGCAAACAAAGCAGCATTCATAATGTGTATACAGTTAACAATTTCATACACAGATGTGATAAAAAGTACAGCTTGCTACTGGCCCCATGTACAGAGGGATAAAGCCTTGCCTGCATCCCAGGCTACCTTTGTTTGATTAGTGGCATTGGTACCCAGAGGGACTGGGCAGGGTAGGATGGGAGTGACTGGCCAATACTAACATGACCATCTTGGAAGAGGAGAGGCAGCCTGACTTGCTGCATTGGTGACACCTGAAGGAATGCAGGTATATAACCTGCATTAGTGACAACTGCAGGATTACAAATGCATCAGCTACAGTAAATTGTTACCTTACCCATCCTAAAAAGTGATATGACACTTAGTCAGGAGATTGCACGTGCATGAAAGTGCATATTTACCTCCAAAATGCAGGGTTGAGCTCACAACCTGCCAAGGGGGTAGGGTGAGGGCAGTCTGCAGGACCTGCAGTTTGGCTTGCTCCCTAACATCTGGCTCTTGCCTCCACTAGGGACCAAATATATCAGGTGGCTCTCACCCCAGAGAAGGAACAAATGAGTATGTTGGATACAGGAAATGGAGCCATTGGACCAGTCCTGCAGACAAAAAGGGCAACTTGCTGTGGTACCTGTACTATATTAACTGAGACTTGTTCAGTGGACTTCCTGCAGCCACACATTCCCATACGTGTCCCTGGCATACTGTATTGGAGAAGGATATGGCTGATGTAAGGCATGTACATACCATCATGAGGAGCCCATGAATTGCAATAGTTTGTGAGACCTGCCTGCCATTTTTTCAAATAGGAACCTAGCAACATACATTGTTAAGCAAATGATCACAGGGACCATAAAAGGCTGAGCCATATACAGTTTTAAATAGTCACACTTAAAATTCTTGCCACTGTTTGTGAATACGTAATAATGCCCACCTTTCAAATAAACTAGAGGTGTACAGAATAGCCCTGGTATAAATCTATGTCTCTGCCATCCAGTCATCAAGAGTGGCCTTAAATGCTTTTTGGTCAGGTATCACTGCTAGATGGATGGTACTGGGTTAATATACACTGGGCCTTACAGTAGATGGGTGTGGAAGCTTGCAGGATCTGTTGCAGCAGAAACACAGAAACCCTAGATCACCAATGAGTATGTACAAATGCTGACTTATACAGGTATATAGGGATTTAAACACATTTATGTGGTGCAGGTTTATGCAGTATTTCTATCACCATGTGAATCAGGAGGCTTGCTGGCAGTAAGAGCTATACCTGTACAAGGGCACAGTGAATAGTGGCCATATTATTTACATCTTCCCATCTATAAGTGTGAATGTCTGTGTATGTAATACATATACACACACACACACACACACACACACACACACACACACACACACACACACACACACACACACACACACATATAGATAGATAGATATAGATACATACATGTGTGTACGTATATACATTATACGTGTGTGTGTGTGTGTGTGTGTGTGTGTGTGTGTGTGTGTGTGTGTGGTGTGTGTGTGTGTGTAAAATGCATTGCACTGCCATAAGTATGTTAGCATAATGTGCAATGACATGATCCTGTATAGCATCACTGAGCCTGAAGTACCAGCTACACATGCATTATAGACTATACCTTAAAACAGGTGTTGTTCACTGTCTATGACCTCCACATTGCAAGGTTAACATGCTTGGATCATATCACCACATTGTTTGTGTATTCTGTGTCATTGTACAACAGGGAGCATTGTTTGTGTGAGTTATACATAGTGCAGTAATTGTAGTACAAATATCATATGATGTGCACTATTCTGGATGATCTTTACCAGTGGGGATCACAACATTGCAAATATGCATATATAAGCTCTGTAATATGTACATAGGTGAAGCTGAGAATGTCAAAATGCATACACTGCATTACTAGCTGAGTTAAGTACAAACTTGCAGTGTTAAAGATTGTACTGCATTTTATTTTATTTCTCTGTGTATTTAATTGTTTCATTGGTCTGTGTCTCTCTGTAGTTATTTATTTTTCTATTTAATTGTTTCATAGAATACTGTGGTCTCTCTCTGTCTCTGCAGTTAGTGGGGGCTGTTGTATTTCACTTCATTGATATTCAGTGTTAAACTCTTAGCCTAGAGGGTTTCTGTGTATTTATGTGTTAGACACATATCTTTGAATTTATTACTGCTCAATATCTGAGTTGTTTGGATTCTGCTCCATACCTACAATCAGCTTCATTACTAGCTGAGTTAAGTATAAACTTGCAGTGTTAAAAATTGTATTGCATTTTATTTTATTTTTCTGTGTATTTAATTGTTTCATTGGTCTGTGTCTTTCTGTAGTTATTTATTTCCCTATTTGTTTCATAGAGTACTGTGGTCTCTCTCTGTCTCTGCAGTTAGTGGGGGCTATTGTGTTTCACTTCATTGATATTCAGTTTTAAACTCTTCACCTAGAGGGTTTTTGTGTATTTATAAGAGTTATTCACATATCTTTCAATTTGTTTGGCTTCTGCTACATACCTACAATCAACTGCATTACTAGCTGAGTTAAGTACAAACTTGCAATGTGAAAGATTCTACTGCATTTTATTTTATTTTTCTATGTATTTAATTGTTTCATTGGTCTGTGTCTCTCTGTAGTTATTTATTTTTCTATTTAATTGTCTCATATAATACTGTGGTCTCTCTCTGTCTCTGCAGTTAGTTCGTGGCTTTGGAATTGCCCGTCCCTCCTGTAAATTTGTGTTTGAACACTCCTCCTGGGTCTATCTCATTTGCTCACTCAACTGAGTATAGTGAGATCATATTTTGACTTCAGACACTCCTACCAGTCCCATCTGTTCAGCTCTGTCCCAGCTCTATTCCAGTCTAGTGTCACTAGCTCATTCTACCTAATACAGAGAGAACATTTGTGAAGGGCAAGCCACTTAGGTCCTTAATTTTGAATTATCTTCTGTTTCTCCTTTCTCCCTTTCCAAAAAAAATTCTAAGCTTGTTTCCTGCCTTCCTGTAACTAGTTTAGTCCAGCTACAGATTTGCTGTAACCAGGACTGTTTGTAAGCTTCTGAGCAAAAGCCTTTCTGTGTTGGAGGGAAGCCTTCTAGCTTATCAGTGGGAGTGATAAGCACTATGTAGCCTATCTACCACAAGAGTCGTTTCTGGCCCAGAAATTGTAGTTTATTGGCCGTTTGGGCAGTTTTTTCATCTCTTTCAACTTTCTGGTTTAAAAGCCTGCATTTGCACTTGGTTCCCACCTTTCTTGTAACTAGTCTAGTCCAGATACAGATTTGCTGTATCTAGGACTGTTTGTAAGCTTCTGAGCCCCCCTCCAAGCCTTTCTGTGTTGGAGGGAAGCCTTCTAACATATCAGTGGGAGTGGTAAGCACTAGCTAGCCTATCTACCACAAGAATGGTTTCTGGCCCAGAAATTGTAGTTTATTGGCCATTTGGGCAGTTTTTCCATCTCTTTCAACCTTCTGGTTTAAAAGCCCACATTTGTGCTCATTTACCACCTTTCCTGTAACTAGTCTAGTCCAGATACAGATTTGCTGTATCCAGGACTGCTTGTAAGCTTCTGAGCTCCCCCAAGCCTTTCTGTGTTGGAGAGAAGCCTTCTAACTTATCAGTGTGAGTGGTAAGCACTAGGCAGCCTATCTACCACAAGAGTGGTTTCTGGCTAAGAAATTGTAGTTTATTGTCCGTTTGGACAGTGTTTTCTATCTCTTTTAACTTTCTGGTTTAAAAGCCCATGTTTGTGCTTGTTTCCAACATTTCCTGTAACTAGTCCAGTCCAGATACAGATTTGCTGTATCCAGTACTGTTTGTAAGTTTCTGTGCCCCCAAGCCTTTCTGTGTTGGAGGGAAGCATTCTAGCTTATCAGTGGGAGTGGTAAGCACTAGGTAGCCTATCTACTACAAGATCCAGGTACATATTCTTAGTTTTAGCACTTGAATTTGCTTATTCGTGCTCAACACTTGTTCAGAACGTCTTGTCAGCACTAAATAAGCTACAAATTACTAAAGCACTAAACCTTCCTCTTTACCTAGAGGAAAACAGTTTTTGTACTTACTTTCCTTAATTGCTTAGAGAAAAACAGCTCTTATACTCACTTTCCTCAGTTGTCTAGAGGAAAGTAGTTTTTTATTCAAGCATGTCCAAGGGTCAGCTCCCAGTGTTCTCTCCTGTCTATCTGATGAATCTGGGCATCTTGAGGCAATGTAGCAATTGCCTAATGTGCACAGACAACCCTCTCTTCCTACCACCCAACACCACAACCTGTGAGAGATGCACTTATCTAGCCAAACTGCAGGTAAAGCTCTCTCCAACCAAGACTGAACTTGACAGTCAAGAGGAGAAGGTAAACACTTGAAACACACCACACTCATCACATAGTCCCACTAAACCTACACCACCAAAATCCACACATAGAAACACAAAAACATTCAGAGAGGCTCTCAATAATAATCTGCTCAAGCAACAGAGACCTCCAAGGCAGAATCGCAAGCAACCTCCACCCCCCCAACACAACCCAAATGACACATAGCCCACAGACTCAGTGTGCCAATAAACCACAGCCCATAAGGCAAACCAACATACCCAACACACTAGTCTTAGGTGACTCTATAGTCAGGCACACTGATGTCCCACTCAGGCTAAACAAGGAGAAGGTTACTGTCAGCTGCCTGTCGGGTGCCAGGATCTGCCACATAACCCATGCACTCAGGTCACTCCAGAACAAGTACAAATATGACTCTGTCATTGTCCATGTTGGTGTGAATGACCTGAGACATACCTCCTTGGACTTCATGAAAAGAGACATGGAAGAGCTCTCCGATCTTGTAGCCCAGGCAGGTATGACCCTAGTCCTGAGTAGCATCCTGCCATCGTCCAGAATGATACCGCAGTACAAGGACAAAATGATTGTCTTCAACAATTGGCTAAGCTTCTGCTGTCATTCTAAGGGGATCCAGTATCTGTCTGCCTGGGACGACATGGTCGACAGACCATGATGCTTTGCCAGAGATGGCCTGCACCTGTCAGCCCTGGGATTATGGATACTGGCTAAGGCTCTTGCCGCCCCTATAGTGCCTTTTTTGAGCAAGGTTCAAATGACAAATTCACCACCGTAACAGGAACAGACAAGCAAAAGCTGAGGGTAATGCTACTCAATGCTAGAAGTCTAAATCTCAAAATGCGTTCACTCAAGGCACTCCTTAAAATGGAGAACATCAATATCTGTGCAGTGACTGAGACCTGGTTCAAGGCTCCAGAAAGCACCCCTGCATTACCACGCTATAACTCATACCACACTTTTCGGCCATCTAACCTGGACCAGAACACCAAAGGTAGAGGTGCATCCATATTCATTAAGGATATTCACACCTCCAGGCTAGGAGCTCAGCATAATGCATTTGAGGTTATCCAAGTGCAACTAACTCTGGGAAAACTGCAATCCAAATTGTCGCTTGCTACAGATCCCTCACCATGCCCCAGAATTCCCATTCCTCTTTTCTTGATATACTGGAAAATATTAGGGTTCAACCAAACACCCTAATAATGGGTGATTTCAACTACCCCACCATTAACTGGGAAAACTACTCGTACCAACTCCTTCACTCAATGCTTTCTGGAATTCATAAATGCCAATGCCCTGGATCAACCTATCCACACTCCCGCCAGAGGCAACAATATCCTAGACCTAGTCATTACCAACATGAGTGACCAGTGTTCCACACTGAAGTCAACCCCTTGTTGGTCAGATCCAACCATCAGCTAATTACCCTAGATATCCACATCCCGCCCCCACCCCCATTAAGGAAACCACAGAAAAAAAACTCTCCAAAGCCAACTTCATGCTTCTTAAGACAGAAGTGGCACACTTCATGACACCCATGCAGATGGACAATACAGTTACGACTGCTGAATCCTACACAGATAAACTTTATAAGCACTTACACGAGTGAATGGATCGTGCTATCCCAAACAGAACCAAAACGCTATCCTCCAAAAAAAGATAGCCAAGCTGGTGGTCGTCTGCCATAAACAAACTCTACAACAGAAGGAAGAAACTGTTGCAAAAGAGAGTAAAATCCCATGAGTGGAGGAGCTCCCTGGTCAGCCTCAGTAAGAGGATGAGATTCCTTATAAGATCCTCCAAAGCTAGCTACGAAAGCAAAATTGCAACTGATTCTAGGACAACCACAAAGCATTCTATAGCTATGTCAAGAATCTCAATGGCAACACCCAGATCTGCTCTGAGTTACAGCACAACAGCAAGAAAATTACAGAACCAACTGATATTGCTAACATCCTGGCAGATAGGTTCAGTGCTAACTTTACCCCCCTCTCACCCCCTAAAGGGCCAATATCTATACAGGAAGAATGTAGAGTCCCTGTAATCACAACTACACAGGTAAAAGCTGCACTCTTTAAAGCCAAAAACACAGCATCCATGGGACCGGGCAACATCCCAGGCTGCGTTTTACATGAAATTCAGAATGAACTGGCTCCACACCTAAGCACCATGTTCAATCATAGCCTTACGTCAGGCTTTGTGCCCACTGAATGGTGCACAGCAACAGTTACCTGCTCCACAAAGGGGGAGCCACCACTGATCCCAGGAACTATTGCCCTATTAGCCTGACTAGCCTGGTCTGTAAGGCCATGGAATGTATCATCATGGAACTCATAAACAAAGACAATGGGTAACCTCCAAACTCTGGACCCCACCCAGTTCAGGTTTGTGAAAGGCAGATCATGCCTCCTGAACCTGATTGACTTCTTTAAGGCAGTCACCAATTCTGTAGATGAAGATAATGTGGTTCACATAGCTGATCGTGACCTAGCCAAGGCTTTTGACACCATCCTCCATTCTGGAATTATAGCTAAACTCATTAAACTAGGTATAAATCCGTATGTCACAAGATGGGTTGCCAACTGGCTCACTGACAGAACCCACACTGTAAAAGTTGCAGACTTCAAAATTGACTTCAAACCAGTGACAAGTGGAGTACCACAGGGTTCAGTCCTGGGACCTCTCCTGTTTGGTATCTACTTCTCTAACACAGAAGCCCTTTGGCTAATGAAGTTCACAGATGACTCCAAACTAGGAGCCATAGTCGAGTCCCCAAATGATGTGGACATTCTACAGAAGGGCCTGACTGAGACAGATGCTATGTTATGAAAAATCCCAAAAATCATGTAAAATGGATGTTGGCACATTCCCATGTGGAAGTTGCAACTTTCGCTCATTTTTGGATAATGATAGTACTTTCATACATCCTGTCACTTGCAGAGGGTACTTTTTCAAAATAGTAGTCAACTGCCTTACTAAACATTTAGTGTATATGGCCCAATGCCAGTTATATCAGCAGTTCTATATAGGGAAGACAGATTGGCATTTTAAGGACAGAATCAGAAAACATCTTCATGACATTAGACAGGGAAATTAATTAAACTCACTAGCGAAGCATGTTCTGGATTCAGGCACAGAACATAGTTTTAAATTCAAGGTAGTGGAAAGTATTATGGTAGGGCATAGACTAGGAGATATAAAAAAACATAACTAAGAATAGGGAGTTGTACTGGATTCTGAACTTACAAGCAGATAGAGGTATGGGATTAAATGGTAAGGTATCTTTAAGGCCTAATCTTAAGCAGAGAAGACCCTTCTGAGCTAAATGATTGTTTGATTAGTTAATTGCACCTGAATGATTAATTAGAGGGCTGTATATACTGTTTTTATACTGTGAATTTTATGGTCTGATGAAGCAACCTTGAGAAAGCACTTACCATTTTTTATTTATTTTGTACGTCCTGTAGTATTTTATTAAAAACCTCTGCCTATACAGCATTGTTTCTTCTTCTTTTTTGACATTATTCTGTTGTTGTCACCCATGCTGGTGTGGTGACTTTTTGAAGCCATGAAATTCTGTGTACAATTCTTCTTTTATGTTGGGAAGAAGTTGATAGCTATGGTGCTATCTCACCACCATCCTGCAAATTCCTTATTCTTTCCTCTTGGTCCTACCCTATGCTTGCCCCTTATTTTCACCACTGTCTTATCAACCCATTTTTCACACATTTAATCTGGTCACAAAATGGAAGCACATGCAACATACCTGGTCAGAAATAGTCCATCAAAAAGCCTTCACTTTTCATCCTCAGCATTTGCACAGAGCTTGCCATTGCTCACCAGTGATGAATGATAGTAAATATGTCATGTCTTACAGCAAAAGATGAAGATTTAAATTTTTCTGCACTAGCATGGTTCACTTCCCACAAATGTGCTAAGCCCCACTACACTATAGAAAAACAGACTAATAGTACAATTGTGAGATAGGTAGAGTAACATATGTGTTAGTCTGATAGATGTCTTATGCACCTTGTTGGATGTCACACCTGTCCTTACAGTGATGAAGGCTAATGCTGACATTTTCCCTTGTGTGAATCTGTTGACAGTGTCCCTTCAACTGTCTCAGTTAAACTTAGCAGTTCTTGAGTTCCTATGTGTTGAGCAGAGATACTCCTCCTGTCTCTACACTTTTATGTTTGTCAAAGGTTCAAATCCAGATGTATGTCATATTTTATTTAATGTTTTCGCAGCTTAATAATAACACAAACAACTGGTGAAGTCAACAGAATGAAGAAACCAGACAAAAAAAAAATTAGCACTTTCGTTCCTTTTAATAAATAAAACACAAATCCTAAAAATAAATTTTAATATTTTTAGGATTATGTATTTTTTTATACAGAAGTTAGTTTATATGGTATTATTTCACTATTTCATGTTTTAACATATAGCATTGAGTGACTATGGACATAGTTTAATTTTATATTTATATTAAATTACTATTTAATTTTATTTAATTGTGTTTTGATGGTTATTGATTCTTATTTAAATGAGTGGTAGTGTGGTACAATTCATTTCTGAAGTTCTGTTTTATTTACTAAAAGGAACGAAAGTGCTAAGTTTTTTTGTCCGGTTTCTTGCATCTGTTGACTTCACCAGCTGTTTGTGTTATTACTTAGTTTCAAGTGTGCCTTTGTGTTTATTCAACAGTTTTCACAGCTTAATATTATGTGTGTAAGCATGATGCATATGTTGTCAAACAACATCATCCTTATGTCCTCAACATATTTTCAGTCTCCTGCACCATCTTCATCCATATTTGAAGCAGTTTATTGCACACAGCAATACATCTGAAGTATACAGAGTTTCAAATGATAAACATATTTATGCATCTAATGTTTGTTGTTGTCTTCCCCTCCCTTGACAATATCTCAAGAATTATTGACAATTGTAGGCAATAGGAAAAGCCATAGATTTGATTTTGTAAATTTATATTGGTCAAAAAATGCATGATAACATAACATAACATAGCATCTCAAATATGTGTAGAAATGAACCATAACCTAATTTCTTAGTATGTCTGTATGTGTATCCTTGTCTCCAAATGTCCCCTCTTCCCACCCCTTCTGTGTCAACAATCACATAAATCACCTTGCTTAATATTGTTTCCATAAACCATGTTTCCACTAGCAATAGCATGCCTGTTCCCTCATTTGCTTTATAATTAACCTATATCATACATGAAAGGAGTGGGGGACTGCAACTGTCATAAACATGTGTAAATCATAAATCATGAAACAAGACCATAACGCATATCTGTTTTGTATTCCATCAGATTCAGACATGGTTGTATGTGTATACTGCTTATTTGGGTGAAAGTTGTCATGGAACACCATAGACTACTGCTAATTCCCATTCTAAGTTCAACACCTTAAACTACAATTACTCGTGCATTAATACTTTACCATCAGCTGCAAAAATGAGCTTGCCAGTGGTGTGCTTCAGGGAGACAGTTAAAAAACTACATCAAAGAATTGAGTAGCTTGTACAACTTCTGTATGCATTAAGGGAATTTTGAAACCAAGATATCAGTACTTTTCAGTGATGTTGACTCAATTAATTCATTCTGTTAATGTATGTCTGCGCTCAAATGGTTTGACTTGCAACTTTTCTACAATGATGTATAACCTTTTTACACATAATCCATCACTTTATTCAGAAGTGCACTGTCATATTTATGTGGAAAATGCATAAATATAGTTGCAAGTATAGAAAACTTCTGGAAGAACCTCATGTTGATCAGGAACAAATGCAGGAATGGTTAAGGAGAGGCAAATTTAAACCAAGAGATGAAAGGTTAATATTGGCAGCACAAGATAGTGGGCTACATACACGCTGGTTTACAAAGTCCATTGAACATGTGGGAGAAACAGACAAATGTAAGTTTTGCAAAACAGAATAGGAAACAGTTGTACACCTCATTGCTGGTTGCAACATACTAATGTCAGAAGGACTGTATACTAAAAGGCATAATAATGTGGCGAGACTGCTGCACTGGGGAATGTGCAAACATTGTGGTATTGAAGTGGCTGAAAACACTAGCCATTAGCCACAAAGCATCATAAGAAATGATGAAGTCTATACCACATGAAATCATCCATTACCAACAGTTCAAAAGATAGGTGCTAGAAAACCAGATATAGTGGTCTAAGAAAAGAAGACAAAAGCCGCATCGATCATGGAATCACCACACCCAGTGGCTACAGTGTCCTGTGTACAGAGAGACATAAAGTCATAAAATATCAGGATTTGCAAGCAGAAATGAGAGCAATGTGGAAGAGATACCCAGATAGTTCCAATAGTAGTATGAGCAACGGGTCTTATAAAAAGAGTCTACAATCATATTTAGATATGGTACCAATACATGTAACTCCATACTAATTGCAGAATGAGTCATTACTGGGCACATTGTGGGTGCTGCTAAGAGCACTTTTAGCTGACATCAAAGAGTGGAACAATACTAACTGCATGAACTTTAATCGTACTTTGACTTAGGAATGGGGTCCATTCCCATCATGGTATTAGAAACCCAAAAGATTTGGAGAAATTAAAAAGTGCACTGTCATATTTAGGAAGTATCTGTTTGTGTTGTCAAATCAAATTGTGCAAGCATGAGCCAAAACAACTGACAGTGACAAATAAATGGTTACTATTTTCATGCAATAATTTCAGAATCAACTGTCATGAATGCTTGTTTGACAATCCACTACTTTACAATCGTGAATGTCATTGACACCCCATACTGTGAGATATATACATGCCATTCAAAGTAACACAATGCATATGAAATTAATTACAGTGTTCAATTTTATCAGAGAAGCATGTAATTACATGGAACAAGCACAGCACTATGCTGGCCTGTCCAGACACTTGCATTTGTCCCAAAACTTGTGATGCACAGTAGCTATTATTCAAAACAGTGAAGTTTAATTCTTCCAAATGTGTATTTTCACATCTTTAAAATCAGACTTCTGTGGCACTTGGAATTCATACTGTGTTCTGAAGATTGTATAACTAGTTAAGAAGGTGGCTTGAATCTGACAGTGGTGAACAGCTACCTTTACACATTATCCCACTTTTAACACAAACATCATCCCTGTAACACATTGAAGAGATCATCCTGTCAAAAGTGCACTCTCTCTAAAAGTCAGACTTATCCTGTGGTGTTTGTGATTAATACTGTGCACTCTAGATTGTGTAACTAGTTAGGAAGGTGGTTCATATCTGACAGTGGTGACTGCGTGTGTGTGTGTGTGTGTGTGTGTGTGTGTGTGTGTGTGTGTGTGTGTGTGTGTATGTCTGTGCTTCTAGTGTCAAGTAAGTAAAGCTGCAACCACAGATGTGTGGGGTCCAGCTACACTCAGGAGAAAACTTTAACTTTGGACACAGCCCTCTGTATTTTATCCCACTTTTAACAGAAACATCTTGTCTGCAACCCACTGATGAGGTCATCCTTTCATAGGTCCTCTCTTACTATAAAGGTTAGACTTCCCCTGTGGCACTTTCAGTTCTTTTTTTTTTCAATAATTTTTATTTATCATTTACAATAGTATAAATCAACAGATAAAATATAACAAACATGCATGACCATAATACAGTGTTATGCATTAAGATTGATACAATAGGATGTAGGTCAATCAACAATAATATCTACACTATATACATAGATGCTTTCCTCTTTCAGGCATATAGATATGACAATTATATAAGAACTATTACGAATAGATCACAAAGAAAAAGGAAGAGAAAACTTTTGATAGTTACTTATATGAGTTATTATGGAATCCCCTTCTGGTAAATTACTATGTGTCTCTCTAAAGGATTATACTAGTATAATGTTGTAGGCTTGTTCCCATATTTCTCTGATTTTAATATTTTTGTCTTTTTTATCAATTAGTATTTTGTGGGCCAATAAGTGTTTAATAGCCATCTGTCAAATCCCACCCAAGATATACTAGTTGGGTAAGTCATTTAGACGCTATCTACAGTTTCATTAAGAGAAAAATAGTAATCAGAGTAGTGGCTTGATTCTTTGGAGTGTTGTGAGGAAGGATATGCAATATAGTAAATTCCCATGTTAGTGTAGATGTCTGATAGCCAATTTTTTGTAGTTGTAGTTTAAGGGAATTCCAAAGTTTATAGATACATTTACAGCTCCAGAATAGATGAAGTAAGTCAGCAGTTTGATCTTTACAATGTGGGCAGAGTCGTGATTTCGAAGGGTTAAGTTTATGTAGGATTGCAGGTGTAAAATATGTGTTATTGTTAATCATGAGTTGGGTAAAAGCTAGTTTTCTGAGAGGTATGAACTTTAATGTTAGGTTGATTGCTTGATTTATTTGGTAGTTCCCAATGGATGGAGTTATCTTCCTCCAATAGTCGGAAAAAAGTATATCCTTCTGAAATTGAATGTCATTAATTAACTTGTAAGCATTAGTGGTGACTTTCTTAGTTGAGAGGATAGTTTTCCAGGGTAGATTACAGACTTCTATGTCATTGTTGGATATGTTAGTGTCTTGGAGGTAACTGGAACACAGCTCTTTAATTTGTCTCAGGATCACCAAGTATGATTTGGGGAGGTTTAAGTAGTTCCTCATTTCCTTTAATGAGCAGTTCAGATATGGGTATATATCTTGGATAGTTTTATTTAATAGTCGGGGGTAGGAGTCCAGATTTAAGGTTTGATTGTTTATTTTAAGACTGGGGTTTTTCTGAAGGGGTTGTAGTATTTTCATGGCTTGTATAAGGTTTAGGGACTTGAAGAGTTTTGGTGTTAGTAAGGTGGAGTGTTTTAAAGGCTCTAATATGTTATAAGATTGCAATAGTTTAGGGTTTAGGAATGGTTGTCCTTTATGATTGATACCCAGACTCTTGATGTGTCTGTATTATATTATTACCCAGGGAAGAGCCCAGATATTAGCTGTCAGGTTATATTCTGCTATTCTCAACACTCTATTAGTGTTTCAAAATTTGGAAGGGCTAGTCCTCCTTTACTTTTGGGAATTGTAAGTTTAGGATAAGAGATTCTGTTTTTTTTGGGGTTCCCAGATAAATTTAGCAAGCAGGGTATGCATCTGTTTAAAAAAATTGTTGGGTAGGATTATCTGGGATGTCATACATATATAAAGTAGTCTAGGCAGTACATTCATTTTAATTACAGATACTTTGTCTGAAAATGGTAATTTTAGATTGTTCCATCTTTTAAGGTCTAATATAATGTCTTGCCATTTTTGGGTTATATTATTTTGGTAAAGCTCTTTGTTATTTTGAGAAAATGTAACACCCAGATATTTAATTTCTTCTTTGGTTTTAATTGCGCCTAATAGTGGTAGGAGTGAAAATGGCTTGGGAGGTTTTAAGGGGAAAACTTTAATTTTGTTGGGGTTTAGTTTGTAATTTGACATTGTCGAGAATTGTTCAATAGCAGCTAATGTTGCACTTGCAGTTCTGTGTTCTCCAGGTTCTGTAACTAGATAGATAGGGGATTTGAATCCAGCATTGCTTAAATGGTGTGACTGTGTGTACTGTCATGCACAGTTTGCTCTGTGACAATGCCCTTATATAAACCTTCACTTAGGAGACATATTTTTACTAGCACAGGGCTACCCTATAAACTTCTAGTATCCCCAGTCAAAACCCAGTTTTGGAAACACAATGATTACATCATACTTTTTAAAATGAACTACCTTACAGTTGTAGTGTGACTTATTTTGTGGCAATGGTTGATACTGTGCTTGCAGACTGTGTACCTAAATAGGTTGGTGGTTTGAATCCAGCAATGACAGACTACAGTGAGTTTGCGTTTGTCATGTAATGTAGAGAAGGCTTCTAATGCATATAGAATGTGAAGTGCTACTGTGCTATTCAACCACCTTTTTAGCAGAAACATCACCCCGTTAAACAATGGTGATGTCATCCATTCAAATGTGCATTGTCACAACTGTAAACCAATATATTATGGGGAGTGTTTGATTTGACACAATTTTCTGTACCTTATGATCTTAGGTATTCAGTTAAAATCCAGCCATTACTCCTTCAACTCAATTGTGTTAGTATGACTGTGAATGTGCATGTGTGTAGCAAAGTTGTCACCCAGCTATAGCTGAAGATTCTCTTATGAGCACTACTGATGAAGCCATTTGAGAAAATTTGGCTTTCCTAAGCAAATTATTAAGTCTTCTCTTGTGACATGAGGAAATGAGACAATATTATGTATGTTATTGCCTTAGTAACACATGTGTTTGAATCCATGATTATCTACATATTGTGCATGACTGCCATTATACCATCCCAGTGACAACTACATCATGTATCCTGTGTGTTTGGGTATACCTAGCATCAGGTAATGTTGTGTGAGAAATTGCTATGTAGCAACAGTGTTTCAAACAAAATACAGGCACACATGTCTCTTGCAGCAATAACATGACATCATGCCTTCAAATATCCAAATATCTCACAATTGTAGTAACAATTGTAATGTGGCACATTCATGCTTCATAATATGCAGCTTCTGTCGTCACAGTCAGGTGTTGAAAACCCACACTGACTGTAAGCATTGTGTGTCCTTATGCTGTTATGCATGGATGACTTCCACCACAGTTAAAATGTGCACAGTTTCAGTGGAAAAAGTCTCCCCATCCCTTTTACTTCATACATATTTTTTGCAACACAATCATATGATGTAATGACTTCACACTGGTGGAGTTTCACAGCTGTCTTAAGACTTCCACTGTGACACATGTGATTCATACACTTCTTTACTCAGTGGTTTACATAGCTTGCTATTAAATTCCAGCAAAGGGTAAACATTATATGAATGTGCTGACATCACAAACTACTCTGCATTAAGTTATTAGTATCTAGTTTTACACTGGAAAACAAATATAAACTCATTTTGTAATTTCATGACAGTGAAATAATTGTTCTGCGAATGTTGTGGTGTGAGTGCTTCTGTAGCACATGTATTGAGTACTGACCTTTATATCCTATCTACACAGAGTGTGGTTCAATTCTAGGACAGTGTGTGCACAAAACAATAGAAAAAAAACTTCCTTGGCCAAGAAACATTGATATTAGACTGCTTCATAGGTTCATAGGTTCATAGGTTCATACTAGGCTATCTGCCCAAGGGCATTTATAAGCCTAGCCCATAGTTATGTGGCTTTCGCCACCCCTTTAGTTTGAATAAAAACTATGCCTATCATTTTTCTGTGCCTCTGTCAAGCAGTGACACTGAAGTAATCCCTGGGGTATATCTGCGATCTCCCATCCATTGGTCAAGATTCCTCTTGAACAAGGCCAGCGAGGTGCTCTGCCTCACATGTACCGGGATTTTGTTCCACAGCATAGGGAGTCTCTGGGTGATGAATCTGTCCCTCCAGCATGTTCTATTTATAACCGTGTCAAGGTTTAAGTCTCCGCCCTTGTGGTTCTGAGGGATCTAGATTTTTGAGGTGAAGCATATTCATCAAATCTGGGTTTGACATGGCCTTATATGTCAGGCACAGGTCACCTCTGAGCAAGCGGTATGAGACTGAATAAAGCTGGAGTTCTTTCAGTCGGGCAGCATAAGACATATTTTTGAGACCCTTTATCCTTTTGGTGAGGAACTTTTGGGGCCTTTCAAGCTGCATCAGGTGTCTGGTCAGATACATTCGAACGGGCATTATACTCAATCCTAGGTCTAATGAGTGATGAGTACAAGGGGACAATGACCTCCCTTGATCTAGATGTGAATCCCTTCATGATCAGGTGGGCGATATAGAAGGTTTTCCTAACTACTTTAGCAACATGAGTGTCAAACGAAAGACTACCGTCAACTTGGGTCCCCAGATCCCTGATGACTTTTTCTGTGCTCAGTGGATTGTCACCTATATGGTAGCTAGGGGTAACCTTGTTTTTCCCGAAGGGTATGACTATGCATTTTTTGGCGTTTAACTTCAGGCCATGGCTCTGGCACCAGTTATCCGCTTCTGTGAGGCCCTTCTGGAGGATATCTGTGTCAGATGTGTTTTCGACTATGGCGCCCAGTTTGCAGTCATCTGCAAACTTTGCTCACTGTTGTATAACATTAACACAGGTACCTCCTTCTCATCATTCTGTTAAATTAATGTACAAATTATCATAAAAGGCCTTTACTTCACACATTAATTTCATTTATTTGTGACAAGTGGCATTGCTTTCTCCTGTAGCAGATGGAGTCAATGCATAGCTCTGTAGAGTGTGTAGTATGATAGGCAGATGTTTGAATCTGTTAACTTATGTCTTTCAGATAACTGTGCCAGATAGGAGTGGCTTAGACAAAGAAAGTAGTTGTGGCACACTTAGAGGGATACATTTTTAAGGCTTCTTGCTCCAAGGTAGGAGATCCATACTTATTACAATAGGAAAGTGATGCAAGCCTTTTAAGGGTGTTCTTCATGACACAAATGTTATGCCCATTTCTGTGGTGTCAGTGGTTGACATGCAGCTTTGTGATATTTGCCCTGGCATGTGTTCAAGTCTGGTGCAATGCAAATGTTGAGTATGCCATTGATTGATCATAGGCATTACTTATTTTCCAAATAATAATGGTCTATATTGCATGCCTTCATCCAAACATTTATGTATTACTGTAATTCTTTTCTTTACACTGTAGAATTTTATAGGATGTAAGGGCTTTCATAACATTTCTTACTGTATTGTGTGATGCAAGATCATCATAAAGTATAACTGGGCCTGTGTTAAGACACTTTCTTGTGTGTTTGTGTTGTTTACATGCTGTTATGGCAGTGTTTGTTGCAATTTCTTGTGAGCATGCCCAGTATAATCATGTAGCAGATGCACTCCATTTATGAACGGAGACCTTGAACTAACGAAATATCATCAGATCTGTCTTGAGATTTGTCACTTGTGTAGTTTGAATGTCATTATATTACTGTTTAGTATTTACATGAATGTATAACACATGCTTCTTTAATACATTTTAAAGGAAATATAGCCTACAGTGTTATGGTTGCAAATGGCAACAAATGGGAAAAACATAATCCCTTTCTGATGTGCATGACACAGTGGCTGTAGGGTTAATTTCTTCTTCTTGTTTATACATGATGAAGTGGACAAATGCAGCAGTACTGTTAGTTAGCACACATACATTCCATGTATGTAAAACTTGTATTCAATAACTGCAGTCTATGCAAATAGCCCCTAATGTATCTACTGTCCTTGCTAACTGTTTTGTCAGCTCAGCATGTTATTAACATGCATGTCACATTCACTCCCCTTTGTTACAGTGTTGCTTTGTGCCCATTTTTATGTATGTGCATGGGTCAATAATTGTGAATATTGCCCAGTTTAAACACAATCTAGACAAGTATATGGGGAAAAGGAAATTTACACTGGGCCTGACACCAATGTCCCATATGGACATAGGTAGCTTATAAATGCCTGGCCTTCAATGTCCTATTTGGATGCAGGACATCATTATTATTTCAGGAAAACTTGGCCAGGCTTAGAAAGGCTTCTTGGGTTGTTAGCCTAGTAAAAGTCTATGAGTCTATGAATCTATGAAACCGGATTAATTATTATTGCAACAATATGGAAGTATTTATGTTAAAATGTTTCTTTGTGACACAGGCACATTTGACTGCATTATCTGAGTACATTTTCTCCATTTACCCTCCTCTCTTACATATTTCTGCACCAATACCATTGTATTTTATGTACATTCTCCCATTTAGCTTCCCATCCATCTTAATTATTTCAATCAATTTGCCCTTGCTTTGAATAAGCCTGTTTGTGCATGCTCCCATAATATATTTACCTACAGGCAAGTCATTTTGTTTACATTGTGTGCTCGAGTTTCCCTATATCTTTTTATGGTCAGGAACAATTCTGCTGGCCATGAAAATGTGCTTATAAACGTGTAAGGGAGAGCAGCAGGATGGATATTCAATGAGCGCTGCTGCTCATAATGCTAATGCACTTAAATTGTGCAGGCTTTGCAAGACGCCTACACAATTGTTATTTAATCCCAAGAAGTGTCTTTAAAATCAAACTGATAGTCTTAACATTTGTTAATGTAGAGGTCTAATTTTGCCTTAGTGGCAGGTGTGGAAGCAGCACCATGCTTCTCCTCCAGGCTCCAGAGGTGAGCTAACCTCTGTGGACAACTTTATTAAATATAAAACTTTCCAGGTGAATGTGTCTGTCAATTAATAACTGTGACTTCCTTTTCTTTACACAGTTTTGTAAGGGTCACTGAATTCTGACTGCCCTTCATTTACATGGATAGGCCAGATCAACTTCATTGAAGCTGGTAATTATAGTGTTATCTCTGGCATCTACATATGTTCTCATCTTGTTTTGTTATTCCTGGATCTGTTCTTTTACATCTGTAGCCTCAGCACTAACTTTAAGTCTGACCTGTACTATTAGCTTTGTCCCCATTTTCCTACTGAACATCAACTAGAAAGGGGACGTTCCTGTTGTTGCATGATGAGTAGCCCTGTAGTTTTGAAGGCATTCAAGAAATGGTTTGAAAGGCACTGTCTGTCTCTCCATGATATTAACCTGCTTCCATACTTTTTTCCTTCTCTTCACAGCACTAGTTCCTCTGGCATAGTACACAGAAGTATGAATGTGCTTGATTTTCTCATTCTTTAAGAAACTGGCAGAATACAAAGGCGATAAATTCAGTCCACTGTCATTTATGATTTTTTCTGTATGCTGTCTGAGCCATAACTAGGTCAGGACAAAGCAAGCTGTTAAGGGGATATGATTGTCAGTTGCCAATGGATTGAGGAGAGAGGTGCCCAACCATTGGACTACCTAGAGATCCAGATATCCTAGCTATCGCTCCTTCTCTTCCCTTATCAGCCAAGCCCATTCATTCTCCAGTCCTGTGTATTCCTCAATGAGGGCAGGAGCTGGCCAAGGGAGAGGTAGTTATACAGGCAGCCTAAGCAATGCTTTGTACCTTTGTTAGCATCCTGGCAATGAGGGCATTTTTATTCTGGGCCCTAACCCCTCCCTTGGGTATGAGACAAATAACCTGCATTACCACAGGAGTCACTGTGCCCTCCTCCTGTGTGGACACACTCCTATGCACCTGCAATGAGGGCTTCTACTGTTGTGGCATTGAGGCTGAGCTCCTATCCTTTTTTTGCCATCCTTTCCACAAAGGACTGTGGCATTGAATTGTCAATGTCTGCCCCCACCTTCTGGAAATATGCACACCCATCTTCCTCCATGCCGGCACCAAAAGATACTCAAGCTGCTAATTGATGTTGGATTACCTGGACTGTAGTCAGGGCTTTACTCTTCTATGGCTGTAGCACAGGCACAGAGGTTTATTGTCACTTTTTATTTTCTATGGATTCCTTTTCTGTCTGAACACAGATTGCAAGAAAGTGATTACAGTTTGCATTGTCAGTCATAGTGCAAAAGCCACCTCTGCTCATTTGGATTAGTAATCCAATATAGTGATAGCAAACTTGTAGTTGGTAAGTAGGGTTTTAAATGGACAAACAATGTCTGTGCCAAGCACTGTCTGACTATTTTTACAGGAGGTAGTGGTGCTTATGCTAGTTTGTCTGTGTTGTTAATGAGTACAAATGTAGCCACGGCAGACATACTAAAAAAAATCTGTTTTGGCAAACAGTGCAGGTCTTGCAATCTCTGTTTGGTTTACTTAATATCAAGATAGGTTTAATGGACTAAACGAACAATGTATTAGCATAAAGTAATTTGAATCAAAGGTCTATGATTTGACAGAACAGCCATGAATATATTAAGCTAATTTCTTACCTAAAAATATGGGACCATTGCACTATTGGATTGTTAGTCCATATAGCTAGAGGTTGCTTTTGCACCTTGAATGACATTGCATACTTTTATCACTTCCCTACAATCTCTTTTCAGTCAGAAAGGGAGTCCACACGACATTATAAGTGACAATGGCCCTTTGTGCTAGTTCTATTGCCATATGGGGATAAAGCTGAGATTACAGCCAAGACAACCCCACTTCATTTAGCACCTTGGCATATCAACAGGTAAGATTTTTGGTGTGTCAAGCCAACCATTCTTAAGGTAAATGCACAGTGTACTTAACTGAAGGCAAAACAACATACAAGTGCAAGTCAGGTAAAACTGCAACAGAGAGCATTGTGATGATGGCAGCCACTATCTCCAGTTCTATATCCAGATTATTGCTGTCCTTATTGTTAGTGGGAGTTGAGATAAACAATCAGCTACATGATTGCCCACATCATTCATGCCTATAAACAATATCATAATTAAAACCGATATGTCTAGCGACCAAGGTGCTATTCCAAAACCAGCACATCTCATAACTTTGGCTGCTAGGAGTATAGTTAAAGCTAGGTAATCAGTTCTTAGTGTGTCCCTTATGTATGTCCTCCACCTCTCTGTAGTCCAAATACGTTCAAGGGCCTCTTTTTCAACTACTGAGTACTTCTGTTCAGTAGCTGTCAATATACATGTGTATCAAAAGTTATTACCTGCTCAGTGTTATCTGTGTGTAGTTAGGTTAGAGCACCCCAGTGCCATAGTCTGAAGCATCTGGTGACATAGGAGTAGGCGTTTTGGGTCATATAGTACCAGAACCAAGACTTATATAAGGTGTTGACTTCTTGAAAACTGCAGTGTGTCTTCTCACTCCATATTTTTCTCAATATTTTTCTTGGGTGCTCTCTGCTTGCAACATAACTATGCACATATTTTACATACCAAGATATCAAGCAAGCCCACAATGACTTCATAGCTGAGGCATCTGGAAAAGC
This sequence comes from Protopterus annectens, assembly GCF_019279795.1. Classification (NCBI taxonomy): domain Eukaryota; kingdom Metazoa; phylum Chordata; order Ceratodontiformes; family Protopteridae; genus Protopterus; species Protopterus annectens. The sequence goes on from NC_056737.1 coordinate 1,619,926,132, forward strand.
AAGAGCATATTGAAAGGTTTCAGTATATGTGTCATAGGGCAGCAAATATTATTTGCAAATGACTTGACCTAACATATAAGCTCCTCTTGGTAAAACTTACATTTCTCTTGGTTCTAACGCAAAGTTGCATCTCGTACTTTCCCAAGCACTGACTATAGACAGAAGTCATGTTAACCAGCAAATGTTATTCTTATAGCAATGGAAAATGGAAAACAATTAAGAACAGTAGTCTTCAGTTTCTGAAAGGCTGAGGGAGAAGTCACTAGTTCGTAACACACGCTTCTACTCAAAAAAGCCATTATTGGTTATAAGCAGTTTATTCCCTGCCATCTCCATGTTATGCATTTACAAGATCAATGGTGGAAAACACTGTAGCACCCTTCTACTGTGAAGAAGCTTCTCTATGTGTGGAAAATGATGGACATAAATTACAATAACTTTATTAGGTTCCCTGTGAGCTACAAGCATTCTCATACCACAAGATTTCTTTTGGGTTACCCTAGCCAGTAACACCCAGGGCACTGCATCCATTTTACGTCAGTATCTAGCAATTGTTTAATTCAGCAGGCACATTATCCGTCACTGATAAGGGAAGATGGAAAAATTTCTTGTGAACAGGCAGCCTGTTTTGCCATACTTTATGTAGAAAATTTTTGACATAGCCAAAGTCAGGTTCACATGATGTATATGCTAGTACACACCATTCTGATGAAAGGGCTTTATAGGACCATAGGATCACAGGAAGTTACTAGGCTAATGGCCCTAGGGCCCTTACAAGTCTAGGCAAGTTCTAGCCTTATTTCATGATCAGCAGGCCTTAGGGCCCTTACAAGTCTAGCCAAGTTCTACCCTTATTTCATGATAAGCACCTATTGCCCATGTCCAAGAGGGACACAGGTGGAAGCCCCAGGGTGAATTTTTGGTTACCCATCCAATCATCTAGATTGTGTCTGAAGAGGGCCAATGAGCTGCTCTGTTTGACATGAAGTGTGAGTCTGTTCCAAAGGTGCGGTAACCTCTGGGAGACAAATCCGTCCTTCTAGTAGGTTCTATTAATGTCACATACCAGGTTAAAGTCTTAGATCGAGTAAGTCGTGTACCATTTGACTTGTGGATATTTTAAATAAAGCAGGATCAGAGATTGCCTTATATGTAAGGCAGAAATCACCTCGGTGTAGTCTGTATGAAACAGAATAAAGTGACAGTGATTTCAGATGATCCACATAGGACGGATGAAGAAGACCTTGAATTTTCCTTGTGAGGAACCTTTGTGGTCTCTCTAATTGCTGCAGGTACTTGGAAAGGTATATACCAAAAGGGGAACTGTACTCAATTATTGGCCTGAAGAAGGAAGAGTACAGGGAGGTTATAACTTCTTTTTTTTTTTTTTGAGGCATTGTCCTTACTTATGAGATAAGCAATATAACATGCCATTCTTACCATTGTGGAGACATGGTGATCAAAGGTAAGGTTGCTGTCAACCTGTGTGTCCAGGACTCTCACCACAGAGTGTGTACTTAAGGTGTTGCTATTGATGTGGTAGTTAGCAGGTACATCGCGCTTACTGATAGGGATGATAATACTTTTTTTTGCATTGACTTTAAGGCCACGACTTTGGTACCAATCATTTGTTTGCGTAAGACCCTCTTGCAGGATGTTGACATCGTTTGGAGATTCTATGACTGCTCCCAGTTTGCAGTCATCAGCAAAATTTGTCAGCCACAGATTGTTAGTTTTTGCTTGAACTTCAGAAAAATAGATTCCAAGCCGAAGAGGTCCCAGGGCTGATCCTTGTGGAACACCACTGGTTGCAGGTCTGCTGTTGGAGGTGGATTCCCCTATTTTGACTATATGGGATCTATCAGTGATCCAGTTAGTAACCCATCTAACAATATAAGGGTTGATACCTAGCTGAGTCAGTTTGTCAATGACAACTGAGTGGGAGATAGTGTCAAAAGTATTGGTTAAGTCTAGGTAGGCTGTATGCACAGATTTTCCCTCATCCAGGGCCTTGGTGACTGTCTCAAAGAAGTCCACCAGGTTTAACAGGTGTGATCTCCCTTTGACAAATCCAAACTGAGTAGGATCAAGTGTTTGGAGATTATTTATATTTTTGTTGATAAAGTCCATGATGATTCACTCCATGGCCTTTCAGATAAGGTTAATCAAGCTAATAGGTCTATAGTTTCTGTGATCAGTGGAAACACCACCTTTGTGCAAGGTGATAATGGTGGCCATTTTCCATTCAGCTGGGAAGAAGCTGGTGCATAAACTATGATTGAAAAGAGTACCCAATGGTGTTGCTAATTCTTGTTGGAGCCCATGTAGGACACAGCCTTGGATGTTATCAGGTTCCATAGATGCTGTGTTTTTGGCCTTAGAGAGGGTGTTTCTGATATGCTCTTTAGAGATATAAAGTAGGGGACAGGTAGTAGGGATGTCATAGGGCACGTGTGGTGGGGACAGGGGATTGAAGTTTTCATAGAACCTGTCAGCTAATGGGTTAGCTATGTCCACAGGCTTAGTATATGTGATATCATTAACTACCAGTTCGGCACAAATCTGGGCCTTTCCTTTTAGGTTACGGACATAATAAAGAATGCCTTATGGTTGTCCTTAGTTGAGGAAGCTAATTTGGATTCGTAGTTTGCTTTGGAAGATTTCACAAGAAGTCTTATTTGCTTGTTTAAGCTGAAGAGGGAGTGTTTCCAGTTTAGGGCTCGATTCCTCTTATTCTTAGATAGCAATTTCTTCCTCTTATTGTAAAACATGTCAGTGGCAGTAGTCTACCAGGCAGGTTTGCTCTTCCTTGGGAGCTTATTTTGGTCCTATCAGGTATGCCCCAGTCAATGCTGTTATACAGGTGTTTGTATAAAGCATTGGTGTAGAGCTCAGCATAACTGCCAGTTCCAACTGAGGAGGAAGGTATAGTGAAGCTATTTATACCATCTTGTAAGAGGTTATAATCTGCTTTGGAGAAGTTTTTTAGTTTAGTTGCTGCTGGGGGGGGGGGGTTCAGGTGCAATAATTACTTTGAATGAGACTGATTTGAAGTTTTTTAGTTTAGTTGTTTCTAAGGGGGGGGGGGCAGGTGTGATAGTTACTTTGAATGAGACTGATTTGTGGTCAGATCTCACCAGGGAAGACCTCACAGTGGGGAGTGCTACAGTGGTCTCCCAAAACAGGTAAACACCAGATTCAGGATGTTGGCACCCCTTGTGGGGGTGTCAACCAGCTGGTCCAGGGCACTGGAGTTAACGAAGTTGAGGAACCTTTGGGCAAGTGAGTTTGAGCACTAGTAATTTACCCAGTCAATGGATGGGTAGGTAATGTCACCCAAAACCATGGTGTTCGGATGTATCTTGATACACTCATGTAGATCCAAATAGGTAGAGTAGGTGTCCTGATTCATGGAGGGGGTCCTGTAGCTGGCAATGACTTGAATAGGTGTCCTACCAACAGTTAATTGCACCTGAAATATCTCCAGGGAATCATACTGTTTAACCAATCTGGAGGTGTATTTATCTTTAATGAATATTGATACACCTCCTCCTTTAGTTTTTGCGCCTTCAGTTTGTGGTCTGAATGTGTGGAAGGAGGTGTAACCCAGTATGGCTGGCATGCTCTCCACAGCATTGAACCAGGTCTCTGGGACTGCACAAATGTCTGCATCTTCCAAGGCAAGAACTGCTTCCAGTGAGTGCAATTTCATGTTATGACTCCTAATGTTTAGCAGCATAACCTTGAGGTTGTTTTTAGATGGAGCTTTTATGTCAGGAAGTTTGTCCTTGAGACACTGCCTAAAAAGGCACTATGGGGGTGGCAAGAGCCTTAGCCAGTAGCCAAAATCCCAGGGGTGACAGATGAAGACCATCTCTGGCAAAGCATCGAGGTCTGTCGATTATGTCATCCCAGGCTGACAGATACTGGATCCCCTTAGAATGACACCAGAAACTAAGCTAATTACTGAAGTCAGTCATGTTCTGTTTGTATTGAGGTATCATCCTAGGTGAAGGTAAAATGCTGCTTAAGGCTAGGGACATACCTACCTGGGACACATATTCAGCGAGCTCAATCATATCTCTCTTCATATAGTCCAGCGAGGTATGTCTCAAGTCATTTACACCAACATGGACTATGACAGAGTCATAATAGTACCTGTTGTTAAGAGACTTGAGTGCATGTATGATATGACAGATTCTAGCACCTGACAAGCAACTTACTGTGACGTTCTCCTTGTCTAGCCTGGTGAGGGGCTTATCTGTGTGTCTCATGATAGTCTCCTATGAATAGTATGTTGGGTTTGTGGCTGGGCCTTAGAGGCTGTGAGACACAGGCATGTGTACTATGTGTCTTTATTCTCTTTTTCTGTTAACTTTTCTACTTTTGATGTTTTTTTCACTACCTTCTTTTTTCTTTAAATATTTTATGTACATATTGTACCGCACTATTTATAATATTGTCCTTAGTTCTTTCTATTTCTTCTTTTGCATTTTTTTTTATTTCTCCTTTTACATTTCTTATTTCTCTTATTACACTGGAATCTTTCTTTACTAATCTGGTTAAGTAACTCGATACTTCTTATCTTTTTCCTTGTAAAAATATCTTTGCTTATATAGCAATTTTTGTATTTTTCTTCATTTCTTTCATATAATTATTTTTCTTTATCAAAGTACTTTCGATCATTGTATTCTAAATCTTCCAATGCATAGTTATATGTGCTTTTATATTTTTCTTTCTCTACTTTTCTCAAATCATATTGCCACTGCAAAAGCAGTTTTTATATTTTTCCTTAAATATCTTCCACCATTCTGACAATTTTTTTATAAAATGTTATCGTAGTAATGTGATCTTTTGGCAACTGTATTACTGGTATCTTTCCTTCAACATTCCATGCTTTTCATTTAATTTATTATTCCTTTGCCATTTTTATATATTCTTTGTTTTCTCTTCTCTCTAGCCATGTTGTAAGATGATCAGAAAATCCTATTTCAAGCACCTCCCATTCTCCTAAACTAAACCTTCTGACACTATAAAATAATCTATTTCAGTTCTATACATATCCCTTTTGTAAGTCCATGAATTTTTGTCCCAGAGTTTTAACTCACATCTTATAATTTCTAACATTTTTTCTTATATCATTTCCTTTCTTTTTACACTTGCTCTTAAATCACAGTTAAAGTTTCCTGTTATTATAATACTCATATTCATCACTACATAGTCTAAAATCTGATGAAATAAGCTTTCCCTTTCTATACAATTCATATAAGCATACAGTATAATGTTATAATTCTAGATACTTGTTCTTTCCATTTTAAATCTGCAGTGGTTAATATTTCTATTTTTGCTAAAGTTGCAGCTAATATCTTTACCATATTTCTACAGAATACAGCTATTCCAAGACATCTCTCATTTCCCATATTCCAGATTATCTTTCCTCTCCATAGCGCCTCTGTTTGTAATCTTTATTCATTTGCTTAAAATCTTGTGTCGTCTAATATAATTGCATCTACATCACATGTATTGCACCATTCCAGAATCCCTATTCTTCTTACTATATTCTTAATACTATTCACATTTACAGAAAGCGCTCTAAGATTTTCATTTTCCCTTAGATTCATACATACATAGCTAACTTTCTTAATAGGCCATTCTACGCCTAGACAATTTCTCCCCACTCAAAGGTGAGAATCAAACACTGTACCTTGTTTTTGTAAGTCAAACACCTTAATCATTTTACAATCGCCCTCCAGTCATTAGCTGTATACATTCTTTTTCTTCCATTTCCTTTCTTTGTACTTATCCCTTCAATTTTCTTTTTCTGTCGTTTACTCTTTTATGAATAAAATGCTTATTTTTCTTTTACTACCTCCCAGTTTATCTATTTTTCATCACTTATTTCAGAACTTGCTTCTGTGTTCTCTTTATATTTTTTTCTCATCTATTTTTCTTCTATTTCTACTAATTCTAAAATTTCTTCTCTCTGTTCATTTTCTTCTCTTTCTTTTTCCTCCCACATATTTTCAGTTTTGCAATCCATCCATAAATGCCAAATTCTGTTACACTTATAACATTTCAATTCACATTTTTTTCATTATGACCAATTTCCCCACAGATATGTTTTCTTTTGTCACAGTTACTTTTCAAATGTCTCTCTTTTCCACAAATATTTTATGACACTCCTATTCCTTTAACACAATATTTCAATCTCATCCACCAGTCCACAAATTCCTTTTGTCATAACCTGTTGCAATGTCAAGTACTTTGTTACATAAAGTTTTTAAATGCCCATTCAAAGTCTCTCTTTCCACCCCTGTTAGAAATTGTACATAAATGTTCTTTTTTGTTTCCCTATTAAATGCTTTTATCACATAAAGATACCATGGGTTGCAGTCTTTCTTTTTTTCATATTCTCTAAGAAAATTTTCTATTAAAAACAGTCTCAAATATAATATCACAAAATATCTCTTTGGTAATAAGAATAAATTCTTTTACCTCATGTGTTTTTACACCCAAAGGAGCTGTTAAATTGTCCCTCACCTCATACCTGTCCATTTCTCTGTCTTCTTTACTTTGAGTCCTTACCACCTACTTCTGTTTTTCATTTTCTTCTACATTCTTTTTGCTACTCCCCTTTTGCCTTTTTATTTATTTTTTTAACTTTCTATCCATATGTTTTTTTTTTTCATCTCACCATTACTCTTCAGGATTGCCTCTGCATCTTCCTTTTGTATTTTCTCCATAATGTTCCCCAGGAGGCATCTCCTTCATTTTCTGGATCACTCTGCATCACCATTTCTTTAATTAAATTAAATTTGGGGATACATGCTTCCACCTCTTTACTGTGTATTTGTAAGAGTTGCAGTGTGACCTTCTAGGAATGATCTAGTAAAGGCTAGACATATGCCGTTTAAGACCAAGAGACTAAAAGGGTGTAGACCTGAATTGATGCAGATTTCAGTTTAAGACTCATATTGACATGGAAATTGCTGAACCTACTGAATGGGGGGAGGGTTATAACTAATCAGCATCTGGTACTTGGACCATACTACTTTTGTTGTAAAAAAGACTCCAAAAAGTACATGCAATTTCCTTTCTGAACTATTTCTTTACAGCTGAATAATGGCGACACTAGGAAAATGCTAAATTTTGATGTCATTTTCTAAATGGGATGCCTTCCTTACAAGAACAACACAAGTAGCATTTGACAGAATGCACAGTGATTACCACTGAGTCTCTAGGGATGCCACCAACCTTCAGCTAAGGAAAATATCATCACATGGCATTAACTAAGCTAAAATGGCCTGGATTATGGGAGAGGCTATAATAATCTTATATTACTAGGTGTAGAGTTCATGCAACTCAGAACATAACCAATCCAGCAATAAAAAAGCTACCCAGCTGAAATATTCAGGATATGGAAGTGGAATTGCAGTGCTACTGTGGAGACTGCCCTTTAGTAAAGAAGAGCAAAAGAACATTGAGATGAACTGTGATGAACTGTGACACTGTGTTAATAGTAAGTAATCCTTGTATTACACAGCTTTGATAGTATGGTGCTTTGCCTAGCTTTGCAGTTTAGAGGAATAAAAACCTAACTAACAGAACTTAACTGAAACAATATTGTGTTGGTTTGTGATTGTGCATCTGCTTAGTAAGAGGAGATTTATTTTCATTTATATTCTATTTTTACCCAGCCACTGGGGATGCACAAGGCAGTGCATTTCTTTGTGCCTGTCCCAAGCCCGGATAAACGGGGAGGGTTGCGTTAGGAAGGGCATCCGGTGTAAAACTTCGCCAAAACATTTCATGCAGTTACCAAGAAAAATGTTTATACCAGATCAGTCGAGGCTCGGGTTAACAACGACCACCACCAGTACTGTTAGCCTACAGGGTGCTGGCAGAAATTGGGCTACTGTTGGCTGAAGGAGGAGAAGAGGTGGAAGACATGGCCAAAGGCAGGAGGAGAGGAGAAAGGCTAGGACTGTGGTAGTGAGGGTCGGAACTTTGAATGTTGGCAGTATGACTGGTATAGGGAGAGAGCTAGCTGATATAATGGACAGAAGGAAGGTTGGTATGTTGTGTGTGCAAGAGACCAGATGGAAGGGGAGTAAGGCTAGGTGTATCGGAGGTGGGTTCAAGTTGTTTTATCATGGTGTTGATGGGAGGAGAAATTGCGTAGGAGTTATTCTGAAGGAACAGTATGCTGAGAGTGTTTTGGAGGTGAAAAGAGTGTCGGATAGAGTGATGTTTATGAAGCTGGAAATTGATGGTGTAATGATGAATGTTGTTAGTGCGTATGCTCCACAAATTGGGTGTGCAATGGATGGGAAAGAAAAATTTTGGAGTGAATTGGATGAAGTGGTGATGATTGTACCCAAGGGTGAGAGAGTGGTGATTGGAGCAGATTTCAATGGGCATGTTGGTGAAGGGAACAGAGGGGATGAGGAAGTGATGGGTAGGTATGGTGTTAAACAAAGGAATGCAGAAGGTCAGATGGTAGTGGATTTTGCGAAAAGGATGGACATGGCTGTGGCGAATACGTATTTTAACAAGAGGGAGGAGCATAGGGTGACATACAAGGGTGGAGGAAGATACACACAGGTAGATTATATCTTATGTAGAAGGACCAGTTTGAAGGAGATTGGAGACTGTAAAGTGGTGACCGGAGAAAGTGTCGTTAGGCAGCATAGGAAAGTGGTTTGTAGGATGACGTTGGTTATCAAGAAGAAAAGGAGGAGTGTGAGGGCAGCATCAAGGATCAAGTGGTGGAAATTGAAAAAGGGTAATTGTGAGGTGGAGTTCAGGGATGAGTTAAGGCAGGCACTGGGTGGCAGTGAAGAGTTACCAAATAGCTGGGTAACTACAGCAGAGCTAGTAAGGGAGACGGCTAGAAAGGTGCTTGGTATCACATCTGGACAGAGGAAGGATGACAAGGAGACATGGTGGTGGAAAGAGGAAGTACAGGAGAGTATACAGAGAAAGAGGTTGGCAAAGAAGTGGGATTGTCAGAGAGATGAAGAAAGTAGACAGGAGTATAAGGAGATGAGGTGCATGGCAAAGGGAGAGGTGGTGAAGGCTAAGGATAAGGCATATGAAGAGTTGTATGAAAGGTTGGACACTAAGGAGGGAGAAAAGGACCTGTACCGATTGGCTAGACAGAGGGACCGAGCTAGGAAAGATGTGCAGCAGGTAAAGGTGATAAAGGATAATGAGGGAAACATACTCACAAGCAAGGAGAGTGTGTTGAGGAGATGGAAAGAGTACTTTGAGGGGTTGACGAATGAAGAGAATGAGAGGGATAGAAGGTTGGATGGTGTAGGGACAGTAAATCATGAAGTACAATGGATTAGCAAGGAGGAAGTAAGGATAGCTATGAAGAGAATGAAGAATGGAAAGGCTGTTGGCCCAGATGACATACCTGCAGAAGCATGGAGGTGTTTAGGTGAAATGGCAGTGGAGTTTTTAACCAGATTGTTTAATGAAATATTGGAAAGTGAGAGGATGCCTGAGGACTGGAGAAAAAGTGTTTTGGTACCGATTTTTAAGAATAAGGGTGATGTACATAGCTGTAGTAACTACAGAGGGATAAAATTGATCAGTCACAGCATGAAGTTATGGGAAAGAGTAGTGGAAGCAAGGTTAAGAAGGGACGTGATGATTAGTGATCAGCAGTATGGTTTCATGCCAGGAAAGAGCACTATAGATGCGGTCTTTGCTCTGAGAGTGTTGATGGAGAAGTACAGAGAATGTCAGAAGGAGTTGCATTGTGTTTTTGTAGACTTAGAGAAAGCATGTGACAGGGTGCCTAGAGAGGAGTTGTGGTTTTGTATGAGGAAGTCAGGAGTGTCAGAAAAGTATGTAAGAGTGGTACAGGATATGTACGAGGGTAGTGTGACAGCGGTGAGGTCTGCGGTGGGAGTGACGGATGCATTTAAGGTGGAGGTGGGCTTACATCAAGGGTCAGCTCTGAGCCCTTTCTTATTTGCAATGGTGATGGACAGGTTGACAGACGAGATCAGACAGGAGTCCCCGTGGACTATGATGTTTGCAGATGACATTGTGATCTGTAGTGAGAGTAGGGAACAGGTGGAGGAGACCCTAGAGAGATGGAGATATGCTCTAGAGAGAAGAGGAATGAAGGTCAGCAGGACTAAGACAGAATATATATGTGTGAATGAGAGGGAGGATAGAGGAATGGTGAGGATGCAAGAAGTAGTGGTGGTGAAGGTGGATGAGTTTAAATACTTGGGGTCAATAGTTCAGAGTAACGGTGAGTGTGGATGAGAGGCGAAGAAGAGAGTACAGGCAGGATGGAGTGGGTGGAGAAGAGTGTCAGGAGTGATTCGTGACAGACGAGTACCTGTAAGAGTGAAAGGGAAGGTCTACAAGAGGGTAGTGAGACCAGCTATGTTATATGGGTTGGAGACAGTGGCACTGACAAAAAGGCAGGAGTTTGAGCTGGATGTGGCAGAATTAAAGATGTTAAGATTTGCACTGGGTCTGACGAGGGTGGACAGGATTAGGAATCAGTATATTAGAGGGTCAGCCCAGGTTGGAAGGTTTGGAGACAAAGCCAGAGACGCACGATTACGTTGGTTTGGACATGTGCTGAGGAGGGATGCTGAGTATATTGGGAAAAACATGCTAAGGATGAAACTACCAGGTAACAGGAAAAGAGGAAGGCCTAAGATAAGGTTTATGGATGTGGTGAGAGAGGACATGCAGGTGGTTGGTGTGACAGAGCAAGATGCAGAGGACAGGAAGAAATGGAAACAGGTGATCTGCTGTGGTGACCCTAATGGGAACAGCCGAAAGAAGATAATGATGATTCTATTTTTACCTTTGTTTTTCACTGTTTGTAGGAATCATAGGGATCATACCAATCAACTGCCCAGATTTTTGCAGAATGTTCCGATTTTTGCCTCATATTTTTTATCTGTTTTTCATAAAATGTGTGGTTTTCTGGCAAATTATTGAAGAATAACATCACTAAATAATGACATACATTGGAGTTTCAGACTTGCTTTCCTTAGAAAAATGTATAATGATGGAAAATCCATTATTCTAACAATATTTTAAGTGAATAAGAGCAATATTTAAAAAGTTTCCCTATTTTTGGGCCTTTGTCCCCCCATTATTTTTGGCTGTGTCCAGATTTCTTGAGCTAAGAGGTTAAGTGGTATGAAAAGGATAGCTTGCAGACAGGAAGACTTATTTTTCTGATTTACATTTTATTGTTTTACCTCTGATTTTGTTAGAAAGTGATACATTTGAGACAGTCAGACTGTAGCCATCCCAAGGAGCCTAGTCAGCATAAATTCACACAGACTGTAGACAAGACAATCCATGCCTTATCTGAAACAATTCTGTGTTGGTTTGTGATTTATTGTGTAACTGCTTAGCAAGAGGAAATTTATTTTGATTCATATTTTATTTTTTACCTCTGATCTTTACAGTTACAATGAGGTATGACTGCGATTGATAGTAAAGGAAATCCATCATTTGTAGGACTGGCATACCTGCCATGATAGGTCAGAATGATCTTCTTCTTCTTTCTTTCGGCTTTTCCCAGTTAGGGGTCATCACAGCAAATCACTGTCCGTTCATGATTGGCAGTGGAGTTTTACAGTGTCAAGTTGCCAGCCCGGCACCCAACCTTCCACAGAAGGCACACACACACACGGACTCACACCTAGGGCCAATTTAGAGTGTCCAATCCACCTGCAGCATGTCTTTGGGATGTGGGAGGAAACCGGAGCACCCGAAGGAAACCCATGCGACCACAGGGAGGACATGCAGACTCCGCACAGAAGGCACCCCCAGCCGAGGATCGAACCAGAGAACTTCTTGCTGTGAGGTGACAATGCTATCCACTGCACCACTGTGGCCACCCGATAGGTCAGAGTGATGATTTTATGAATTACTTCCTCTTGTATGAGGTTAGCTTCGTCTACTTAATTTAATATTTAGTTGTATATTGTTTGTATGATATTCCCATAGAAATTAACTTAAAATTTCTTTGAATTCTGTGGTAACTGTTTTTACCCATGGTAAATGATTTTGATTATTCTTTTCTTTTAGAATTCTTTATTCATTTGCAACTGAATATGGATTTCTTAAATGAGTATGCCATTAACAATTTGCTAAAGCACAATTATCTTGTACAGTGTAATAAATTATATGTATATTTAAAGGTTGCATCTGATAACAATGGTGATCTGTGTTCCTCATATCAAAATGTGGATGATTTTCTTACCATTATTAGTAGTAAATCTAATCTTACTGATGATGATTGCAGTTCTGCAATTGACACAGTTTGGAAAACTATTATTACATATAGCGATGACTGGGCTGATGAGAAAAATAATATTAATCAAAGTGAAAATTAAACACATTTAGGAATGGAAGTGTCTGTTGTCAGTAAAGGCCTCTAAACCCCCATGATACTACCTAAGGCAGGTCTATAATTTATAATTGGAGTAAAATCTCAACTTACCTTTGCTCGACCCCTATTTCTTGAAGCTGCACAACATCAAACAGTCAAATCATCGATTTTTTTCCAAGGGAAAAAAATCAGTTGGCCGTTATATTAAATCTGGCCTTTTCACAACTGCAGTGTGATCTTGGAGTTAGTATATTTAGTTAGGGGGGTGTGTGGGTGGCACAGGCCCCCACATTGGGGGGTGTGGGGGCAAATCCTCCCCCACTTTTATAGTGTTTGTTGTAATGTGGTGTGCGCGTTTGGGCTACTGATTTCTTTTCCTTGGAAAGAAATCGATTATTTGACAGTTCGATGTTGTACAGCTTCGGGAAATAGGGGTCAATCAAATGTAAGTCGAGATTTTACTTCTTTGTTTATATAATATAGACCCCCTAAGACAAACTTGGAATTCAGGATACAAGTATTCTGGATCTGGGGATTCAGAGCATGTAGAAGAAAATAAAAAAAGAAAGAAAGGAAAAAAGTAAACTTATTAATGTCTATAATGCAAACAAACTATATACTAAAAGGACACTGCCTTGTTATGTAACACACAGATTACAGGGAATAATTACATTGTTTAATTAGAAAATATTCAGAGTAAAAAAATAATTTTTAAAACAGAGAATGTAGAAAAAAGAGGCAACAGGCAGTAAAAAGGAAGAAATCAAAATTGAACTTGGAAGAATTAAAGGACATGAGTGTATGAGGAAAAAGAGGAGACCAAAGTTGACAACATGGGTAAAGCTGTGGAAATACAAAGACAACTGAAAACTATAGTCATGCAAATATAAACTACTATGAAACTAATGGGATTGATAAGACTAACAGTGATGAATCCAACTCCTTTGTAACAAGTGATAGAGCAGTTCTTACAGAATTAGAAGTAGCAGAATCTTCAGATTTGGTCAGAAATGATACTTGTAATTGAAGATTCATTTATTAGCGGAAGTGATAGTAATATTTGCAGAGAAGATAATGAACATAGATTAGTGTTATGCTTGCCAGGAGCAAAAATACAGGATATGAGAAAGGCCTTAATGTAAGGAAGTATGGAGATGTTTTTATTCATGTTGGTACAAATAATCCCATTTGCAAAGACTCTCTGACTGTTAGTAGGGAACCTACAGCCCTCTTAGATAACATAGTTTGTGCAGCTATTAAGACATATTTTTCAAAATCTCATATAGAAAGGACAGTGAAGTCATCACGAATGAAAAGATTTTTGGATAAATAACCTCATAATGGATGTTTTGAGCATCCAAGCCTAACTGTGGGCACACGTGTTTAGATGGGATGGCCTGTGCTTGTCAAAACAAGGGACGAGAATATATGCAGCACATATATTGCAGTATTTGACTAACACAAGACGGGACTTTTGCTAGATCAAAATTTCACCATTAATATATAGTAACATTTGATATAGCCCTGATGTTTGTTAATGCTACGAGCATTACTAATAAAGATTTTTTTACTGGAAAATTTGTTACATTCCCGGAAGATTGATGTTGTTATTGTTTGTTAAACATGGTTAAAGAACAATTACTGGAAACTAGTTCTGTTACATATACATATGTTTACTGCAACAGACATTGAAATAAAAAGTCAGGTAAAGGTGTTTTGATAGGGATTAAAGAATGTTATGAGACCTATGATTGTTACATGTTCAGCGATAACACCAATATTGTAGATTGTGTAACTGTGGCAATAACAACCCTGGAGCATATAACAATTGTTGGAGTATATAGACCATCAAAATAAAGTGCTGATGACCTAGAGGAATTCATAAGTTTCTTGCATGAAAACATGAAGGAAAATAATAGTGGCTGGGGACTTAAATTTACCAGAAACAGACTGGAATAATATCGACTCAACATTAGTAAGGAAATTGTTTACAACTTATGTTTAGGAGCAACAGCTGCTTTGATTGTAAAAAAAGCCTACCAGGGAACAGGACACACTAGACATTGTATTCCTAAGGAAATGGTTGTTACATAATGTCAAGTTTTACGACTGTTGATGTGCAATGATCATATGGTTATAAAGGTTAAATTGCTGCTAGATTGTTATGTCAAACTGAAATCTAAGCCAATTTACAGACAATTAATAACAGACTATATGGAGGCAAAACAGTCACTATGTAAAACTAATTGGAGTGATACGATCAGTGGAAATACTGCAGAAGGAATGTGACCAGTGAGACTAACCCATACAACAGAAAAATTGCTTGAATGAAAAGAAAAAAGAAAAATAAAAAAATGTTTAATATCGGGTTCTAGGTACACGGTCAGGAGAATATATGTGCATAACAACAAGATACTTGATTAAACTAAAAGACAAAAAAAAAAACTAAAAGAAATGGAAAATAAGTTGAGCTGTAATCTTGAAAACTGAAATAAATAAACTGAACAGACTAATTAAACATAGTTAGAGACAAGATCAACAAACATTTGACGAAAATGTATATAAAGATATTGAGCATAATAGGAAATCATTTTATAGATTCATAAGATGTGATAGGAGTAAAGCTATGCTAACAGATAAACAAATAGATAAACTGTATGTAGAGTTTATAATTTATTCTCAAACCCAAAAGGTTGTAGATATATTTACATGATCTTATTCAAAGCAATTTGGCTCCACAAAGCAGGTGGTAAATTCTCCTACTAGCATCCAATTAATTTCAGATACTGAAATTAAATTAGATTATATTGAAAAAGAACTATGCAAACTGGATTCAAACAAAGCACAGGGAGGAGATAGAATTAGTAATTATGACCTGAAAATACTTTAGCATGAACTTACAGTACCACTATATCTGTTATTTACTAGGTCATACAAATATGAAGAGATTCCTAAAGACCGGAAACATGCATTTCTTAAACCCATCTTTAAGATAAAGGGATATAGAAGAAACCCAGAGTTGCACAGACCCATAAGTTTACTTTCATGTTGTGGAAAAATTATGGAGAAGGCTATTTTGGATAAATTATTGTCAGGCTTAGAAAGGTCTGGACTTGAAACCACATATTGGCATGCATATATTGAAAACAAATCTATAACCAGCTGTAACATGATGTTCTATAAGAATACGATAACAGTTATAAATGAAACATTCTGTTGTGATGTAATTTATATAGCCTTAATTTCAGCATTTGATAGAGTCATACAAAAAACACTGATCAATAAATTAGAATGACTATTTTTAATATAAGATGGATAGCTGCATGCATGGCTTATAAATAGGACATGGCAAGTATCATATAACAATTGGACAGGTGAAATTTGAGGTTACAGTCAGTGTGTCCCACAGGGCTCTGTCCTAGGCCCATACTTGTTTAGATTCTATTGTTCAGCTCTATATTTGTCATCTGAGGTGTTCTGTTGTCTGCATATAGATGACTTGGAATTGGGTAAACTGATTACATGTGTTACAGATAGGGCATGTCACCTGCAAAAGAACTTGACTAAATTGACCATTTGGGCACAGGAGACTAACATGCTGATAAACACAACAAAAATTAAGCATATGAGATTTGGGAGACATAGATTGAAAGGTAAACATTTATTACGGCATACAGTGATTGAAACTGCAGATTTCATTTAAGGACCTCGGTATACGGGTAGGTCCAGCTTTGAATTTTTCAAACATATCAACCAATTGGTTAATCATAGTTATAGAACTATAGGTTGTATAAAAATATTTATAAAGTCTAAGAATCAGAAATTATGAAATAACTGCTTGTTAGTTAAATTATACCCAAACCAGAGTATGGAATAACAATACAGAAACCTTATAAGAAAACAAGCATGAGTGAATTGGAAAGAGTATAGCAGAAATATACCAAGAGAATCCATGGATGTAAAAATTTAAGTTGTTATGAAACAGCGAAATATCTGAACTTGTAGAGTGTCTCATATAGAGATTTAACAGAAGACCTTATTCAGATATATAGGGCATTAAGAGACAACTACCTCTGGGAATGTTTGGGGTTATCAAAAAGTAATACAGAATCATGAGATAAACCATGTAGAAGATTATATAGGAATAAGAAGTGTACTAATTAGTTCTCTGAGTGAGTAGCCGACACATGGAATAGGCTACCAAATTTCATTAAAGCGAGCACTAGGCTAAATATTTGTAAGAACAACCTGGACGCTTATCATGAGAATTCTGGTATATTGGCAGGCTAGATGAGCATTGCTGTTCATGCCTGAAATATTTGTATGCGTGTATATATTTATGTATGTAAGTAAATATGACCCAGACTACTGGATTTGATTAGTAGTTTGTGTACTTTTTAGAACAAGACAGGGAGGATATTTTTGAGTAGCCGACACTGTCTCATCCATTCTGAGGGGAGAGAAGGAAGTCTGACTTGCCACAATATGCATACTTTCTCAAGGAATGGAGTATTGTATTCAGCATTAATCAGGGCATGTGTTTGTCCCTGTCAAGCCACATACATGGTACCGTCATGGGCTATGTATTGGAACATACATACCCTAAGGATAAAGCATCACATACCACTACTGGATGATGGTCTATCATGACCAGTGATTGGCTCAACAGGGAATGGTGGGTCTGGTTAATTGTGGTAAAGTCGATAGTTAGCAGGTACAGGGAGAAAAAAATTAAATAAGTATGTAAGTAAATAAATAAATATCTCTTCTCATAAGTTTCTGTGGGGTCAATTGGAAATCAGACAGTCTGCTTCAAAGTTTGTTTCCTGAAGAGCAGCTCTAATTAGAAATTTTGTTTCAGGCTACAGTCCTTTAATCCATTAATTTTCTTTTCTTTCTAGATAGTGAATGAGCATATGTCTGATGTATACTATCCGTTACAGTCATTTTAACACAGGGTTCCATATGAAGTCTTTCTCCTGTGTCCTTCATCTTGGCTATCTCAACATACCGAAACAAACAATGACATTCACTGGACAGGCTGTGAGCCTCAGTTCTAGTGATAAAGTCAAGATTTTTCTGATGCTAGAAGATTTTTCATTCAAAACAGAATCTTTAAAAAAAATAGTCTACCTATTTCTGAAGTACCCTCCAAAAGGTCCAACTTGAACCTACAGCTTTTTTTATTGTTTTTTAGCCCATAATTTAGTATGTTTCATTCACTCATCTACCAGACAGAAGCTATTAAGAAAAGTACTTTACCAGCTAAATCTGATTATTTTTAAGAGACTTGTGTCAACTTTATTCAGGTGTCCTTAGGCAGATGCCCTGACAATAGTGTGCATACATCGTCCAACAAAGTTTTCAGTTACAAATGACATTGTATTGATAAGGCACATACTGCATTCCAACATTTCAACATCATAATACTAAAACAGATGGTAGGAAGCATACATACAGCTACAGGTTAAAATATTTAAGGTGCCAAATACAGAAAATAAATCAATGTATCCACAAAATGCATATAATTAATTAATTTAATTTGTACAATGACAGTCTAACTGCCATCTACTGACACAGGCAGTGATCAGCGTTCAGCTGGTCAGAAAACGGAGCAGTGTGTTTTGGCAAGTAGATTGTGGTTAACTGCATTTGTCAAATTAGCTTTTGTTTGAATTGCAGGCAGACTTTCAATCACAATCCAGTGAACCTCAGTTCATCAATCACAAGGAGACCTAGACTTGTCTCCGTAACAGGCTTCATGTTAAAACCTATTCCCAAGGTTTCACAAGTTGAGGCTCATAGAATTATATTCAGTAGTCCGCGGTTCAACTAAAGTCCAGCTGACAAATGCAAATACACTCCGCAATTAGCATAAGTAGATACAATACTTTGAGAATTAAGTGCGGTAATGAACAGCTTCATTAATACAAGATTAAAGCAATATTCTTTCATTTAGCTGAAGAGAAAGTACATGATGTTTATATCATTTTGATAAAAGGCAAACAAATATCCTTATATTTTTGAATTCACAAAGAACACACACAGTATGTCAAAAAATTTTCAAATGCAAGGCAGAAGATGCTTGCCAAGAAATGTATTTTTAAATACAATCTAATCTTTTTTTTCTAAAAGACTTGCTAAAACATGACAGAATACTTGAAATTTCAGAGATGTAGTCTAGAGTTACAGAACATGAGACGAACATGAAATGTGCAGAGCATCTGCTACACAGCACGTACTGTTCAACAAAAAGTTTGCATCAACATAGACAAAATAATCAGATGAAGTAAAAAAAACCTCAAGAAGTAGAAACCGTGGATGTAGATTCCCACATAAAACAGGCTGTTCTTCTAAAGGAGTGTAGTACTTGTCATAAGAAAAATGCAACCAATACAACCATTCTGAAAATTGGTACAACAGCAACTCAATGAAATGGAATAAATTATTTTATTTATTTATTTCTATAACCAAAACAAATACAAAGTTGTAGTGGAGTTTGAATATACTCACCCAAGGCAAAGAATGAATAGTGAGAATTCAGATACTTATACACTGTTCTAATTACATGATGCATAACCTGACATTATTTGTTTCATCTGAAACATCACTTTTACTACTATGAGGTTCTAGAGCATTATAGAACACACACAACCATGACAGCTAACTTCAAAAAGACAAAAGCAGGTATATATGTGGCCAAAATAAATGGAAAGTCACTTCTTACTTTCAGTACTGTATAAAATGTAAGTCTTATAAAAATTCTAAATTTTTTAACAAGCAGCTCCAAACCAAATCATTGCCAGATCTTCTATAGGAAGTATATGCACAAATTATTCAAGGTGTTGAGGAAATTGCAAAATTTCATGAAAGCTAAACATGGACAAGTGTATGTTGCTTGCATATTAGTCACTGAGAAGAATATAATTCTATATAAGAAAAAAGTTAGAAAAGAACTATAGACACCTGAGGCAGGTGCTATGGAAAGAGTTTCTGATTATATGTCTTGGAGTTCTCCAACTGTGACACCCCAACTTAAAAATCTAGAAGAGAAAAATATGTGTTGATGTTTATATGGGAAAAACAGCTATTTTAGAGAGATGGAGACATTTAATGCTTAATGTAGATGAGATCAGCTAGGAAACCATAATATGGAATACCATCCTGAATGCAGAAGCACACAGTTAGAATTAAGACAGCCTAAGTATTAATACTGGGAGTGAATTTACCAGCTAAACATTTTATTAAATGCCATGCAATTAGTATTACAGAGCACACCTATCATAAAACATTTTTATGATGATCTAATTGTGTCTGCATGAGTTTTGGAAAGTAAAGTAAGATAATGACAACAGTTTAAAAGCAGTATTTAAAAGTATTAAAGAAAATGGGATGATAGTGAACAAAGAAAAAAATGAAATTATAAAGAACAAGTTAGAATTACATGGATTCCTGCTATCAAACTAAGACATATTACCAAATGTAAAGAAAGTGAAAGGCAACCATCTACCTAGCCCTCAAAAGACCCTACAAAAAATAAGAAGCTTATTGGGTAAATAGCACCATCCATCATAAGGTCATGGTTACAGTAGCATTCCTACCATATATGATCAGCCACAGAATGATGTCTGTCCAACTGGCATAATTCCAAGAACACTGCATACATCAAGATGCAGGCCAACATCCAGCATATGAGTAGACACACTGTGCTGTCCCAGATAAAAGGGATGTCAACCTACACCATTCCCACTTCTTTTTTGCTGTATGTGTATACCAGTCTGTTGTCATTTTTTCTGGCCTACAGCCCAAGAGCTCCTGCTAAGAATCTTCAAAAGATAAGTACCCCACTGGGGAGAATTTCTAGTGCATTCTTATTAATTCCTGAAGTTGTTATGTATGTTTAATGGTGAAACTTTGTTAGAAAACCATTGTGGTTACTGAGGTATGCCAAATTCGGTTCTTAAGAGCCTTTGCAAATGTGGGTGTCAAATTCCATAAAAAGATTATTATACTAAATGCCTTTTTGTTTGGGAGGGCCCCAATTGTCAGTTGAGTTCGGGATCTGTAAAGGATTTAAAAGGAAATTACACAGAAGTAGAGAAGCCTCACTTACAGAATGGTGAATGCAGAATAAATTAAACATTATGCTACAGATATCTGAACTATTGTCTACCTTGTCATGGACCTCATGAAAAAAAGCATCCGCATAAGGAGTCTGGTGGAGAGAGAGGACACTCAAGAAAGATGCTAGGGAAAAGTGAGTTACCCTCACTGCATCAAAAAGGCCTAAGGAGGGGGGCGGAGCCTAGATGACCAACTAAGAGCACTGAATTTTGAGAGCTCCATAAACTAGTATAATAATATCGGAAAAGTTTATTATTTTCAAATTTAAAATGTCAGAAATCTATAGATAAACTATTAAACTACAGAAATATCAATTTTGGTGGAGATATAAAAACATTTTCATGTCAAGTAACTTGGAGATATATTGAGTCACTGAATATGAACAACTCAAGGAATTCTCATCCAGATGCTGCTTTGAACTGCAATTGATGACATCTATTTTACAGGACCTATCTTTGAAGATGGATGGCTTTAAAAATTACTTAGCAAACCTCAAATTAAATTCTCAAAAACAGACTGATACTCTTAAGGAATTATTACAGCAACACCATACAAAAATAACAAATATAGAGACTTCTCTAAATGACATCGAAGGGAGACTCAAAGAGGAAGAATCCCAAAAAGAATTTCTGCTTAAACAGAATACATGGCTGTTTAAAAAAATAGGTGACTTAGGAAACAGGGAAAGGAGAAACAACATAATGAACTTTGGTTTGCCTGAAAACACTGAAGGAGAAGACATTGTTTCATTGTTAACAACCTGGATTCCTGAATTTTTGGACTTGAAAGAGGGACTTTCATTTGGAATTGAAAGGGCACATAGAGCACTGAGGAAATCTGCTTCTAACTCAGCAAATACTCCACCTAGATCCATAGTTATAAAACTTCTTTCATTTCTGGACAAGGAACTAATATTAAAATCTGCTTGGAGAAAATCACCCTTAAAATGCAATCAAAGCCTGATAAGGTTTGACAATGATTATTCTTCCAGAATACTAGAACAAAGGAAAAAAGTCTGGCCAATAATAAAACTGTTGAATCAAAACAACATTAAAGAACAGCTGGCTTTTCCAGCCAAGATAAAAATACTTTTTACCAATGAGATGAGAACCTTTAATGACTTAGAAGAAGCTACTATAGTCATCAAAAACAACAACATAGTATCTATCCCAGAAGAAATGGAATGGATGGCCCATATTCTTAAAAGAATAAAAGAAACAACTCCTTGACTTTTGCTAGAAAGAAAAAACAAAACAAAAAAAAAAACTGATTCCAAGATAGCTGTCCCAAAAAATAACTCTTACAACTGCATCACTCAACTTATGAACTGATATGGTACATCACTTGTCATCTGTTCTTATTTAAAAATGGGAGGGTTTCTTAAACAACTGAGAAACAGTAATTATTTTTTCAGAACGTTTAAAGAGTCCAATAATTCTTCACAAACAAAGGTAGGTCAAGATGGGTTACTATTTACATTAACCAAAAAGAATCACTGTTCCAATGTTCACCAAAACACCAAAAATACAGAACAGATGGAAGAGGCACAAATCCGTAATCCACATGAATTCCTTTATTAAAATGACTCTTCAGTCCAATAAAATGCAGAAACAATAAGTTTGACTATACAGTCCACTAACGCGATTACACCAGCACTGCGTTTTCGTTTAAACCACTTCATCAGATGGAGACAAATGCATACCTACACAAAAAACACTCCTTATATATTCATCAAAATAATTAAACAATTAGTTAATTAAAGGGAACAAGATACTTAAACATTTAAAGGGGTAAGACTTGTAATGCATACAACACATACATTAAAATATATTATAATGGATTCCCCCCACACTAACCTGATACATTAATGGATTAATAAATTAATATTATTATCAAAATTTAATAAAAACTTTATAATAACTTAATCTAATAAAACAAGCTAAATTCTTTAATACAACCAGCTAAAGCATTACAGCTTGTGGTATCCTATACTACCAACACTTTATAATGTAAACTGATTTTAATACACATTTAAAATAAGATAAATATAGAAAAAATAATAAATAAAAAAAACATAAAATGAAAACACTTAAAGCTTAGCTGATCTCAGCTTGAGTACAGGTGCTAAAGAGATGGCATCATTTAGACCTGGAGGTTTATTCGCCTCCAAGGAAAGCTGCCACAACAGCTCTTTATACTCAATCGAAGTTTCCCATAGCCCACCTCTTACATCCTTTTCCACTACTTCCAACACAAAGAAGCTAAATTTAGCTTCCTGGCAAATTAATTTATGTCAGTATAAAGCATTATTAGTACATTTTGTTTTTATCTCATAGTAATGCTCATAAATTCTATTTTTTAACTTTCTTTCTGATTTTCCTATATAAAATGCATCACAATGATCACACAAACCTAAATAAACTATCCCAGAGGTGTGACAGTTCGCAAAATATTTGCTATGGATCAATCTGTCCCTGCTTTCTAAAAAAAATGTTTGCTTAGTACAAATAAATGGGCAATGGGAACACCTTCCACATTTAAAGGTTCCTAGTTTCCCTTCCTTAACTTTTTTCATACCATATTTACCCTCCAGAATAGTCTTTAAGCTTTTGCCCCTTCTATATGTACATTTCAAAGGTTCTTCAAAGATACATTTCAAATCTGAAATCTGACCAAACCTACACCATTCTTCCTCCAAAATCTTCCTAATTCTAGGTGCACTACCATTATAATCAACTACAAAATTGCCTGTACCCTCACTGTTAAGCTTTGTAGATTTCATCTCATTCAAGACAAAATTTGAACCCAAAATGGGTTTAAATTTGTCATATCTACCTTCCCTAACTTCTCTTTCTATAGGCTCAATAAGATCTTTAGGGTAGCCTCGATCCATAACATATTGTGCAAAATCTTACATTCATCCTCAAAATCACTCTCCCTTGATGTCATACGGCTACCCCTCACATAATTGTCCCTTAACAATACCTTTTTTCTGATGGTAAGGGTGAGCACTATTAAAAGCCAAATAAGAATTCGAAAATGTTGGCTTTCTAAAAATCTTAGAGTAAACACAACCATCACTTTTGCCTATAGTAATATCCAGATAATTTAAAAATTCTTTGTCCTTATTATAAGTAAATTTTAAAAAATCAGTGGACTCTGAGATATACTTAAAAAATTCTAAAAATTCATCCATCGTGCCCACCCATAAAAAGCACATATCATCCAAGAAATGCTTGCAAAATTTCCATTTATGGGCATATTTTGAATTAATAATAAATTTTTCTTCCCAAGCGCTTAAAATAATATTAACATATGTGGGGGCACATCTTGCACCCATCCCTACTCCCTGAATCTGCTTAAAAAATTCTCCCTCATAATGAATAAAGTTGTTGTTTAAAACTAATTCCATAAAAACTAGGATCAAATAAAATTCATTATTATTAAATTTACCATAATTTATCAGGGCTTCTTCAAACCACATCATCCCCTCATTATGGGGTATAGATGAAAAAAGGTCCACTATATCAATAGTTATAAAAGTAATATTATCATCATACAAATCCTGAGTTATACTACGCAAAAGGTCCCAAGAGTCTTTAACAGTCCCCTGGCCTCCCATAGATAAAGACTTTAGCTTTACATCCAACCATCTCCCCAGTGGTGCAGTGACTGAGCCCTCCGAAGCAACAATAGGTCTCAAAGGGGGGTCTTCCAAGTCTTTATGTACTTTTGGTATCCCAAAAATAGAGGGGGCCTTAGGTTTCTCAAAGTGAATGTATTTAAAAGGTTCAACATCAATAGAGCGTTCCATAAGCAAGTCATTTAAAACCACATATATATTTTTTATTACCTATATTAATCCCATTTAAAGAGGCTCTGACATATTTGTCTAAATCATCTAAAATTTCCATCATATTAGCTTCATATAAAATATTATCCATAATAACAGAACCTCCACCTTTATCTGGTTTCATAACTCTCACTGTAGTGTCCTCCGTAAATTTCTTTAATAACCCATATTCTTCCTTAGTAAGGTTATATGTAATATTGTTCCTTGGGAGCTCAGCTCTAAGTCTACTCTCCATTAAGGCCTCAAAATTTCTTAATTGTGGGTGTAAAGGTGGGTTGAACAAACTTTTCCTTTTCAAAACCTCACATTTCTCCCCAGTACTAGCATGTCCCTGAAAAAACAGTTCTAAATTTTTCTTTCTTAAAAATAACTTGAGGTCATTCAACACCTTACTAATATCCACCTTTGTGTTAGGAACAAATTTAAGACCTTTTGATAGTAACGAAAAATGTGCTTTATTTAATTCATATTTACTTTAATTGTAAATAGTATAACCTTGATATTTATTGATGTAGCCTTGGGAAAAAATAAAATATGTGTTGATACAATTGCTAAACATATGTTCTTCTATCAATTTCACTGCTGAAATCTCTTGTTGCTGCTGTTGTAGTTGTTGTTCTGCATGCCCCTTGCCCCTATATACCCCCCATACTGGTAGTTTTTTTGCTGGTAATTTCTTATTCTCTCTGACCTCCTTAAAGGGGGGGGGTATTCATCCAAATTATTCAAATCACCTACTTCATCTTCTCCATTTGATACAAAGTGCTCATTCCCTCTCCTATCCGTACTAAAATCATTATGGTTTCTGTACGAAAAATATCTTGGTTTGGGATAACACACTTTGTCCTTATATTCTTTAATGTCTCTATCTAACTTCCTACTTTTCCTAATATATGCTTTATTAATATTATTATCAATCTTCTGCAACATATCGTAATATTCTCTCTGCCCTTCCTTTACTGAAAATAACAAATCTTCTGTAATTTTCTGGTTAATACCTTCAATTTTATTAGATAGAATTTTCATTTCCCTTTCATTTTCTCTAATAATGGCTTTTAATATTTCAAACCCACAATTATCAAAAATTTCTAACAATTCCTGGTGAAAAATACTTCCTTCCTTCACTTTATTAGGATATTTCACCACCCTCAAGCCTTTAGGCACAATTTTTAAACGTAAACATTCCCTCAGGTATGCATTCTCCATATCATAATTTTTGTATTGAAAAAAAACATCATCTAACAATTTTATATTATAGTCAAACTTCATTTCATAATCTCCCTCATGCTGTGAGGGTAATTTAAAGTCCTTAAAACAATATTGCTTTTAAAAAACTATTTACATTATATATAAGCCAAACAAAGCAACATATAATACAAACATAGATGTTTTTATCCCCCAACTTGAACTCAGTGAATACTTACCTTGTTAATTTTTCATTGATTTTACAAACCCCATCTCCCTGGTGTAAGCGTCCCTTGGTCGCCCGTGTGGTGTACTGCTCCCTGGAAGACAAGTACTGCTAATCGGGTTGTCCCCCACTGCTGTATGACTTCCCTCAAGTAACTAACTTCTCTGAAGCCACAACACAGTGTCACAAAGTATCAGCACCTGGAAGCATCCCTATATATTTCCCAGCTCTGGCTATTGCTGATAGACCTAATGATTTAATCCTGGAAGCCAAGTACTGCTAATCGGGTTGTCCCCCACTACTGTATGATTTCCCTCAAGTAACTAACTTCTCTGAAGCCACAACGCAGTGTCACAAAGTATCAGCACCTGGAAGCATCCCTATAATATATATTTCGTATTTCCCAGCTCTGGCTATTGCTGATAGACCTAATGATTTAATGTATGTGTCTTTAGTACCTTCTATTTTTACTTAAATTTGCTAAGACCTGTTGGAACTGGGCCAGCACACTCGCGGAATCTACCTACAGAACCTACCTAGGCTGTCCTATCTCCCACCAAGTATATTTTCCTGTTTAACCTAAAGTTGTGGTCTTTCCCCCCTTATGCCACTAGATGGCAGCATAATATAGTGATTTATTTTCTATAATCTGCTGAGGTTTATTAACCTTATTTTTGTAACCAAGTGTATCTCTTAAAAAGAATTTAGCAGTCACTGATTCGCAGAATATAAGTAAATTGGTTTTATTACCTTTAAAGCAAACTGGTTTGTCTAAATTTACTCTCATAAAACTTCGACAATAAAGTGCTCCTTATCTGCCTGACATACTTCGGTGATAAGCTGTCTGGAAGGTCTGATTGGCTCCACACAATCTACTGATTGGTTCTGCCCCGCTCCGCTCCCCTACCCTACCCCCATATCCCACCCACCCCCAGTGTCCTTACACTTATACTTCCCTAAACACACCCCCTCCCTGAGCCATCCTATCCCCTCTTACTGCTTATTAATATAACTCCTTTCTCGTCCCTCCTTTAACTACCTTATCTATTATCTCTCTCTTAATTACTATAATCCCACCTCATCCCTCTAAATTGTATTCTATCATTTCCCTCTATCCTAACATCTACCTTTCACTTATACTCTTAACTACACCACCCAGGAACACCAATACCTATCTTATACTTTAACTTGCTTTTTAATTACTAACCCTACCTCCTAGGACTTAAAACTCCTCATAGCAATATGTCTCTCTTATCTAAAACTATACTAACTAACCTAATATTCACATACATATGCTCTTTATGCTTAACTTTCAGCTATCTCCTTACTTCTTATGAAAGAACTAATTATTTCCACTTTACTACCTGCCACAAACAGCCTTTCAGAATCCTAGTCATACTTATACTCATTCAAACATTATAAGCACCCCCAACTACTTACTACCCAAATACCATAGACATACACACATTAACTTCAACAATCCAAACATAAGGAGGCTCAAATATCTAACCAACTTCACATGCAAACCATCACTTGAACTAAAAATACCAATCCTTTGTGATGGTGACATCCACCCTAACCCAGGACCAACTAATAACTCCACTGACACAACTTATAATATCTCACACTCTACCCCACCTACACTAACCACTGTTTCTAATGCCTTACTAATTGGGCATCTGATTATCCGAAGCATTAATAATAAGATTGCCCATCTCCATGCCCTCCTTGATACTCACTCCTTTGATATCCTCTGTCTTACTGAAACATGGCTGAAACCTGGTACTAAAGACAATGCAATACTTCCCCCTGGATATAACATTTTGAGAATGGACCGCTTAAAACGTAAGGGTGGAGGAGTAGCACTTCTGTTTAAAAATGTACTAAAAATCTCTTCACAACCTACCAACCCATTAAATGATGATAAAGCTGAAATCCTTACTTCTAAACTACAACTAAACCCTAATAAATCAATATATATCATCTGTATCTACCTTCCTCCTGGCAATAATTACACTAAAATTGAGAATATCCTAAGTTGTATATCTTCTTCTTACCCACAAGAAACTATCATTTTAGGTGACTTTAATTGTGACTGGTCCTCTGTCAATACAAATAATCCCTCATCTCACATAAATCTTCATGGCTTTACTCAGACAATCAATAATCCCACAAGAATCAATAAACCCAATAACAAAGAAAGTATTTTAGACTGGATTCTTACTAACAAACTACAACAAACATATACAGTAGGAACTTTGCCTGATGATGTAAGTGATCATTCCTTAACTTACATCATAAGACAAAAAAATGACATTAATTATACCCATACCTACAGGGTCTCACGCAGCAATAAACACTTTAACCCACTACTATTCCAAAATGAATTAAAAGCCTGTAACTGGAATCTTCTAAAAACCCTAACCCTTGAAGATGCTATCAATTACTTCAATACCAAATTCCTAGCTATCCTTGACCAACATGCTCCAAAACGATCTGTCAGAGTTAAATCTAAACCTGCCCCCTGGCTGTCCAAAGAGACAAGACAAAAAATACTACTTAGGAATAAATCTTGGGCAAAATGGAGAACTACAAAAACTATTTCAGACCATCAAACCTTTAGACAGTTAAGAAATAGCACTAAAAAAGCTGTTTTTATGGATAAAAAGAATTATTACTGTAAACTACAACAAACTCACTATAACAACCCCAAAAGGTTCTGGTCAACCTTAAATTCGCTCCTACACCCAGGCCACTCTAGTACACCTTCCTCTTCAGGGGCTGAAATGAATACCTCACACCAAACTGCCAATGTCTTTAACTCTTTTTTCACAGACACCATTAATTCTTTAGCAAGTCAACTTACTATAGACAAATCATACCCCCCCACCTGTATACCTGCTAATCTCCCCATATTTCAACTACAACCTATCTCTACTTCCTACATCCTAAAACTCATCCTAAAACTCAAACCCTGTACCCCATCTGCAGATCAATTACCATCTGAATACCTTCAAAAAGCAGCAGAAGCAGTAGCTTATCCTATATCCCTCCTTATAAATAGAACCATCGGTGAAGGAACCATCCCTGCTATCTGGAAAATTTCCCACATAATCCCTTTACATAAAGGAGGCAGCTCAAACGAGTATTCCAACTATAGACCTATAGCTCTCCTATCACGCTTAGCAAAAATTATAGAGAAATGTATTCATCATCAGCTAATGCACCACTTAACTCAATTTAATTTACTAGCTAACTGCCAACATGGCTTTAGGCCATTTCATAGCACTACCACAGCTCTCATATAATTTACCGAGTGTATCAATAGAAACCGCAATAATAGTATCCTATCATCTGCACTCTTCTTAGACCTGTCAAAAGCCTTTGACATGGTAAACCACCATATGCTCTTAAAAACCCTTGAATCTCTCTCTAGATACCAAAGCTGTTCAATGGTTTACTTCCTACCTTAGTAACAGGCAACAGGCTGTTCTCTGGGAAAACACACTTTCATCCCTTCTGCCAGTCTCTCTTGGAGTACCACAAGGTTCCATCCTAGGTCCTCTCCTTTTCTCTTTATTCATAAATGACTTACATGTAGCAATACCTCAAGCTACATGTATTCAATATGCAGACGACTCAACACTCATATGCTCTGCAAATACCTCTTCTGAACTACAAACCCTAACACAGAACATATTTACCACAGTTGAGGCATGGTTCTTGAAACGTTGCCTACTTTTGAATGCCAATAAAACCAAACTCCTGCTTTTCAGACCTAATAGTAAGTCCCCCCTCTTAGACTTCTCTATTACTTCCAATAATGGTACACATATACTCCCTGACTCTACCACTAAACTGTTGGGTATTACAATTGACAATAACCTCACTTTTGATAACCACATTAATAATACTATTAAAACCGTAAATAGAAAACTTGGCTCCTTATTTAGAATTAAAACCTTTCTAGCTCCACAGGCCAAAATTACACTTGCTCACTCTCATATTATTTCTACTCTTTTTTATGCCTCACACATATACACTAACTTAAAGAAAAATAACCTTACTAAACTAGCAAATGCATACAATAGCATTGCTAGATTTGTTACTGGAAACCCATTTAGAACTCACCACTGTCAAAATCTACTACAACTAAACTGGCTAGAACTGAAAAATACACTATTACTCTCCCAACTTACCTTTGTTCACAGGATATTTCATCAACCAAAAAATACCCCTATACTTTCTGACCTTATTTCTCCCTATTCTAATCTAAATTCACTACGCTCCTCTAATAAACTTATTGTGAAGCTAACTAAGTCCAATAACATTGCAGGTGATTCACTATTCTCCAACACCATAGGTAAATACTGGAATTCACTACCTACCACTCTAACTATTACATCATCACCCTTCCTCTTTAAACAAAAGCTCAAACAACACCTAAAAATAGTCTGGCTATGCCCATGCATCAATCCCGACTAATCTTATGATTCTACTAATGACTCTTCTCGTATTTACCCTCTCTTACCTCTTTCTACTCACTCCCTTCTGAAGAACTATCTCAAAACACCTTTGTTAATTAGTCTCTGATACAAATTAATTAACAACGCTGTATGGTTGTATGTTTTATAATTGCTTATGCAAATTTACTCTTCATGAATGTTTTACTAATGTATAACTCCCTATTCTTATACTGTAAATAAAAGTAAATGTCCTTCCTAGTATAAATTTTCTCCTATTATATTTTAGATTGAACCTTATTTCTGTATGTATTTTTTACTAACTATCTGCTTTCTTTATGTAATGACTTGTCTGTATTAACCTTAATGTGGAGCTTTTCTCCCCGGGCCTCTGCTGAAAATGGAAATATATCCAGTTGGACTAGCCCGGTAAACAAATGTAAAATAAAAATAAAAATAATTAACTAATTCAACAAGGATTCATCAGAGTTCAGACTCAAATGTATCAAATTAACATCATATATAATAGCAGTAACAGTAGAGTGTTTTGAAAAAAAAATGCTGTCATGGAGACTAATGCCTTCTTCAGTTAAAGTACGAATTAGAAATGTCATGTATATCCTGGTTAAATAATAGTAGCAAGCTCTTAGTACAAATTTCATCATTATTCTGTCTAAATATAGTTAATATCAATTATGGCAGGCATCATAGATACGAGTGCTGTTTAATCAATCCTGATATGGTGTGCATGGATACAGCTGTGTCTGGCAGCTAGCACAAATGTCATTATTATTCTGTCCAAACATAGTTAATTTTGGTTATGGCAGATATCACAGCTTAGAGTGCTGTTTGAGCAATCCTGATATGGTCTGCGTGGATGTAGCTGTGTCTGGTAGCTAGTACAAATGTCATTATTATTCTGTCTAAACATAGTTAATATCAATTATGGCAGGTATCATAGCTTTGATTGCTGTTTGATTAAGCCTGACATGGTGTGTATGGCTGTAGCTGTATCTGGCAACTGTTGTATGTTGCCATTTTCGTCTCCGGGAAGCTGTGGGTTGCGGCTTGTGATCGAGGTTTACTAATGCTTCTGTATTAGGAAGTGACATTTGGTGTTTTAGTCTGGATCCAGGGGAAGGGGTGGATAAAACTGTGATTTGGGATATTTTGGCAGAGAATTGTTTGTTTATACATCTGCTGAGTGAGAGGTGGGAAGGCTGGAAGAATGTGTTATCTGTTGTTGTGGCAGCTTGTTGGGAGTTTTTTTTTTTTTTTTGATCAGTTTGCTCTTCGTTCTTTTCCTGGCTGCTGCTTCACTGAAAGGGAGGGAATTTAGGCTTGAAGTTGCAGGGAAGTGAAGCTTTGCTTCAGGTGCATCGCAAGCCTCTGGCATGCAGTACACAGACACACAAACAGACGCTCCCAGGTTGCTATGGTAATGGAGACAGAGTGACGATAATGCTTAATGGCTCTGAGGAGCCTCTGATATGATTCTCAGCAATGAAGTTTTTGGTTTTAAAAAATATATATAATAAAGGGGCTGTTTTAAACCACATGTACACATATTGATGGTCTCCCAACAATTTGTTTAGCTTATTAAGTTGATTCTTGATAAAAAATAAATAAATAAATAAGTGCAATTTTAGATTTAAAACGTATTTTGGTCCAAACACATTAAGGACTTACATAAGAGTGGAAGTCTGAGTTATTGTGAAAGACTAAGAGCACTTGGTCTTGTGCAGTACCCCTTGCAGTGGTCTGGGAGGTGAGCTTGCTCGGACTAGTTGTGCATATGGGGATAGCTGATTCTAGGGGTGTATGGAGTTGCCAGGAAGTGCTAGACAGTCATCAGATTTCCTTTGTGGAAATATCTGTGGGAATGGAAGGTGTGTTGAGTGGTTCACTGGCAGAGTGTAAAACAAACTAAACCACGCAAGTAAGACAAAATACATGGACTGAACCAAAATAACCAGAAAAGCACAAAAATATTCCAGCACCAAAGAGAGATGAGAATGAATAATTCTTTATTGTGGCAACTGGTTCGGCAATGATAAAGCCTTCTTCAGTGCTATACCACACAATGATTTAAATAGTAAAACACATAATAAGAGTCTTGATCCTATTGGTGCATACCAACTTAACGCAGTTCATTGAGGCCAGGCTTAAACAAAGCACCCAGCCTATCTATCACTGAGATTTCAGATTAGTGAACATCTCAGTGATATTAGAAATAAAAGAATGTCTAATACTCTCTATAAACATACTATGACCCACACCACTGCTAAATTCCAATTTACTATTATAGATACAGTCCAGGGTAACAGAATGTGCAAAACAGGATGGCATACTACCCTAAAAGAAAAAGAATCCAGTTGGATTGTCAGGCTGGGTGCTTTATTTAAGCATGGCCACAATGAACTGCGTTAAGTTGGTATGCACAAATAGGATGAAGACTCTTATTATGTGTTTTACTATTTAAAGCATATGTTATTCATTGTGTGTTATAGCACTGAAGAAGGCTTTATCATTGCCAAAACCAGTTTGCTTTGGGTTGCCACAATAAAGAATTATTCATTCTCATCTCTCTTTGGTGCTGGACTATTTTGTGCTCTCACTGGCAGAGTGGCCACTGCATGGAACAGGCTGGTAAAATGGAGCAGGGCAAATAACTGGTTTGGATATTTTAAGAACAGCCTGGAAACACATCACATGAACTAGTGAATGGTGTTCTGGCAAAACTGGATGGGCATTGCTGCCCATGCTTGAAGTACTGATATGTGTGTATGTAAGGATGGAACTATACTTATAACAAATAAGAAACTAGAAGGGTCTCATAATTTAAAGTCTATGGACTGTATAAACATGCTTGAAAGGGGCTAATAATAAGAATAAGCATTACAGCTTGTGGTCTCTCAAATAACTAAGCAACAGCCAAAAAAAAAAAAACACACAATAGTTATGTAATGTATGATTTTAGTAAATCTAGACATAAAATATATAATCGTCATATAAGATGAAACAGTCTGCTGAATTTAGATATTAAAGAAAGGATTTAATAACGTGGGCTTGTGTATAATAACACTACTATCTTAACTTGTCATAAATGACATACACTACATTGAACATCAAGAGGAAGCATGCTGAGTTTCTTATATATGTAAATATGCATAACAAGTCATGAAATTGCTTTAACTTGAATTGTAGTTTTTGTAACCCATCTTGACCATATATAATACTTAAGCGGTTACCAAGGTAACTAATGTTTTATACATGACATCAAACTGACAAAGTTATTCAAGAGATATAATAGAAGCCTGAACTTGAAATGTCACAGAATATAACAATCATATTCTGAACAAATAGTATTAAATTGACAATAGACAGTTTAATAACATGGGCTTGTGTATAATAGCACCACTGTTTTAACTTGTCATAAATGACATACACTATATTGGTGCTGGCAAACGATGAAATATAACTTCTGATATATCCAGTAAAATGCATTGTATTATAAACATTAGGTATAAATATTACCATCTATTTATATTAAGTAATAAGTTTTGAAAAACTTCATCAATAAGGGTGAATATGTTAAATAACTGTGTGCTATAATCTTTTATTGAGGTTTTATATATGATACATTCTACTTTACTATGATTTAATTGCTTGTCATCTATCTTTCATGTAAATATTAATTGCTTAAATAATAAGTAGACATTTATATTGTATAAGAATTCTGTCTAATCTACAATAGTACTATATCTGCTCAAAATAATATAAATATTGCTTATTCCTATTACAAATATTCTCCATATGATAATTCAATTTATGGAGCTCAGATCTTTTGGATTGTCAAAGTATGAGTGATAATCTGGTGGATTTAAGTTTATCCATCAGATTAGGAATTATTTTAATTCCATGGCTAGTGCGGATCTTAGTTTTGTTAACATTTATTAACTTAAATGTGTTATTTCACAAAAACATTTTAGTATGCCTAACCAAAATATTACTTTACTGGTAAACACTCAAAGTATAAAACTGATAATTTCCTTTAAAAGCTCAAACATATACTTTATAGTTATCAGAGGAAAATGTTTAATAGTCACAATAAAACAAAAAAATACATAGTCTAAATAACCTAAAATGGGTTTAACTTTATTATCTTTAAATAACAATGGCTTAAACAATCCTAGCAAGAGATCAAATCTACTGAAATATTTAAAACTGAACAAAGCACAAAATGTCTTCCTTCAAGAAACTAATTTCAAAACAAATGACAATTATAAATGGAATCCTAAGGAATATATGATATTGACGCAATCCACTTATAAGACAAAGACAAAAGGGGTAACAATTGTATGGAAAACAAATGTGATTAACCCAGAAATCATTTATAAGTGTGAAGATAAAGAAGACCTTATGGGATTAGTAATAGTTAAATATAATAATAGAATATGGACCCTAACCAATCTATACTGGTTCCCAGGCATTGGAACAGGAACTGTTAAAAAAACTTGGATTTCATTTCCAATAATTATAAAGGCAACTTAATATTAGGAGGAGATTTTAACTGTATAGTTGATATTTCTGAAGCTGCACATAAAAGACCACTGCATACATCTGCTGTATCAAAATCTTTAAATAAGTGGGTAGAATAATTTCATCTTATAGATACTTTCAAATTTAAAGAAGATAAATCTTTGTTGTTTTCCCTATCAAGATCACAGATTTGGTACCCAAACTAGAATAGATACAATATTTGCTGCCCATGACTTACACTCTCAAATCAATAATTTCTCAATCACTCCTTTTCAGACTACAATTCATTTATACTAAAACTTCAAAATGGGTACAAACCATTAATCTTTAACTCCAGAATCCCAGCATATATAACTAAAATTAAAGAGTTCAAACCGTGGTTATTATCTGAATTACAGTTCTTCTTAGATATTAATTACACCACAGAGATAAATAAAATAATGATATGAGACTCATTAAAAGCTGACATATATGGTAAAACCCTAACTTGGTATAAAAAATCAGAGAATGGGATTCTGAATTATTAGATCTACAATCCAAACTTTTGTCAGTAAAAGCTGAAAAAAATCAAAATCATTTGGAGATGAAAAAGAATGTAGAAGTATTAAACAATAAATATAATGAAATTCTAACACAAAAAAACTAGTTTAGCTTTTGAAAAACTAAAAATTAATACCTTGGCTACTTCTCCCAAATATCTACATAATTTATCCACAAGAATCAAAATGCAATCAAAAGCTAATAACATTAAAAGTATCTTTCATGAACAGAAAGGGAAAATGTCTCGGATATAGGTGATATTCTTGATGCCTATAGAAATCACTATATGGAACATTTCCAAAAAGAAAGTATACACATCGATCAATTAAATCTAGATGAAAAATGTTCTAATATAAAAAAATACCAGAAAAATTTAAACTAAATCTGCAAGTACCCATATCCTACAAAGAAATTACAGATGTAATAAAAGAGGGTAAAATAATAAAGGTCCAGGTATATATCAGATGGCATAATTATGGAAATATATAAACTTTTTCTTTCAAAGATACTATCCCTCTTCCATAAAACTCTATTAGAAATTCAGTCACAAGCTTTAATACCACCCTCTTGGAGATATTCCTTAATCACACCAATCCTAAAGGAAAATAAATCCCCAAACCTCTGTACCTCATATAGACCTATATCATTATTAAATAATGACTATAAGATGTTTATGACAATATTAACTAACAGAATGAAAATGCCACTATCCAAAACAATAAATAATGATCAAACTGGATTTATATATTATAGACACACACATGACAATATTAAAAGGATAATTTCTCTTATAGATTATGTTAAAAAAGAAAATAAATAAACACTCATAATTGGCTTAGATATAGAGAAAGCCTTTGATTCTCTAAATTGGGACTATGTATTCAAAATCCTAATGCTATTTGAATTTCCTGCATCCTTTGTTCATCTCCTAAAGAATATATATACAAATAATTTAGCATATGTCAAATTAGGTCCTTTTACCTCTGAATCTATACATATAACAAAAGGCACTAAACAAGGATGTCCCATGTCACAATTTCTATTTGCTCTGGCTATTGAAATATTGGCAGATTCAATTCATAACAATATAAAAATCAAAGCAATAGATGTTTATGAACAATACAATTCTAAAGTAATGCTATTTGCTGATGACATATTACTAACATTATCTAATACAAAAGAGACATTAGAAGAATTAGATATATTAATTGACAAATTTCACATGACTTCAGGACTCCATTTCAATAAATCAAAATCAAAATTTAATTTTGTTTTTAAATAAAAAAGAACTGCAGACTAAGGGGGAGCGCATCATAGGGAAACAAGAATCTACCTTAAAATATCTAGGAATTGAGTTATGCAAGGATAATAATGAATTAGTCTAAAAAAACTACAATAATATAATCAATACGATTAAAATCTCTGTGGAAAAATGGGACAAAATAATATTAACATTTGAAGATAGACTGCAGTTAATAAAAATGGTTTTACTGCCCAAGATCCTATATATAGCTTGGCAATACAACTGTTACCAGAAAGGAATATACTTAAAGAAATAAGTTCATGCCTAATAATTTTTTTATGGTTTCCCCAAAGAAACAGAATAGCTTTAATACATCATATCAGACAATGGAAGCAGGGAGGATTAAACTCTCCTGATATAAAAACATATATAAAAGCATCAGTATCTAAAACAATCTCAGATTGGATAAGTCCAAATTACTCTGCAAACTGGAAAGAATTACTAACTGTAATATCAAAAAATGAATTTGATTTACAAAAAAAAAAAATAAATAACAGATAAAAAAAATTTGCCATGGCACATATTATGTATTAATATGCAATATAACATAACTAAACCCACTAAAACTTGTATGATTAATTATAACATTGACTCATTTAGGAAAATTATTAATTCAAATATAGATTTAACACTCTGGTTTGATCTTTGAACACCATTTATAGTCACAAAGAACTTTCCACATAAAATATAGAGAGAAATTATTAATTCCTGTGAACAGAAATGATTTGTTTGTTGGCCAATGTATCAAAGAACTAAAAGTTTTAGATATGCAAGAAATAAAAACAACATACACAATTCCACAAAAGGACTGACTAACTTTACAGAGTATTCTGTCATATTTGCAAGATTTAAGTAGAATAATTAACAATTCTTCATTTACAGAAATACCTAAATGTTTGAAATACATATATGAATTAATATATAATGACTTAGACATGGGAAACATTATTTCAAAATTTTACTAAATATTGATAAACTATAAAGCAACACCCAAAACCTCATATTGGAAATTATTTATTTTATTATTTATTTATTTACATTTGTTGACCGGGAAAATCCTACTGGACACAGGTCCTTTTTTAGCAGAGGCCCGGGGAGAAAAGCTCCACGATAAAAACAATTAAAAACAACAATTAATTACAGGTTACAAGAAGTATAGGTAGGTTTTGTTTAACAACAGTAGTAAACAGTTATAGTTCAAAATGAAATTAAGTATTTAGTTAAATGGTACAACACTTATATCATTGGTGGCATAAAGGCTAGCAAGAATTTTAATAGCTGAGCTAGCAGCTATTACCCTTGAATAACAGTGGCTAAGATTACAGCTGAGATATAGGTTGACAAGCAGGGTATTTGGCTATAATCCGAGGTAGTTAGAGGGGTGGAAGAAAGGGATTAGGGAGGTTGGGGTAGATACGTTAGAGAGGTTTGTTAAAGGGGCATGCCCAGTGCTCTTTTAGAGCAGTCTTGAAGTTAGTGCATGATGACACAGTAGTTGTAGTGTGAGGAAGGGTATTCCATAATTTTGTTATGGAGTAGGAGAAGAGAGCTTCTCCAGCAGAGTTCCTGGTTCTAGTTGCCTGTAATTGATTTTTGTTGCTGGAGCATAGTGGTCTGGTGGTATGATAGGGTTGGAGTAGGTTTTGGAGGGAGAGGACTTTTAGAGGATGATTTAGTAGTTTGGGTGCTAGTGAGAGTTGGTACAATTGAAGGAGGTGAGGGAGTTATAGCCAGCCTAGTTCAGTAAGTGAGCTGCAGTAGTGGCTACAATAGTTTGCGCCAGTGGCAAACCTTGCTATTTTGTTGTAGCAAGCTTCGAGTTTACCTACCTCACTTTGCCTTAAGTTGGTAAATATTAAAGAGGCATAGAGTAGGGTGCAGATAAGGTGGCTATTTGCAACTGAAATCTTGGCTGTTTAGGTGAGGAATTGCTTGTTTCTGTATAAAGCTCCTAGTTTTTGTGTACTTTTTATGGATAACGAGATGTGGATGTCAAACTTGAGGTTATTATCAATTTCAATTCCAAGTAGTTTGGTGTGGTCTGTTGGGGGGATAATGGTGTTGTCATTGGCTTTAATATTAAATTGGTGGGTGTTTAGGTTGTGTTGGGTTGGAAGATGAGGAGTTTTGTTTTGTTTGGGTTAAGTATTATTTGTGCATCTGAAAGCCAAGTTTCAACTGAGGAAAAGGCTTCCTGTGTAGTCTTTTGAAGTTCAGGTAGGAGTGGGCTGAGCAGATGATAGTGGAATCATCTGCGTACCATATGAGAGTGGCCTGTTTGGTAGCAGAGGCTAGATTATTAGTGAATATGGAGAAGAGTAAGGGTCCAAGGATGAAGCCTTGGGGAACACCTATTGAGACAGTGAGTTGGGGAAATATAGCATTATGCCACACAACAGATTGATGGTGGTCAGTCAGGTAGCTCTGGAACCAGTTTGTGACAGATTGAGAGAAGGATAGAGTATTGAGGACAGTGATGAGTTGTTTATGAGAGACCATGTTGAATGCTTTAGATAGGTCTAGGAATGTTGCAGAGTTGAAATAACCATTGTTTTTATGTTGAAGGATTAGTGAAAGCAAGTAAGGTAGTGGTTGTGCTGTGGTATGGCTGGAAACCATATTGTGTGTTAGACAGGAGGTTGTTAGTAAGGAGGTAGTTTAGAACTTGCGAGTGAATGCATCTCTCAAGTATTTTTGATAGAGGAGACAGAATTGCTATGGGCCAGTAGTTGGTAAATTCTGTGGAGGGCCCACCTTTGTGGAGGGGGATAATGTGAGATATTTTCCATTGTAAAGGGACATAGCTTTCAGATAAAGATCAGTTAATCAGGATTGCAACTGGGTAGGCTAGAGCTTCAACTGCAATTTTAAGGTACTCAGCTGGGAGGTTGTCAGCTGTTAGTTTTGTGGGCTTTAGTTTCGATAAGAGTTTTTTATGTTGGAGGTAGGGATAGGAGAGAAAGTGAATGCAGTGGGCAGGTTACTAGGTGTAGTTGGAGGGGCTAGGGGAAAGAGGCTGTGTTGTTTTGCTAGTGATAGAATGGTTTGTGTGAAGTGAGTGTTGAAAGAGGTGGCAATGGTTTCAAAGGAGTTTGTTTTGTTTGGTGGGGGGGGGTTCCTACTTTTCCTGGGTGGAGGATGGAGTTGATGGTTGACCAGAATTGTTTAGGGTTGT
Organism: Protopterus annectens; assembly: GCF_019279795.1. Lineage (NCBI taxonomy): Eukaryota > Metazoa > Chordata > Ceratodontiformes > Protopteridae > Protopterus > Protopterus annectens. The sequence continues at coordinate 1,619,965,931 of NC_056737.1, forward strand.
TTTGGGTGGAGTTCAGGGCAGACTGGTAATAAAGGATTTTGTCCTGTTTTATTAATTTTTTTACTTTGTTACGTAATTCACAGAATTCCTGTATATCAGAGGGTTTTTTTGTCTTGCACCAGTGATTCCAGGCTCTATCTTGGTTTTTCATTTCTGATCTAGTGGCTATTTGTAGCCATGGGGAGGACTGGGCTTTAACTCTAGTAAATCTTGTGGGTGCATGGGTGTTTAGGACTTTAAGGAAGGTGGTATTGAAAAATTGGACAACGTCATCAAGGTTGAGGTATTTTAGTGGAGTCCAGTTGCAGTTTTTTAGGGCCGAGATGAAGATGTCAGGGTTAAAATTTACTTTATTACGTACTTGCTGATAGGTAATGGGTTTAGCCAGATATGTGTGTTTTTTGAGTAGGAAAGTTGGGGTTTGATCACTGAGGCTATCCGGTAGGCAGCCAGCTGTGTATGATTGGGGGCTCTTGCTGACTAGTATCCAGTCAAGAGTAGAATGCTTGTTGGAATTCTTATTTATTCTGGTGGGTGTCTGGATAAGTTGGAAAAAATACATGAAGATTTAGACGGTGGACTGGATGGTGGTTGGAACAGGATAGCCAGTCTATATTAAAATCACCTAATATTATGGTTTCTTGTGGACGGTGATGATTTACCCAGCTGAGGAGGTTTTCTAGTGGAGGGATATTGTTGCCAGGTGGGAAATAGCATCCTATTATGTTAATGGTCTTGTCTTGGTTTACTTTTAGGTTGGCATAGATTATTTCTTCTTTGTCAATTAGGGAGGCTGATAAGTTTAGGATTTGAATATTAAGATTCTGTTTATACATTACAGCTACACCACCCCCTTTTTTGTGCAACCAATCTTGTCTTAGGATATTGTAACCTGAAGGAAGAATTTGCTCACAGGTAATGTGATGTTTGAGCCAGGTTTCTGTTAGAATGATAATATCAGGGGAGTATAAGTCTATGGTAGAGTGGAGTTCATGGATTTTATTGGTTATACTTCTGATATTTAGGCTTAAGATAAGGAGGTCAGTTGGTTTCCTATTGGATGTAATTTGAGGGTGGTGAAGTTGTTAGGCTGACTATCAGTGGAGGAGTTGTGGGGTCCAGGGTTTGGGTGGATGTCCCCACTGAGGGCAAGTATTCTTATGGCTGAGGACGTTAGTTTTAGTAATGAGAGAATTAGTTTAAGTTTTGGGGTAGCTTTTTGTTTGGGTGAAGTGGGTGATAGATAAAGTAGGTTGAGGGATAGTTTGTAAGGCATTAAGGATGCTTTTTGTTTGTGTGGTGGAGGTGATAGCTTAAGTGGGTTGTGCATTGGGGTGTATTTGTTGTGAGAGGTGTATGAGTAGTGTGGTGGTGTGACATGAGTGGTGGTGACTGTACTTGTGCAGTGGAAGTTGTTTGGTGGTGATATAATGGTGTTTTAGTAAGATGTAATCTGTGCAAGAAGGGTGCATGTAAAGAGTGACCCATTTGGTAGGCAGACTGAGCCACTTCACAAATGTGGGCAAAGGTAACATCAGACTGCAGGTGTTGATTATTATAAAGGAAGAGTACAGAACAGAATTTGAGTCCCTCCTACCCTCATGCGGATCTAGTTCCAGTAGATAAGCTGCATATCATCTTGCCCCTGAATCAGCAGTTGCTGATGTAGGGGACAATATAATGGATGTGGTGGGAAGAAGGGTTAAGCTGTTTCTAATCCTCACATAATACAGAAATCAGAGGCTAATTCTGGACTTCCCCAGTCTAGGCCTCTTCCTATGTATGCAGAAATTCAAGATGCTCAACCTGCAGTTGTTGCTCTCATTTCTCCTCCCTTAGGCTTTGCTAATCAAAATGGACCTAAAAGATGCTTACCTGCACACACCCACTCACAAGGACCAGAGGAAATTTCTAAGGGTCAGACCCCAGCATTATCACTTTTCTTGCTCTTTGGGATTTTACTCTACCTAAGGGACTCTTGTAGTGTCTGACCTCTGTGGAGGCCTTCCTTGGATAAAAGGGGTCCTTATCTACCCATTTGTAAATGATTGTTTTCTGCAGACTCAATTTCATTGCCAAATCTTAGACAATTTCACAGTTACCATAGACTGTCTCCAAAGTCTGGTGCTTTCAGTTAATGTTCCAAAATCATGCTTCTCTCTGGACAGGAATAAGACATTCCTAAGGGTGACTCTGATCATAGAGAAGTGCAGGATTTACCTCCCAAGGAGGAAATTCCAAAAGTTATGGTCTTACTTCCACATGTAGGCCAACAGGGACTGAATGATGGCCAGGGACTTCTTGAAGGCTTTTGATTATACAAGCCAGGTTGTATGTATGAAAAATTGAATGGTTCCCATGGAATTTGGGGTGTCAGCATTCAAAGCCTTTGAAAAGGTAGTTTCAATGTTGCCTGCATGCAAAAGAAATTAATAAAATGAGTGGAGCAGGTGTGCACTACTGAAGAGAGACCCTTCTATCTGCTGCAGCCTAACCCATTTTTGGTAATATCTCAGCCATCTATATAGCCCTCAAGTAAAAGATATATTAATTTCTATAAAACTGTATGTAAAAATGCAATGCATGTATCAGAAACCTGCTCACCTGTCTCTATGACTTTACAGAAACTGTACATATGCATGAGTATCTCTATTACTGTATATATTTCTTGTATATTCTCAAAAAAATTATAATTATGTATATTTTACCTCTTGCAGGTTAACAGGTTACAGGTTAACAAGTTTAAATAAATAGTAACAAACAAAGTTAAAACAGAAGGCACCAAAGCAGTAAATCCACAGTGAGAGGAACCAGTCCGTAGGATGAAGCATAAAATGACTTTTAATCGTGTCGAACTTTAAAAACAGTACCAGGTCTTCTTTTGACCAAAAAGAACTTTAAATCACATCAAAAAACAATTAAAATCAAGCGCTTTCGCTTGGCTCGAATACCAAGCTAAGATGGATTACATACTAGAAGGGAGCCATTAATTTAGGACTCTCCTCCAACCATGTGACTACAAATCATAATTAAATCTCAAAGCTATAATTAATTTAAAAATGTTGCAAGATTTTTTAGAATACAGAATCATGAATTGTTGTTCATATTTAATCTGCCATATTGGCCTGGCTACACCTATTAATTCATTTTGACATACTCCATAAATATTTACAAAAAATAATGAATAAAAGCTTGAGTTAAAAAATCTTGTGCTGAAAAATCATTCTACAGAACATACATTGCTCTGGTTCTTATTTATATATCCCAACTTCTTGTTAATAAAATTTTACACACAAAAAATATATATGAATGAATGTTTTTTTAAAAGATGCTGATATAAAATGTATATAAATAAATATAAGTATATTTAAATAAACAATAACATAATTGTAGATCAAAACAAATTTTATAAACAGCTTCTAAATGCAATTCATCTACTATTCATATTTTGTTCACAATCTAGCCATTCTTAATTTCAGAACACTTCTTATATTAATATTGTCGTTCAGGCCAGGACTACTGGCAGCATCTAATTTAAGCTGCCAGAGAAGTTCCTTGTATTCTAATCTTGTCTCCCAGTCTACCATCCGTTTTTACTTGTTCTAGTACTATGAAATTTATTTGCATATCTGGGCATGTGATAGAGTGCTTGCAAAAAGCATTGGTTTCCTTTTTCCTGGAAACCTCATACAAGTGCTCGTAAATTCTCCTTCTCAAGGATCTTTCTGTTTTGCCAACATAGAAACTAAAGCATTTTGTGCAGAAACCCAAATATACTACCCCTTTTGTTGCACAATTCGTATAAATATTGGCTTGAAAATGGAAGTTCCTTGAGGGAATGTATAAAGAGCTTTTGTTCGAAATAGCTATGCACTGTTTACACATCCCACATTTATAAGTACCTTTTTTCAAGTTTTTGCTATTATTCATTCTCCCTTGGGGTTGATACTTTTCAAATAATTCTTTCATATTAGTATCCCTACGTCTAGTGAATCTAGGGTGTTCTGGGATATACTTTTTCAACTCTTCATGTGCTGTCAAAACCGGCCAGAACTTAGAAATTACTTCTTCAATTTGTTGAGAGTTGCTTGAGAAAGTGTGCGTGTAATTATTACAATGACCAATGTTATGGGCATGGCTAGGTTTTGATTCCTGGATCTGATCCAAGCCTAACAGAGGGGGATATCTGCCCTCCCTGTTGTCTAAAACCTCTTTACTTAACCTATCTATCAGAGCTTCAGGATATCCTCTTTCTAAGAACATACTTTTTAATAGTGTCAATTCCTCCAAAAAATGTTCCAAGGTACTGGACATTCTTGAAGCTCTTATCATTTGGCCTTTAATTATGCCTTTTTTCTGGTAGAATGGATAGCCACTTGTGTAATGGAGGTATGTGTTGGAAAAGGTGGGTTTCCTGTACAATTTAGATGTGAACCTATTACTAAAACAATCTTTAGATAAAGTTACATCAAGATAATTCATCTTTTTATTACTAATAGTGTGTGTAAAAGATAAAAAAGAAGTGGTGGAATTAATGTAATCAAAAAATTCCAAAAATTGTTCTTCTGTACCACTCCACAATAAACCTATATCATCTAAAAACCGGGTGTAATGTTTTATGTATTTCTCCCACTTGTTGGAAAAAACACATTTTTGTTCCCATCTGTGCAAAACTATATTCGCATACATGGAAGCACATGGCGCACCCATCGCCACTCCCTTCTTTTGTTTGTATATTTCTCCGTTAAAAAACATAAAATTATTTTCCAGTATGATCTCCATAAATTCAACTAATAAATTAATGGTGTTAGCCGGCAGACCTGATTCTTTGACCAATATTTTATTGAACCAATCTAAACCCACCTGGTGTGGAATACTGGGGAATAAGTCCACAACATCTATGGTTATCATTAATAAATCAGATTGAAAGAGATGTGCTTGAATACCCCTCAGAAAATCCCAAGAATCTTTACATATGTGCTCTAAGGTTGTTGCAAAACAAATAAATATCCCAGATTTTGCATAGTGCTGTCCACACAGGAACCTTCTTAGCTCAGGGAAAGTTGCATTCTGTGCCTACCGAATCCGCCACTAACACATTAAGCTAAAGTTTCTGAAATAGCTCCAATATTGCATTTATTTGATTGGATTGCTGTTCGATTAGCCCTATTTCCAGCACAGAGCTGCCCACCCAATGTCTTTTACCTAGTACTTGGAGACATGTGGAACCGTAAGTAACTAGCTTTTCAAAAAAAATAAAAAATAATTAAATTCTTTTGATTATTTCATTTCTGCTAAAATAGTTGAGTTGCACTTAGTCACCTGTATGGTAACACTATATTACACTTTTCTGCTCTGTCCAATCTGTTTTCATTTTTACTTTTGTTCTGGGACCTTGGTCTTGTACTTTAATTAGTAGTTGTGGGAAGATTGTGCTTCTACGATATTCTGCGCTTCTATTTCCACAAGTAAAATCACTTGTAAAAGCTTTCCTTTTGTATTTTAAACCTTGCTGGCCCATAGTCTTTTAGTTGAATTCACATCTGTGGCAGAACTCTGTCCTCCTGCCAAACTTTGAGCCTTAGTCATTTATTATTGCATTGTTTCCATAAACAGTGTTAAAGGTAAATTTCTGCATAGTCTGGTGCCTTAAACTGCAGTAGAAGGTCAATAAATAGTGAGAGAACTGTCTCTGCTTAGTGCTTTTATAGTCTGCTTATCCTTTAACTGCATAAAGTTGCATTCTGTGTCTGCCCTATCCCCCCACTAACACAATAAACTAAAGTTTCGGAAAGAGTCCCAATACTGCCTTTATTTAACTAAATACCTCTCAAGTTAGCTGGCTTGCTCTTCCCAACCCTAAGCCTCCCACCCTTTTGCTGTTGTTTTATAATAAGGCTGCACCTCTGGCTTCCACCCCTTAGGATAATCTCATTTCCAAAGACCTTTCCTCCCCTCTTTCATTGCTATTGACTGTTGTATGAGCTATTTATGTACTTTTCCCACACATTGTTTTCCATAGATTCATGATACTGAATGCCCACCCAGAAAACCAGTATTGCTTTTGAGAAACCCTGCTTTAGTACATATTGTCCCCTGCTCATTTTCCAGGAGCTCAGCAAAGCTTGGAGTCCTAGCCTGCATTCCAGAAGTGTTATACTTGTATCCAGTACCATCCAAGCAAAGTTAAGTACCTTTGATTGCTAAATTGCACTTGTCATTTTGAGTGATTGCTACTGTTTCCTGCTTTTATGTTTGTATTTCACTTTTTTTTTTTGAAAAAAATTGCTGTTCCTCTCACTGTTACTGCTGTAAGACTGTCTTAATTGCCCTTAACAAGGTATTTCCAGTTAGTTGTTTAAGCGATTTATGGCAGAATTGCACTTGTGGTTCTCTTCTGCAGTGTTTTTGTATTAGGAGGACTGACTTAATTCATCTTGTGGCAGGAGGTGTTTGCCTGGTATATCTGAGTTTGGAAATGTGCAAAAGGACTCATAGTGTGGTCATTTTATTGGCCAGAGGGCTCATTAGTTAGTTTTCTGTTTTTTTTCTGTGCTACTATAAATATTGCACATTTCCATGGGTCAGCAGTGCCCTGTACAGTAGCAAATGCCTAGAAAGAATAGTTCATAAGACTGTACCCTGTAAAACAAGACAGTAACCTGTAAAGCAGAAGTATAGTGCCAATACTTTGTGTGCCAACATGCTTAGAGAAGCTATTTCGGAGTCAAGTGGCAATACCTACAGATTTAGTTGAATTCAGTACTGTGTAAACATTAAAGTTATTAAAATTTAGTACTGTTTATCATAATCTGCTAAAATAAAGCACCCTTAATAGCCTTTTAACTGGAATACACCACCGTCTTGTAGCTCAAGAATCAAAGGACTGGACAGTATGGATATGCAATTTTCTAACTTCTCTGTAGCCAACTTGGTGCATATGGGCATCTTGAGACAGTGTAGTAATTGTCTTATATTTAGGTGGACTGGACAATCTAAATTGGCCGTATGTAAGAATGTGTGTGTGAGTGAGTGGTGTGAATGAATTACTGTGGCAGGGCTAGCCACCTGGTCGTGCAAACCTTGGCTTAAGATGATTGTCACTGTGTAAGTGACACCTGACCCCATGTGCAAAATGGGAAAAGGGGTTGAGGATGGACGGATGGATGGATGGATGGATGGATGGATGGATGGATGGATGGATGGACTTAATCCTTAAAGAAGCAGACACAGTATGAGAGATGTATACTTACACAATAACACTGGAGGCTAAATCCTTGCTTACAAGTGTGCATCAAGTTGTTAAAACCATGCAAACAACACTCACCTCACATAGGTCACGACACACACACATAGGCTAATGTAAGCTGAGGCACTTTAAAACAATCTTCCTAAACAACTAAGATTGTCTAGACTATCTGTAGTCAAAGTTATGCCTCAGCAAACCCAAAGGAACTAAAAAAAAAACACATAACACTAAGCCCCTAAGGCAAGCAAACACATGCCTAAGGGCTATTGTCATAGGGGACCCCATTGTAAGATATACTGATGCCCCTCTAGCGAGGCTGAACAAAGAGAAGATAACTGTTAGCATGCAGTCAGGTCATTATGCCACTGATTCCATCACAGTCCATGTAGGTGTAAATGACCTGAGATGTACCTCCCTGGACTATATGAAGAGAGGCATTATGAAGCTTTCAGACTATGTGTTTCAGGCTGGAATGAGCATAGCACTGAACAGCATATTACCATCACCAAGGATGATGCCACAATATGAGCAAAAAATGAATGATTTAAACAGCTGGTTGTCTTTCTAGTGTTATTCTAAGGGGATCCAATATTTGTCAGCCTGGAAGGATATGGTTAACAGACCATATTATTTTTCCAAGGATGATGTCTGCACCTTTCCCTCTAGGCTTTTGAATACTGGCTAAAATTTATCTACCCACATAGTGCCTTTTTAGGTAATGCCAAATTGACAAACCTACCAACACAGCAATATCAACTCACCTGAACCTCAAAGTGTTACTGCTCAATGTCAGGAGCCTAAACAAAAAAACTACACTCCCTTCAACTGCTTCTAACACTCGAGAATATAGACATCTGTGCAGTTACCAAGACATAGTTTAAAGTGGCAGAGAGTACCCTGGCAGTGCAAAATTTCATTGCTTTTCACACTTTTAGACCGGTAACTGCACAGACAAGGGCTAAAGGAGGAGGTATTTCAATATACATCAATAACAAGCATACCTCTAGGGTGGTCAGACAGGATGACCCACTGGAATTCCTCCACATGCAGCTCACCACAGACAAAATCTAGTACCATATCCTAGTCAGCTATAGGTGACCCTGCATGTCCCAAAAAGCTTACAATGCAAACCTGGACCTTCTGCAGACACTTCCCATCCAACCTAACACCATACTTATGGAAGACTTTACCTCTCTAAAGACTGTGTATCCCACATGGCTTCATATCTAAAGGCACAGAGATTTCTGGACTTTGTAAATACTAATACCTTTGACCAAATAGTGAATACCCCCACTAGAGGCTCCAACATACTGGACCTCATGCTTACAAATATTTTAGAATGCTGTACCCCCCCCCCACCGTGTTTTATCCTCCCTGGTAAGGTCCGACCATTAAGTTGTCACCTTTGAAATAAAACTCAACTCTGACATACCATTAAAACCAACAACTGTCAGGAACTATTACAAGGCAAATTACCTTAAGTGATGGATTGTCAATGTCCCTCCAAAACCAGAGAACACAGCAAACTAAGTAGAATTGCTCTCAGAAACTCTGCACAACCATGTCAATAGCTGTATAGAGGCTGCTGTACCTACCAGAAGTAAGCCCAGGACTAGCCATAGAAACAAACTGCCCTTGTGGCATTCCAAATTAAACAGGATCTACAACAAAAGGAAAAAAAATTACAGCAAAAATCAGGAAGGGTGATTCTCATAAAGATAGAAACTCTCTCACTAAGAGGGCTAATTTGGTTAAGCAAAGCCAAGTTTGAGGTTAAGATAGCCTCCCAGGTGAAAAATAACCATAAGAGCTGCTACAACTATGTCAAAAACTTCAAGGGCAGCACACAGCAATGTGCTGAACTGGTGATTAATGATGCCGCATTCCCTGAGTCTGGCGATATAGCAAACTCATTCGTGGACAAATTCAGTTCTGTCTTTACCCCCCTTTCACCCTCAACCATCCCCTCATAAATACTCTCAAACATAACCCCTCCAACTACAACTAGGGAGCATGTACTGACTGTACTAACTAAAGCCAAGAAAATGGCCTCAGTGTGCCCCAATGCCATCACAGGATGCCTCCCGAATAGTCTAAAATATGACTTATCAGGACCCCTGGAGTCATTATTTAACTTTAGTCTTAAAACAGGCTTTTACCATGTGAATGGAGGACTGCAATGGTCACCTCCCCTTCATAAGGCAGGACCTTCAACAGATCCTGGAAACTACAGACCCATTATTCTGACTAGTCTTATTGCCAAAGCCATGGAAAGAATTATCATGGAAATTATCAACAAGGACATAGGTGACATCCATACAATGGATCCATCCCAGTTTAGCTTTGTCAAAGGAAAATCATGCTTACTGAATTTAGTGAACTTCTTTGAAGAAGGTCAGTAAGGCAATGGATGAGGGGGAAATGGTGCATACTGCCTACCTAGATCTAGATAAAGCATTTGATATAATACCCCACTTGGATATTGGCAACAAATTTAGAGAAGTAGGTATAAAACCCATTATAACATGCTGGATAGCTAGCTGGCTCACTGATGGGACCCAGGAAGTTAGAATCAGTGAGGCCACCTCCACAAAGAGTTCCCCAGGGCTATGTGCTGGGCCCACTCCTCTTTGGCATCTACTTCTCAGATGTCAAAGACAATGTCTGTCAGAAGAAAAAATTCAAACGAGTCACATCTGCCTCAGGTGATGAATTTTCTTTATTAGCAGCTAACCAGATTACACAGCATGTTGGCCAAGATGTCCGGTCTGGACTGATCTGATCTCCTCTGATCTGATCAACTTGTTTACTGACATCAACTTTTATACTGCAAGCAAAACAACTTTTTGTTACATTTCTGACCGTTGACAGTTGGCTATGAAAAACATATAGGAAAAGCATGTTTATCACAAATTACCTCAAACCCACAGTTAGTACAGAATGTTCAAGAAGTACAGAATGTTCAAATCAACGGTAGCTCAAATTTTCCAGGACACACAGCCTGCCCCAGTAAATTAACTCTTACTCGGCCGTGCTTCCTTATCCCAGGCTTCACTGAGCTATAACCAAATCTCTTTATTCTGAAATGCAGAAAACAGATATTATTCAGGTTCATAAGCAATGCTGCATTTTGTTCACAGATGAAGCCCATCTTTGATAGGCATATCCCAACAAATAACATGTTCACTTTACAAGAACAGGAAAACGACAAATAACAGTATGTTTTTAAAACTTTTTCTCTTAACATTTCCCCCCTGAAAACACATTTATTTGTCTTTTATTTCAGCAATATATGGTAAAAACTAAGTTTTTCTTTGCATACATTACTTCATTGGCAAGACAAATTTTTAAACTTCAAAAACATTTGCAAAGAGTCACATTTCAATGTATTCACTTTCACCAGTTTGTTGCAATTGCTGGTACATCGTCTTCGTAACAGCAGTATCAACCAGTCTTTGTAGAAGACCTCTGATACAGGGTATACAACAACAACCACATACCACCACAATAGCCACAGTGACTCCAACGGACACCAGGAAACTGCTGATGAGATGACTCCATTTTCCAAACCATGCTTGTAGAAAATCTGTAAAGGGATTATTTACCCTAGAGTTCTCTGCCAATTCTTTGGATAACATCTCCAAACTTTTCAAAGCTCGAGTGATACTTCCATCAGGCGCAGTGTTGTTTGTAATATATCTACAACAGAAAGTCCCAAACATCTTGCAAACTCCTCCTTCTTTGGCCAGGAGCATATCCAACGCAATTCGATTCTGCCATGCCACCTGCGAAGTGGCCTCCAGTTGTTCAGCAATTCCTTTCAATGCATCTTTGGTATAGTTCACAAAATGCTGCTGGTTATAGTAAATGTAGTTGATCCAGTCCACATTCTTATTAGGTTGAATCCAGACAAAGATGGATGTAAAACCAGCTGTTATTTGGTTTATTGCTTTGTATTCATCAGGTACGCCTCTTGGTACGCCAATGCTATCGATGTAGACACCGTTATTGAAAGATTGCTTCGGTGCCTCTCTTTTTCTCCTACTCAACCACTTCGGCTTTATTTTGAGTTCTGTTATGAAATTGCTTGCTGGAACTGGGAAAATGTAGAATGGCAGAATTAACTTTACAAATTCACAAGTTCCCTTCCAGGGAATCATAAGCCTTGATCTGAGTTTGTTGTCTCCACATAACCACCATACGTCTGCTAAACTATGAGTTTGGTTCTCCAGAAATGGATTCCCATTGCCATTCACAGTAACATTGCAATAGTTCTGTCCCATATTGCCATAATTTTTCCCTGTGTCATCTCTGGAAATGCACATATACGAACCTGGATAGGAAATCGCTGCAGGCGGTTTCTCAACTTTGCTTATGACCGGAAAACGCTGAGTTTCATCTTTGCATTTATCTTCAGTTTTGTTGAAGAATAATTTCAACAGACACGTTAGGTTACCTTCATCTTGCATCAATGGGACTGTTGCTAATTGCTGTTTACCTTCAGCACAAGAAATACAGTTCTCACGATGTGCTTCTCGGGTACTATATCTAACCCAAGATAACCATTCATTATGGTGTACGAATCCCGTCTCGAGTAACAATTGTTCTTCTTTTGTGAAGGCAAAATCTGCTTTATTTGTAGCATTCTTAAGGCTTTGTACTTTAAGTTGGAGGGTCCCCAAAGGATCAGTTCTAGTTGGAAGAGACACTCCGATTCCATAAACTCCTGAATCACTTTCTTGTGGTGACACAATGGTTATACCTTGGAAATGCGCAATTTTTATTCTTTGTTGCCTGCTTTTATCTTTCTCTGGTATCACTGCACCACTTGTTTCCCATCCATTCACATCTGTTGACCACCAAACACTTGACCAGGACATACAGTCTCTATTGCACAAGTATTTTGCACGAGTCAAGAAATTATTATTGTTCCATTTAGAACAGTCCAAAATTCCTTCACAATGTTTCACCTTAAACACAGTAGTAACACCTGTTTGCGCTTGCAGCACCACCATTCCTTTTTCTCTTGCAACTGTTCCTTCTCGTATGGACATATTTACTTTCGCCACCAAAATCATCATCATGTGACAGTTCAAGTACCAGTTGAACATGGCCATCCTCCCTAAGGACTACCTCACGCCGTTGGTTTCTTCACTGGGTTTGAGACAAACTATCCCCTATTGGGCTAATCCCCCTTTGTAGCCAGACTTTGCACTCAGAGATCCGGTGGAGTTTGACCAATATCAATGGCAGAAGGAAGTGCCTTGAGTTTTTTACAGTGGGTGATATGAATCCACGAAGTCCTCTCAGCGATCTTTACAGCCGTAGGTGTCGAGATAAGTACTTGGTATGTGCCTTCCCACCTGGGGGATGACCAATTCTTTCTGTTCACAATTCGGAGCCACACCCAGTCCCCAGGTGCCACGCTTAACAAGGTTTCATTTCTGGAATCTGCAAAAGAGTCATTGGTTACAAGAGATTTGACATTTAGCAGCTTCTTCATATAATCCGCTAGATCCTCACCCCCCTCACGTTCCGCTGGCAACAATCCTTGCCACTGCGGGACGTAATATGGTCTCCCAAACATAAGTTCAAATGGTGTAAGTCCTTTGTAGGAAGGTGAGATTTGCATGTACAGGAGTGCCAACGGAAGGCACGTAGTCCATGACCTATGTGTTTCTGCCATTAGTTTGTGGAGCTTAGTTTTCAAGACACCGTTGTGTCTTTCCACCAGTCCAGCTGATTGGGGATGGTAAGCAAAATGATTTTTGAGATCAATTTGAAACACTTGACCCAATTTCTGAACAATCTGGTTAACAAAATGAGACCCATTATCACTGTAAATGCGTCTTGGTAGGCCAAATCGGGGAATTATTTCTGTAGTCAAAAGCTTTGCTACTGTTTGTGCATTCAGATGCTTCACTGGAAAAACTTCTACCCATTTAGAAAAAGCATCAATAATGACCAAACAGAACCTTTTTCCCTCTGAGGGTGTCAATTCAATAAAGTTCATACAGAGTGTGTGGAATGGATATGGAGGGGTAGGGAATGCCTGCTGAGACTTTTTAACTCCCCCCCTGAGCATGATACTTTGCACATAACAAACAAGATAAACAGAATTGCTTTGCATAAGTTGAAAACCCTTTACACCAAAACACCTTAGACACTATTTGAATCATCGTCTGTACTCCTACATGGGCAGGTCCATGGCTAACCAATGCCGCATACCTAAAAAGGTTTGAGGGTAATACCATTTTGCCATCTGATGCCCTATACAACCCACTCTGTTGAGTGATACCATATTTTACCCAATGACATTTTTCCTTCTGTGTCATCAATGTTTGCATTACTTTTAGTGTCTCTAAGTCTAAGAGGTGTCCGGGCTCCAAATCATTATCATGTAAAAGCAAATCATTTTCTTGAGCTGCCTTTTTTGCAGCCATATCAGCAAGGACATTTCCCCTGGAGACAGGATCTTTTCAGTTGGCATGTGCAGAACATTTACATATCACTATCTGAAGTGGCAGTTGCATTGCATCTAACAACTGTAAAATTAAATCACTGTGATTTATTGGTTTGCCTGTCGCAGTAACCATTCCCCTATTCTTCCATAGTTGAGCGAAAACATGTACAGTGGAGAAAGCATATTGACTATCTGTATAAATTGTCACTTTTTTACCCTCCCCTAAGGTACAAGCTTGAGTCAAAGCCACCAACTCAGCTGCCTGTGCAGAATAAATGTTTGACAATCCTTTTGCCTCCAAAACTTCAGTTTCTGTGGTGACAGCATACCCTACTAGTGTTTTTCCTACAGTGTCTTTCTTTGCTGATCGGTTTACAAACAAAACAAGATCAAAATCTATCAACGGAATACCCATTAAATCTGGTCGAGGAAGTACTTTGTCATGAATGCTCTCTAAACAAACGTGTGGAGTACCTTCTTCTGGAGTCGGCAAAAGTGTCGCCGGATTAAGAGTAGTACATCTTTCTATGGTCATATGAGGCTGTGTCAGCAGCACTGTCATACACGACAAATGTCGACTGAGATAAAAAGGTTATCTTATCTTGCAAAAGTATAGTAGCTACTGAATGTGGAACCCGCAATTGTAATGGGTGAAACAAAACTAATGATGCTGAGGCTTGTACTGCCATGGCGGCTGCCACCACAGCTTGAACACAATGCAGCAATGCCCTTGCAACAGGATCTAATCTGGAGGAGTAGAAAGCTATCGGCCTCTGTTTATCCCCATGTACTTGTACCAGAACCAAAGTCATATATCCTCCCTTACAATCAACCATTTGTACAAACTGCTTAGAATAGTTCGGAAAACCCAAAACAGAGGATCCTGCTATCAATTGCTTAATTCTAATAAATGCCTGTATTGCCTTATTTGTCCACTGTATATTATTCTTAGCCGCCATGGGAGTATCATAGATCAGTGAGGTCAATGGCCCTACTTCCTCAGCATAGTTAGTGATCCAACTTCTACAAAAATTAGTCACACCTAAAAAGGACATCATCTCCCGCTTAGTCGTAGGCATAGGTGCCTCAAGAATTGCTTGTTTTCTTTTGTTCTCCAATTGTCTACCTGCCTGCAAAATTAAATAACCCAAGTACTTTACTTGTGATTTCCACAATTGTAACTTTTCTTTATTTACCTTATGTCCTTGCTCAGCTAGAAAACTAAGAAGGGCAAGGGTAACCCTTTTACAACCTTCCTGCGTGGGTGAGGCCAACAAAATATCATCTACATACAACAGAACCTGGCTTCCCTCTGGGGGAACAAACTGAGCTAAATTCGCAGCCATTTCTTGTGCGAATATTGTCGGACTCTCACAATAGCCCTGAGGCAATCTGGTGTAGGTGTATCTTTTACCTTGATAAGTGAATGCAAACCAAAATCTACTCTCCTTATGTAGTGGTATGGAGAAAAAGACATTGCTTATATCTATGACAGAAAAATATCTGTGCTGAGGTAATAAATCATTAAGTAATGTATAGGGGTCAGGGACCACTGGTGCTCTTGGGATCACAGCCAAATTAACTGCTTGTAAATCCTGAACTAACCTCCATGACTCATCCGGTTTCTTTACAGGAAACAACGGAGTATTGCAGGGTGAATCTGGGCATTCAACAAGAATTCCTGCCTGTTTTAGCTGCTCAATGACTGGCTTAATTCCTTCCTCTGCTTGTTTACTTAGCGGGTATTGGTGCTTACGAGGTCTGAAACCTGACTGTGGAGTTATACAAACTTCACCTGCTGTTTTCATCAGTCCTACATCCCCTTTACCTTTTGACCATAAATCTACAGGCAAGGCACTTCATGCACTATCTTCCTCTTGAGTTAGGAGTATTTGTCATTTCATTTCTGTTTTGTCATCCCTGGGGTGCACACTTGGTTGTGCCCAAGTCACCCAATTTAATCTTTGTACCTGGATCTGTTGATCCTTCAACTGACTTTCGGACATTGTGTCCTAATTTGTTACCTTTTTCGCCAAATCTACCCAATGTGTCCCCACCGCTTTAGTAATTGAAATATGTGGGCTATAACCTGAGCAATATAAAGAACTCATTTCCTTGGTCAAAGTACAGGTCACTACTGTATTACCTTGCTTATCCCAAAACATATCATTCAAAATTATCCTTGCACATTTGTGCCTAAAGAATTCTTTTTCAAATTCTTTATCCGGACCAGGGGCCTGTCTGTAGTACGTAGTACAATGTAAGTGCACCACAACCTGCGGTGACCCGCTCCTAGATTTACTTAAAGCTTGGTTGATCAAATCTGTATCAACCCTCCCCGGCACATTTGAAATCAAGTCCTGGCTATACCAGTAAAACAAGTCTTGTACTCCTTGTACCACCAAACCATCCACTAACCTTTTCACCTCAATGCCTTTAGGTGTGGGAATTGCCGCTATTCCAAACAAATGCATCAAATCTCTTCCCAGCAAATTAACTGGACAAAAGTTCGATATAATTATCCTACACCTAACAGTTTGGTTTGTTTGCGGATCTGTGAACAATAGAGGATGAGACAGTGGTTCCTTATAGATTTTCCCATTTGCCGCTTTCACAAGGACAAACTCATCTGTTTCGCAGTTCGGGGGTAGAACTGCTGGACCCAAAAGTGTACGCGATGCACCTGAATCACATAAAAACTCCACTTTCTGTCCCTCAACCAAAAACTCTATCATGGGTTTTTGATCCAGATGCATAGCAATACCCAAATGTGCCAGGTTTATGACTTCACAGTCACAATCCCGCCCTTCCTTCATTTCCTGGGTGTCCTGACATTCATCGCAGAGAGTATCTGCCTCATCATCATCACAGTCATTCTCGCTTTCTTCTTCTCTACAATAATCATAATAATGAATTTGGCGCCTTCCTTTACTATCATATAGTCATGCGGAGCCCTTGTTCGTAAACTGTGGGGGAAGTTGCCACTCTTCGCAGTCGGCAGCAAAGTGCCCATGTCTACCGCATTTAAAACATTCTCCACTTTTTAACTTCCCCTCGTATTCCTCTGAATGTCCACCCTGTTTATATGACGTGTCCCATTTTGGGCCCCCATGTCTTTGTACACCACCATGGTGCCCTTGCCCCCTTTGGTCCTGTACCAAAAATATACCACCATCATCCCCTACCGCTAACACTTGTACTTTCTTTTTTAAATTGAAATGTCGCTCAGCATGCCGTGCATATTCAAACAAAGGTTGCAGTCTACATGTTCTGTGATCAACCATATGCTTAATTATAAAACTATTTATCGGAGCCTTACAACCTTTAAGAAAAGCGTTTTTTAATTGCTGCTCGTACGGACAGTAGTCTGATCCTGCGGAATCATCATTCCACAATGGTTATTCAACACTTCTGTCAATCTTACAATATAGTGATCTACAGATTCATCATCATTTTGGATGCACTGATTTATTACTGTCCAATCTGCTCTTGGATGCCACTTATCAGAAATTCTCTTCAACAGATCAGTGACTCACATGTCTAACACCCCAGAATTATGCTTTAATGTAGTGCCGTCATCTGCTTTACATGTCCAAGTACCACAAACTAAGTGCCAGTCTGGACCCAAGATTTGTCACACTACTTGTTCTACTTCTAAACCATTTAGATGATAACTTAAATGCATACCAACTATGTCCTCAGAAAACTTTTGAAAATTAACCTTGGGATGAGGAATACCACCCGTAGCTTATTTTATATCCTCTCTAGCCCAGGGACGATAAACTAAAATAGTTGGCTATTGTCCAGCATCCCCTGCTTGTGGGTTTGCAACTTGTATTAAGGGAAGGGCTTCTGAGTGGTCAGAAAGTTTAATGGCCCAACATCCTTGCCCTGCTGGTCCCGACCTTAACTGCATAGGTTGGTCTACCTGTTGCAAAGCAAGCTTGGGTACTATGGGAATTTGCAGGTAAACTGGAGGGGTCACAGCGTTTCCTTGAGCAGCCAATAACCCACCCTGCTGTACAAATCCCACATCTTCAGACTGATATTGAGGAGGTTCCGCCGGTACAGCAGCAGCAATTTCCCCATACGGTGGGGCAGTTGCCTGCCTTTGTACCGCACAAACTGTATGCTCATCCTCCTTATCTAAAAATAAAGCTACTTTTCCACTTGGCACCAGTGATCCCTTTTGATTTATTTATTTTTTTTCCTGGCACTGTTTTTCTTTTATAGCTCGTTTATTTGCCTCTTCTAACCATTTTTGTGCTTGGGGAAATCCCAATTGTCTTTGTTTTTTAGTTCTAGTTCTCGCATCTCTTTTCAAATCTCTAACCAATTTTGCACAGGCATTCTTATTCAGTGTACCATCAAAATCATATCTCGACTTCCACTTTTTCAAAAATTTAACATTATTTTTGTTTAAACCTTTCATATACTTAGCATCAGCATTTAAACAGGCATCACTCTCACACTTGCAGCAACTCGAACCCATGTTTCCCCTAGAATTCTTATTTTACCTTTCCCTTTTTTTTTTTTTCAGGTATTTAGGACTGTATCAAAATTATTTTACAGAGCTTATTGTAAAATGGGACTATCTTAATGGGTGACCCTAACAAAATAATCTTAACAAGTAATCCTACCCATCCTTAACTAAAAATAAAACCTTGTCGGCAAGATTAAATTAAATTAAAAGAAATTTATTTTTCATCCTACCTGAAACCGTCCCTCAGATAGGGATCAGAGAGGGCTTTCAGTTGAGGAATCAGTCGAGGAATCTTAAGATGAGAAACCCTCACCTGCACAGGTTATTCGGTCTCCCTGTCGGTCTGATCCGTATCTTCATAGAGGTTTCCGGTCCGAAGGACCAAAATGTCAGAAGAAAAAATTCAAACGAGTCACATCTGCCTCAGGTGATGAATTTTCTTTATTAGCAGCTAACCAGATTACACAGCATGTTGGCCAAGATGTCCGGTCTGGACTGATCTGATCTCCTCTGATCTGATCAACTTGTTTACTGACATCAACTTTTATACTGCAAGCAAAACAACTTTTTGTTACATTTCTGACCGTTGACAGTTGGCTATGAAAAACATATAGGAAAAACATGTTTATCACAAATTACCTCAAACCCACAGTTAGTACAGAATGTTCAAGAAGTACAGAATGTTCAAATCAACGGTAGCTCAAATTTTCCAGGACACACAGCCTGCCCCAGTAAATTAACTCTTACTCGGCCGTGCGTCCTTATCCCAGGCTTCACTGAGCTATAACCAAATCTCTTTATTCTGAAATGCAGAAAACAGATATTATTCAGGTTCATAAGCAATGCTGCATTTTGTTCACAGATGAAGCCCATCTTTGACAGGCATATCCCAACAAATAACATGTTCACTTTGCAAGAACAGGAAAAAGACAAATAACAGTATGTTTTTAAAACTTTTTCTCTTAACAATGTCAAAGGCTTTTGTCTGACTAGATTCACAGATGATTGCAAACTGGCAGCAGTCATTGAATTCCATCAAGATGGGAATACCCTTTAGGAAAGTCTAATACAGACAAATGTTTGATACTAAAGCCACGGCTTAAAACTCAATACCAGGAAATGCATTATAGTAATTTTGGGAAGTCTACCACCCTGGGTAACTACATGATCAGTAAAACCCTTAAAAGTTGATTCACTAGTCAGGAATCTGGGAACCCATGTAGATAGTAACCTAGCCTTTGGCCAATATGTGTCCAAGGCAGTATGAAAATCCTTCTATGTTGCTGAAATTATAAGCAATAGCATAGCATCAAGGTCCAGACAGGTTATCATACCACTGTACTTGGCCTTCATCAGACTCATCATAGAGTATAATGTCCCATTTGGTATATACCTGACCACTGACATGCAGAAACTGGAACATCCACAAAGGTTCCTTACAAAAGGAATACAGGGAATAAGCACATTGTCCTGCACTGATCACTTCAAAGCCCTGTCAGTCTTTACCCAGTATCATATAGACTTCTGAGAGGTGATCTTTGCCTGGCATAGAGGGCATCCCTGGACCCTGTTTTGGTGAACCTTTTGCACATCCCCAAAACAAACAGTATAAGAACTTCTAGACTAAAAGACCTAAACTTTGTTTGTGACATAAATAGGGCATCTTGGTGAGACAGATAATATTTCTCAGATAATTCCCATTCTCTGGAACAAGCTCCCCATCCCTGTGAAGCAGAGTTCCTCTCTATCCCTATTTAAGCACAACTTGGACCAACAGATGGGTAATTCGAAAATCACCCCTGGTCTGGCTCTTATGTCTCTGATGGGCAGAGGCAGTCAGTCAATTGCCACCTATATAAATCTAATTTGTGGGTCACATTTGGGTTGCACTGCTAGGCTTATAGGAGCCCTAGTGGTGGTTAGCCTAGTATATACTTATGGATCTATGAACCCCCCTCACAAAGAGGTCTGCACATCAGCCTGTAGGATATGTTAGCAGTACTATTAATTGTGTTATTTTTCAAGGTCTTCAAAAATCCTTGGAAATTTGGTATCCCAATACTTATCACAGGCATCTCGCCAGGAGTGTGGTACATAAATGTATGTAAATAAGAGATCATATCTGTCATGCAGACTGGCAGTACACATATGTGAGTTAGCCATCCATCCCAATCAGGAGATTAAGGCATTTTATCTACCCTAGCAATGTAACAGTTTTGAGTGTGACATGAGCAGACACTAGCAGGGAGACATGAATTTATGTTGACTAGGAGGGTTTTCTGGCAGTTTACAAACAAATGGTAGATTTATTTGCTTCCCTGTGAAAACATCAATCCTCAATTTACTGAATGAAGCTTCCTTGTAGTGGCTTCTGGAGGGTGGATAACTTTTTCTCCCAGCATTAACAACACTTAGGTTCATATGGTAGGTTCATAGCTAAGTACTTGACTAACTGCAATTTCAGGTCATTTTAATCCAAGCTAATTCCCTTTTTGTGCTTGACTTTACCCATCCCATGGGGGACAATTATTTATTAACCCTAGTGAGTATAATTAGGATCATGCCATAGATAATATGAGGGGACCCATGCATGGGGTAAAGCATTTAGCAGCTGCCTCTGTCCATTAATACTACAGGGGGCAGTACTGTGGTACATTTTCCATTATCGATCCATAGAAACAAGTTGGTCTAGATAATGGACAGGGGTGACCTTTGTTTAACATGGATGGAGAATCTGCTCCAGAGCAGTGGTATTCTCTGTGAGATATACCTGTCCCTCCAAAACATTCTGTTGGTTTTGCAGAACTTGTTTGGATGACTTGACCAAGTATTTCTGATTCCATTTGATTTTCTGAAGTCTAATAGGTCCATCAGTTTTAGGTCAGAGGATGTCTTGTGTGCAGTGCAATGCACAGGTCACCTCTTAGCTGTCTGTAGGATACCGATCATATTGACAGGGCATTGAGTTGGTCCATGTAGAACATGTTGTTTAGGCCTTGTATTCTTTTAGTACAGTATCTCTGTAGGCATTCCAATTGTTGCATATGTCTGGACAGATACAAACCAAAGGGGGCATTATACTTGATGATTGTCCTAATGAGAGCTGAGCAAAGGGAGACAATGACATTCTTAGATCTAGATATAATTCTTTTCTTTATAAGTTGTGTAATATAGGAGGAATTTCATATGACAGTGGGCACATTTTGTTCGAAAGTAGGATCATTGTCCACATAATTTCCAAATCCTGAACAACTAAACTCTTAGTGGCATATTGTCAGTGTGGTATTTCCATGGGATAGGTGACTTTCCAAAGAATACGATAATCCATTTTTTGGCATGTAGCTTCAGTCCATGATTTGGCACCAGGTATTTATTTGGGACAAACCTTCCTGCAAGATGTCTAGGTCATTTGGGGATTCAGTGTGATTTCCTATATGCTTCTACAACCCCATGTTATTCCTCAATTGGTGGAGAAAGTGCAAAGGGAGCAACTCTGTGTAATTCTCATACTCTTTTGTTAGCCCAGGCTGCATTGGTTCTTGATGGTGGTACAGGTGTTCAAGGAACCTTTTTTTCTTGCCATAAAAGGCAGGTTTTCATATCCAGTAAATGGCACCCTGGTGTACCCAAACCTGAACGCACTCAAACTGATAGTTTGATATATCTGATGCATATTCCTTTCAGACACCTTTTCTCTCAGGACATGCTAGCCATTCTAAAAGAGGCCAAGAAGTCTAACACAAAGCAATCTATACCTGGCAAAATGAAAAGATGTTCCACTTGGTGCAGAAAAGAAGAATAACAATCCATTGAAAGCGAGCTGCCCTTTTTTTACACTTATTTGTCCGATCTATTTAGAACAGATCTGTCTTTCTCCTGTATAAAGGTGCATTTTTAGCCATTTTTCCTGCTTCCAGCTACTCTGACCTGCACAAAAAAGTGGTGGTAAAGCAGTCCCCAAGAGGATGGATTCACCTGCAGCCACCAAGAAAGGCTAACTTCCTCCTTAGTACCTGAACTCAATCCTAGAATAGCTAAACCTAAACTCATTTGAGCTGGCAGGCTTGTGGCTATCTAAATTTCCTTTCTAGAAGGCCCTCTTCTTGATGGCAATTATATCTTGAAGAAGGATGCTAGAGTTGCAAGTTCTGATGGAAAAGCAAATGTTCACTATCTTCCACATTGATAGAGTCAGACTCAGTAAAAATCATACCTTTATGCCACCATCTCTCCATTAAATATCTAAAATTTGCTCAACCATCTTTATTTATCAGCTTGTCCATTGCTGTCTAGTGCTGCTAGCTGGCAGAAATCTCAATGAGAACTCAGAATGAGAATTTCTAAAACAAGAAACAAATTTGGTAATACTATGTATTCCATTTTCACTGGGAAGCTTATGTTTAGGATATCCACATATTGAGGTTCATTCAAGAGGGACAAGAATTAAAAATCCAGCGAATTTTCCACTGGTATCCCTCAGACTGGTGAGCAGGTCAGGCACCACTATGCCGACTTGAAGTGGAGAAAGAGGGAGACAAGTGGGTCCAAGAAGTAAGGCAGAGGGGTGATGTCCCAGCAGTGTGTAAGTAGTCATACCATTACTGTTTACTAAAGTCCAGCATGTGTATGCGATGGATAGGTATGCCTAAATATGTCTCTATTTCCTTTACAGCCGCAGCTGAGTGGGCTGTGAATCAGGAAGCCCATGCATGTAGGCTGCAAAGACTGTGTCACGAGGCTGGTGAGTAACAATCCTGCCTGTATACCAAATAAATATAAAGTAGTAGAAAGTCATCTGGCAGTATAAAACTGTTGTATGGGTTGTACTGAATAAACCAGACAATATGACAGTAATAGTCCCATATAGGTCATATTTAAATAAAACTGTAACTTCCTGGCAATAAAGCTCTAAATCCTGGACTGGTTGTCTTTACTCTGGTATTGTAGGGCATTTATTGTTGCATTCTCTGAATAGTAATGTTGTGTTAACCACTGTTACCCACACTGTACTACATAAAACAATGTCTAGGAATGTCTGTATAAGACTGCTGTAAGTACAAGATCAGATTGTACAAACAAGAGAGACTTAGACAGAAAACACTAAAGAGATAGACATCAATATCCAAACAGCACACTCTACTGTGACTTTAATTGTTGTATTTTCAGCAGACAAACCCATGGTTCGAATCCTGGGAGTGGTAGTAAGCTGTACGCATAATCATACCTCTCAGCTCTACAGATTTTTCAGAATGTCCAGCTAATTGGCTCATATTTTCTGCCTGTTCCTCTGTCCCCCTGGGAAATCAATGGCATGATCTCAGAATTGTAGTCATGAAATAATGACATACATTTGATTTTCAAACCTCAAAACCTTCAGAAAATGTGTATTAAAACAAATCCTTTCACTCATACACCTCTCCAAGTTTATGACAGCAATATTCAAAACATGTCCCTGTTTGTACCCCCATGTTGTCAAGCTTTGTCCAGAGTGTGTGCATTAAGTGATTGATATGTATGTGCATAATATTAACTGGAATCTGGGAATATGTGTAGAAAAAGTCAGGTAGTTTTAACAAACATTCCCTCCAGAGGTCTGTTAGATAAGAAAACTGTGCCTGCCAATAAAGATTTAAATCCTGGATTGGTAGTGTTTACTCTGGTATAGTATAGCCTGACATATAGCATTCAGTAACATCTTATATCAGAATAGTACTGTTGTGTCAACCACTGTTTCTCACACTGCTACATAAAAATATGTGTAGGAATGCCTGTGTAAGACTGTTGTAATTACAAGGTCAGATTGTAAAACCAAGAGAGACTTAGAGAGAAAACACTGAAGCGATAGACAGCAATAGCCAAATAACACACTCCAATGTGACTTAAATTGTTGTATTCTTAGCAGATAAAACCATGGTTCGAATCCTGGGAGTGGTAGCATGCTGTATGCATAATCATACCTCTCAACTCTACAGATTTTTCAGAATGTCCAGATAATTGACTCTATTTTCTGCCTGTTCCTCTGTCCCCCTGGCAAATCAGTGGGATGATCTCAGAATTGTAGTCACGAAATAATGACATACATTTGATTTTCAGATCTCAAAACTTTCCGAAAATGTATATTAAAACAAATCCTGTCATTCATGCAACTCTCCAAGTTTATGGCATCAATATTCAAAACATGTCCCTATTTGTACCCCCATGTTGTGAAGCTTTGTCCAGACTGTGTGAATTAAGAAATTGACAGGTATGTGCATAATATTAACTTTGAATCTAGGAATATGTGTAGAAAGAGTCAGGTAGTGTTAAACATTCCCTCCACAGGTCTACCAGGTAAGAGATGTAAGAATTTAGCTATAAGACAGTTGAAGTATACACTGTGTACAAACATACCACTGCCCAAACCAAGGCCATAGGATATTGTAATAATACCTGTACCTTAATGATTAGAGCAATGATCATTAAAGTTGTGAGTACTACAAGGATATATAAGTTGTTAACTGACCTCCCCCCCTACCATATCTGCAACAATAATCTAAATACACAAATCAATGGGTATGTTTACACCAAACCTGCTGTTGGGACATATGTCCTATTGTTCAATAAATATTGAAATGTGTTTCTATTAATGTTCCATGTTGACATACTATCATTGGTGGCCTGTTGCTATCAATGTAACCTGCATGCCATTGTAATGGCCACTGTGTTTCCATATATGCATGTGTTCTGTTTGATATGCAACTGTTCCAAATCTGTTGTTTTGGGTTAATGTGAATATCTATGCATGCTGTTACAACTAATCCTGGATTGTGTTGACTATTATTAACCCACATATGTTTTAAAACTGCAACACCATAGCACATATAGGAAGGCTGGTCCCAGTAGATCCACCTCTCCCACCTCATCTGGCCATGGCACCGGGCCGCAGCACACCTGGTACCCACCCTGGGGACCTCCTCACCTGCTGGTCCTGCACCACCTTCTCATGGAACTGCTTCAGGGGATGGGGCTCATCCCCCCGGGAGTGGGCATGGACAGGATCCTGTCACCTGAAGTCAGGTCCGGAGATTGGTGCATAGCGAGCTCTGAAGGGAGTTTGGAGATCTGCTATGCCAGCTTGAGGGCCACATGGCACATTTAGAGGGTCAGCCTGCCTCTCCTGCTCAGCCCCCAGCACAGCCACCTTTGGGGCCATAAAGGTGCAGTGGTGACTGCCCATGGGTGGGGACCTCAGTCCCACTGTTTCCATTTGGGGGCTCATGGGCTTCCAGTTTCCAAACACCCCTCCCCATCCAAGGTGTTTACCCCCCACATGTGTCATATACTGCCCCTGTATTCTGTCTTGTCTGTTTTCCTACTCAACCTATCTCCCCAAATATACCTACTATCCTTCCCCAACATCCCACTCTCACCTTAAAAAACAAAAGAGCAATCTGTTCCCCCCAAAACATTTTGCCCATACATAGCTGTCCATTTTATACACATGTCCACTGGACACATGTAATCTTGTCTAACTGGCTTCACAACACATTATTGTTGTCTTCACCCCTCTCTCAGGGGTTTGAGTGTCTAAATCTACCCCCAAATTCAGTACATATACAAAGCTGTTGCTGTAGAAGAAATGGACAGCTATAGACCTTCCCTACAGCGGTCCTGCACATCCATAGATACTTTCCTTATTGTTTTTCCCTCTCTGTGCCCCCTTTTCACCACTTTCCTATCACCCCTTTTTCTTTTCTTTTAAAGAAATTAGCATGGGTGTAAGTGGGTATAAGCACTTTTAAGCTGTAGTTAGCGGGTTTAAGCCTGTTTGCGCAGTGGCAAGTAATGGCTACATAGATTAAGCACTGTCAGGCTGTCTGTAGGCATGTTTAACCAGAAGTTAGCATTGTTTACCATCACGCAAACCCGTGCAAACCCACTTACAACCACTTAAAAGTGGCTTAATCACTCTATATCCAACAGCCCTTATTCTGCCCAGCAAAAAAATAATCAGCCCTTGCAAATCTCACACAGGACCCTGCACACCATTTCCTCAGTGACTTACCACTAAGCCATTTGAGCTGTACATAAATGTGAAGTTTTCTCAAACATACCATGCAGCACAGTCATACAAAAGTAGAAGGAATGTATTTATATATGTAGATGCATGTTATTTATATATGTAGACATCTATCTCTCTCTATATATATATATATATATATATATATATATATATATATATATATATATATACACACACACACACACGTGTGTGTGTGTGTGTGTGTGTGTGTGTGTGTGTGTGTGTGTGTGTGTGTGTATGTATTGCATTCACACATTGGATCCACACTCTTAACCTCTAACTGCAAAATATTTGACCAAAGGCACTGTTAGTGGGGGTGAAGGAGCCCAAAATAGGGATCTCTTGTAATTATTGCCATTATTATTTCCTCCACAGCTGAAAAGGTCTGCCTTGAAACAAAATAACCAGCACTTCCAAGTCTTGAACCTAGGACACTGCACAACATAGCCACACCAAGTTAACAGTAAGCCATCTCAGCTGTAAGATGTCAGGATGATATCTGTAACATATTATGCAGAACAGACAGTCTACTATAGGGAATGCATGATGTGAAAGCAGTAAACATTCTAATGATACATACACGCACACACACACACATATATACATATATATATATATATATATATATATACATATATATATATATATATTATATATATATATATATTATATATATATATATATATATATATATTATATATATATATATATATATATATACACATACATACACATCTAAATATATAACTACTTACAGAGATGTATAAAAATACTATATATAGAGGGTGCACAGCATATTAAACAGCCATTATTCCCACAGTTGCCACCTTTTAAAATGGCCAGTGTTTGATTCTTTCCTACAAATGAGAATTATTGCATGAAACATATACCCACACACAATGCAAAGGACATGACACCACACACAAGTTTGCATACACAGAAATGTTTATTTGTGTACTATTTCAGTTGTTTATGCCATTTCTTGTAGCAGTTAGGTGTTTGAAATACATAATAACTGATTAATGCAACTTTCAAACAAAACATATGATACAGTAATCTGAAAAACATAACATACTTTGCTGTCGAGGCTAAGGCCTTCAAGTAGTACAACAGTAAAAAAACACTTGCCTTGAAGATAAGACCCAATCAACACTTAATTACAGATGTAGTTCAGCAGCCTCCAATTACACTCTGTACTCAACCCCTAGGGGGAAAAGTATTAGTTGTCACAATGTAAATGTATCTGTTACATAACAATGCTTAACTTAAAATGTCACTATCACACTGACAAACAGAACTGTGTGTAAGACAGTAAGCTCTAGCCCACCAATGTTCCATTGGTGAAACGTTTGAAAATGTACAGCCATATACCTTAATGTTTCTTACTACTGATATCCCTCACATGTTGTAACAGCCTAGGTTAAAACATTTAATACCCCTCCCCCATAAAATGTCTTACAAGGGCATATAACAGTGTTCTCCATACACTGACCTCCAGACTGTACAAGGTCACACATGTTTTGTCCAGCTGTAGCCCTCATATATATGGACCCTACCCCACAATTTGTGTGGGAGTCCACAACATCACTGGAATGATAGCAGGAATGCCAGCACTAAATGACAGGACATTACCTAACAACTTCTTACTGCATGAAATCTGGACAAAGCCTAGTATATAGGTGGAGGACAGATGCTGGAACACAGGGCCATATTTGAAATATTGCTGTTATACACTGTGAAAGTTGCTGGTGTTACAGGATTGGTTACAACAAACCCATACTCAATATGAAGTCAGAAACACAAATGGATGTTGCCATGTACTGATAGCTATCAACAGAGAGAATGCTACTGATATGTCAGAGAGAAGACCTGTGTGGTGGACAGACAAAACATAACAGCCAATCCTCTGGCCATCATGTTGATGAGCCCACAGTTGAGAGCTATGCAGACAGACTGTATTCCATGCAAAACTAGCATGTACACACAAACTCGGTAAAACTAGCAGTATTCAATGCATATAACAGCAATACTCACACACTGTTCAAAGGTCTGGAATCTTATACAAACACGTAGTTGACCTGTGTCCACAAATCCTGTTGTAAGAGGTATTGCTACCCGCTGTCTGTAACACTGCTGCTCACACACAGAAATGATGTCTTCCATACAGGAAAGGTACAGGAACAATGCCCACATGATGTAGTCATTTATAGTAGTGGGTTGCTATGACATTGACTATTGGAAATACTACACAGCTGGTTGCATGCAATTAGCAATTGGGGATTATCAGTTGGTGCAGAGACCATCACCTGATCATGAGCATCACCTACAAAAGCCATGCTGCAACCTATTCAAACCAGCTTGATCCCTGTAGTGAAGAGAGAGAGAAATAGAGAGAGAAAGAGAGAGAGAGAAAAAAAATAATACCTAAAAAATACTACAAAAAAAACAACAAACCAATCATGGAAGATATCCAAGTGGTACACAGAAGAGAGCACAATAATAAGACAGGTATGTGAAACATGTCAGCATGCAATTGAATGTAGTACTTGGTCTGTAATAATGGGATAGATGATGTTGAAAGATTTATATGTGCCATCAAGACTTGCTGTAATGATGTCCTGCTGAACAACTGCTATGGACATAGCATCTGGCCCTGTGGGCTATGGGCCATACCTGTCAACTGTGCAGATCTGCACAGAATGACAAGATTTAAGTCATCATAGTGTTTGTTCTGTTCCTCCAAACATGTATATTAGTCTGGCAAAGAGCTGAAGGTGGAAGTAATGAAGTCATGAGAGACACATGCATTTCAGACCCCACCACCTTCAGAACAGTCATGGTAATGTGAAATGTATCATGCACAAACTTCATAGATTTGTAATAGGCATATCTATGATCTGTCCCTATATATCTCCCCATAATGTAAGGCTGTGTCCACATGTGATGCTCTGTTTTGTAGCAAGGCAGAACACTGCAGCTGTGGAGGAAGGAGGTTCAGAGTATGGGTCCGATGTCTGAATGCACTCTCTCTCTATATATATATATATATATATATATATATATATATATATATATATACATGCATGTCTACATATATATATATACAGACACACACACACACACACACACACACACACACACACACACACACACACACATATATATATATATATATATATATATATATATATATATATATATACATGTATGTCTACATATATACAAACACACACACACACACACACACACACACACACACACACACACACACACACACATATATATATATATATATATATATATATATATATATATATATATATATATATACATTTTCCCTACTGTTGAATGACTGTGCTGCATGATATGTTTGAGAAAACATCACACATATCTGCAGCTCAGATGACTTAGTGGTAAATTGCTGTGGCTATGGTGTGCAGGGTCATGGGTTAGATACTTGCAAGGGCTGATAACTTATTTGCTGGCCAGAACAAGGGCTGCTGGATACAGAGTGACTTAAGCACCTGTAAGCAGTTGTAAGCTGGTGCAAAATGGACAGTTATGTATGGTGTGAAATTCTTGTTGGGAACAGATTGCCCTTTTTTTGTTAAGGTGAGAATGGGATGTTGGGGGAGGATAGTAGGCATATTTGGGGAGGTAGGTTGCCTCAGAAGACAGACAAGACAGCATACAGGGGTGGTATATAACACGTGGTGAGTAAACACCTTGAACAGGGAGGGGTGTTTGGAAATTGGAAGCCCATGAGCCCCCAAATGGAAACAGTGGGACTGAGAGCCCTACCTATTTGCAGTCACCACTGCATCTTCACGGCCCTGAAGGTGTCTGTGCTGAGGTCTGAGCAGGAGGGGCAGGCTGACCCTCTAATTCCATCATGAGGGCCTCAAGCTGGTGTATCAGATCCCCCAATTCTCTGTGGAGCTCCCTATGCACCAGACCCTGGACCTGACTTCAGGTGACAGGATCCTGTCTGAGCACTGTCCTGGGGGGAACGAACACCATTCTCTGAGGTGGTTCCACCTGAAGGTAGTGAGGACCAGTGGATGAGGAGGTCCTGGGGTGGGTCCCAGATGTGCTATGGCCTGGTACCATGACCAGATGAAGTGGGAGAGGTGGTTCTACTGATAACAGCCTTCCCAAACATGCTATTGTGTTTCAGTTTTTGAACATATGTAGGTAGTAATAGTCAACACAATCCAGGATTAGTTATAACAGCATGCATAGATATTCCCATAACCCAAAACAACTGATTTGGAACAGTTGCATAGCAAACAGAACACATGCATACATGGAACCACAGTGGCCATTACAGTGGCATGCAGGTTACATTGTTAGCAATAGGCCACTTATGATAGTGTTTTAACATGGAATATGAATAGAAACACATTTCAATAGTTGTTGCACAATAGGCTATATGTCCCAACAGTAAGTTTGGTGTAAACATACCCATTGATTTGTGTGTTTAGATTATTGCTGCAGATATGGTGTGGGGGGAGATGACAATTAACAACTAGTACAGTCTTGCAGTATGAGGTCCTCAGACCTTTTTTTCTGTTTATGTCTTTCAGGTACCATGTCCCGGGAGCATCTCCCTGCTTATACTCCACAGAAGAATGAAATAATAATCAACTACCTTGTGCATCACCACAGAACCCTGTTTGGGCATATGGCCCATGATCTGCAGGAGAGGACTGCCCTGTGGAATGAGCGCATCCACAGGCTAAACAATGTCACCCTGCATAACTGCAGTTATGAGCAGGTGTGACATCATTGCACTGACCTCATCTACCATGCTTGTCAGTGTGCTGCTGCAGTTAGGAGGGACCAGCTAGCCACAGATGGGGTTCATGCCATCCAGCCCCTACTGACACATGCTGAGGAGCTCCTAGCCAGCCTTGGGGCACCCGCCCACCAGCCAAGCCAGGAACCGGATGATAGCATTGTGGAGGTGGGTACTACCCACACAATGGACAAGGAGCATGCAGGTAAGGCCCCAAGGCACATTAGTAGACCACTGTTGCTTATCCATCTTCATCTGTAAAGTATATTCATGCATATGTCAGATAACATAGTCTGTTGCTGCATTGTAGTAATGAACAGATGTGCATAATGTCTAGTATTGTGGGTTGTACTGTTGATATACTGAAATGCTGCTCCGACCCTGTACCAGTGCCACAGGTGTGGCTACTGACATTACATCTCTCACACAACTGTGTAGGTCCCTCTGGTATACAACTGGGGCAGCAGCCTGTAGCTGTTGAGTATGGAGTTTTTTTGTTCAGGTTTGCCAATACACCAGACATGTTATGGCCATGGTATTTGCCATGCACACATTTAACACACCTACCCATAATGCATGCTGTACATGTTCACTTATTGTTGCTGTTAACTGCGCTGCATCACAGTGGTCACAATGGTGGCATATCTGAATGGTATGTAAGAGTCCTGCAGTATACCTAACAACCTGTCAGTGCATTATGTGTGGACAGAGATGAACATAATGGTGGGAAAAATGGCCTACAGTAGGGACATGTCTGAAACATTACCCTTATACAGTAGCTACAACAGTGTATACACCACTATTACAATGGGAACTGTTACAGATCTACACAAAGGCATATCACAATACCACATTCCACACCTTTTACAACCTGTAATGTGATCCTAACATGAACAATGAATGTGTAATATGGAATCCTGTGTTAGGAAAACAAATATGGGGAATACATACCTTAACAAACACTGGAAGCATATGTGTGCACAAACTCCAAATAACATATTGTGGAAGCAGCTTGTAAGGTACTGACAGCATTCACTCTTCTTGAGTAAACACCTTCCATCAAGTACAGGGCCTCAATGTCACACCAGGTAATGATCTGCTGTCCAAGAAGTATGCCCATGACATTTGCCCACTCACCTGCAACAGAGGCAGCCGTGGCATGCCCAGATCTTACAAACCATGGAATGGATCCCATATCCAAAAGGTAGCACTCAGGAGTGGGAGACATAGCCTTACCTCACCATTGCATATACAATGGCAAATGGTGCAGACAGTCATGTATATGACTATGAAGTATGGGACAACATTAATGTAGAAAATAAACAGATAACCATCCAAGACAGATGACAACACATGTTGCAAACTGGTCATGGGGGCTGCCCAGAAACATGCAGCAACACTGAGGGACTTGCAGGAATGTCTAGCAAGTACTGCCTGTGCAGTACCTGTGTTGACAATTGCCTGAACTCTGCATAAGTGTGGTCTATGGGTTAGGGTAATCAGAAGGAAGAATTGTTCCACAGGAAACATCATCCAGGGCTCTCTACAGGTAGTATATGCATAACATCAAGTCTCCCAAAGACTTGCGTTGCAATGTAAAATGGTGTACCGAGACCAAGGCTGAAAACTATAGACAGTATTAATAAAGATACATGTGGTGCACAAGCAACACCTCACTCCACCTCAGGCCCACCATCCCCATCTGTACCTTGCTGGTGCCAGGGTACACCTTTAGGTTTGCTGTTCATTAGTAGGAACTAGGCTGGTAGACATGGTGCTCTGAATTTTGAACACTGCAAAATGACACTCATGTGTGGCCCATAGTTGTCAAACATCTGCAAAAAGGATGAGGACGGGGAGGGGTGTCATGCTGAAACATAACAGTGAACTGAAGCATACATCCAAAGCTTGCTAAGAATGGCTGTATCTGAACACAGTCAAGGTCATGAATTGTGCCAGACATAACCCTGACTCCATAGCAAGAGTGAAGACATTGCGTGACCTCCAAGGGCTATGCACATGAGTTGACCTTGCAATCCAGCAGAGTTGGGGGACATTTGTAGGGCGGAGTGACCAAATAATGGCAAGTGAAGATGGGCCATGCTAGTATACCCCTTCCAGGAATAATGACTGCTGTAGTTCACTTAACAGGTGCTGCAACAAACCATCGTGTTAAGGGTGTGCACACTTATGCAACCCACATATTGTATGCATCTCAACCAGCATCTACATAGCTAACAATGTTGTTTGATACTGCATTTGATTGCACAGGTCATATGTCACATATCAGGTGTGTGTAATGTTAACATATGCAGTATTGTGGCCTCAATGCATATCAGGGAAGAGGCTGGCATGTCAATAAAGGTGTGTACAATCCTTATAACCACAATAAGCATTGAAGGTTGTCAGTGTAATTGGATTTTATTGCTCATACATGCACTGCTGATGAGATCTGCAAATCAGAGGTCAGACATTCACTATTGACATCTGTCCTCATATCATCCCAGGTATGTGTCAGACAAACACTCAAGGGCTGTGAGCAATAGAGCAAACATATCTGCCACACATATACACATTCAGCAATGGTGTGTACATTCGTGAGGTATGGTGCACAGTACATGCCAGGGTGCTGAACAGGTGCACAGCAATAATGTGTACATGGGTGCAGTGTGTTCCAGGGGAAGGTGCATCACGTACTAACATAACTCATGCATCACAGAGATGTATAATGTTGGTAACAGTGATTGAGTATAGCTGCAGTGCATGCTGTTGAGTGTCATATGTCATGCATGTTGACAGTTGGGTAATGAGAGGTCTGTGTAATATCTTTGTACCACCTCACCTTTAAGTGTGTGTGTGTGTGTGTGTGTGTGTGTGTGTGTGTGTGTGTGTGTGTGTGTGTGTGTGTGTGTGTGTGTATGTGTGTGTGTGTGAGAGTGTGTAGAGGTAAGCAATGATGTATAGGGCTTAAATTATGTTTTTTGTTTTCCCCTCACAGGTGGCGAGGTGGGTCAGGGTCCCTACTGCAAGTAAACTGATGTTAGTGTCCATACAGACTCTGACAATGATGATAGGTATGGTGAGGCACAGGCAGGGTTGTCAGGGGTTGAAGCTGTGCTATCAGTTGACATCCAACTTTTATCCATCCCATCCCCGCACACAGTCACAATGCCTATACATACCCCATCACCAGTGGCCATAGATGAGGGACAGTTGGTGGGTGGTGACATGGGACAGGACAGTGTGGTGACTATGGCAAGTGCATCTGTACACATCAGCCATAGCTGGATGACCGGTGAGGTACCACACAGGCAGATGTACAGGGGTGCTCATAGGAGGGCTGCTGGCCATCATGCCCCTGGCAGAAGTGCCACAGCAAGTGTCAACAGATGCATGTTTTGGGCCATCATGGAGGCACAGACACGTATGGAACGTTATACCAGAAAGAGTCTGAGGCTCCAGAGGGCTACTCATTCTGCTGTACTTGACAACATCCTTGATCTTGCAGGTGCCCACCCTTATTTTGCAGAGGTCCTAGATAGATGGTTGGGTGAGATGGTGGGAATCCTCGACTGTGCAATGTCTGTGTTAGAGCATATGGTGGGAGTAGGGTGACAGCCACATGGACATAGGTCAGCAACACGAACAGGAGGAGGTCTACATGGATGTGCAACAAGTCACAGCTGCTTCCATAGTGGCAGTACCAGCACCAGCACTGTAGGGAAGGTGCTGTCCACACCACAACACAGCAGGCCATGTGCATGGGGGGTCCTGGCTGGTCGCAACAGGGATCCAGATCCAGCAGACATTTGTCTTCATCAGGGGAGAGTACCATATCTGGGCTTGTACCTGGAAGTGCCCATGGAACCCCTGGCAGGCACGGTTCTTGTGTCTGTGGCCGGAGACGGTGAACTGCATACCCTGCCATATACGGTCTGCAGCAGTCCAACAAACCTCTGTATAGGGCAGCCACATGTCAAATTGTGTACATATACACACACACACACACACACACACACACACACACACACACACACACACACACACACACACACACGCGCACACATGCACACACACACACACACACACACACACACACACACACACACGCACACACACACACACACACACGCACGCACACACATGCACACAAACATCAACAACACAGCTAAGGACCTCCATACCTACACACACCACATCTGCACAGCCCAATTGATATCGAAACCACAAATACACACACATGATGTCAACCAAATGGCTCAGCCTAGGTCTTTGGGAAACCCACAACACACTCTGTGCCTATGATGATACCTGCGCCACATCCTTGTCATCCATACCATCAATGCAGTGACAGGCTAATATGGTTATGATGCACAGGGTGAATGTACTAAGGTTTAGCAATGTAATGTTGTGCAACATGTTTTCATTTTGAAAGTTTAATGCTTACATATTAGGATGTGTAGCTGTCCAGCCATGATGCATTATAGCTGTTATTAACACTGACTGATTGTGGTTTCCATAATGTATTCGGTTTGTGTTATAGGTGTATATGTGTCAGCAGGATGTTGGTCTGCTGTCGTTTCCTACAAGGGGTATGGCACTGTGGTGACACATTGACTGTGTCATGTCCTGGGTACAGCTGAACACAAGTAACAGGTCTACATAACAGTTACTGCATGTGTCACATGGCTGATAGGTCTGAGTGGTGTATACAGGTGAGTGCATGGTGGCTGATGTCAGCAGCCCTTCTACAGTGGAGACCTGTAAGTGTAGTGGTGTACACACCACATGTTTGTGTATAACACACACACACACACACACACACACACACACACACACACACACACACACACACACACACACACAGACTTTGGTGTTGATGCAATACACAGAGAATACTGTACACATGGATGTACTTAATTTGCAGTGAGCCCATTTTAGCCTATGTAAATCCATCAAGATGAAATAGGCAAAACATCAGTAAATAATCAGTCTGCTAGTTTAATGTCATTGATGATGGTACTGGCAAGGTATATGTCCTCTTCCCCAATGTAGTGCAATCCTGGAGTTGGTAAACATAGATGTGCTGGTGTAGGTGGCACAGCCCTCCACTTTGTAGGGTGTGTGGTGGTGTAGAACCACACATAGTGTGATTGACAACTACTTCACCTGTTCACATAAACTGTACAGTATTACAGCAGACTAATTGAGGGATACACACAACAATAATCCCAGTGAGGGTGGCTGTGCCCACAACATCCACACCCAACTATATATACCAACTTCAGTATTGCTGTACAGCTGTACAGTGAGAAAGAGGGCATTTACACATCTACTAGTAGTTTTGATGGAACGAATTTCCGCAAGATGATTCCTTTGCAATGTTAGCATTTGCCATTCAGTTCTCAGACAGAAGACCTCCTGGGACATGTATTTTCTGCAGACTGAAGTAGATCCCTTCACATACACACACACTTACTTGGCAACACTGAGGGTTTATATGGCAACACTGAGAGTAGAACCCCTACCTAGGTAGTTATTGCTACTAATGTGTTTGGCCTTAATTGCACACACCACACAGCTTTTAGGATGAGGTGTGTCCCGAGTTTCTTGTTAAGTAAAGAGCATCACCAGGCCTTGTACAGTATGGTAATGAGGGATGTACTGGGTGTTAATGAACAATACATAGTATGACATACTGTCATATACACATTGACAAACACATAATAGTCATAGACACATCTGAGTGACCTGGGTTTATCAGTGCTAACTACCTTGTCAGTGAGTCCATTCTGTTACAGATAATTTGCACACAGCACATGGATCATTGGGCTGGATAGTGTAATCAGTTACCTGTATGGCTGATGGTGACAGTGGTCCTCATACAGTGGTCCTTGGGACGTGAACTGGGTGTACCATGGTGTAAAGACAGTATACCCAGCACCCACACCCCACATTGGATATTTTACTCAGTGAAACCAATGAGAATACTCTGACATACCCACAATCACACATTGACCAGGACTGCAATACAACTCCTTGTCTATCTCATCAGTGCTACTACAGGGATATGCATTTATTGCACATGCCACAGGGATAGTAGGGTGAGTGTTTGTCATGGCTCTCCTAATGTCAGCAATATCACTATCTCTTATAATGTATGACAAGGTGTATTGCATTTGGAGAAAGTGGCCTCAGAATGCTGTATCCTACAAATATACACACCTGCACACATACCAACACTCTAGGACTCAGACGGTAACCCATGCCTGTCTACCCATTTGTCCAACAGTGTTGTGCTGGTACTGCAAGCTCCAGGTAGCCCATAGGATGAAGAGTGTAACAAGGTACATATAATGTCCATTACAGCAGCAGCCATTTGTAACTATGGCAATGGGGGGTGTAGTGGGTGAGAAGGCCCTCAGGGTATTATCAACTACAAGTTTACAAACACACAGACACTGTTATTCTCAGTGATGCACACTGATACATTTGTCAGTACTGGGGTCCATAGGTGCAAGTGTTCCTACGTGTGTACCAGGATATTGTCCATGCAGAGATGAGAAGAGTAGGGGATGTGGGTATTGTGGTATCATGCCACCTAACATTTGTCAGCAGGCTATCAACTGATGCTACTTGAGTGATCCCAGGGTGACAGTTAAATGCAACATCCAATCTGGTTGTCTCTTGCAGAGGGTTAGTGAGGTGCTCCAATTGACATGTATGCAACATATATTACATAACATGGCCAGTGTCTGGGTTGGAGACCTGTACCCAAGCATGTTCTGTTGACTGTGGTAGTCTAGTTGAGGTATCCATGGCATGTGGTGCATAGAGGGTGGAGTTCATAACACAGCTGGGCAGACATGTCATTGTCAGTCAAGCATAGATTGCCTGTAAGCAGCCAAGATGGATACCTGACATATGCACATCTGTACAGAGGACAGACAGAAATCAGCTAGCCAACAGGTTATGCATTAGAATGAATGTTTTGACAGATAGACGTCTGACACTGATAGGTTTGCCATTACTACATGACAGCAGCCCTCAATGACATGTCCTATACACATAGTAGTCTACAGTTAATAGCTACATATCAGATCAATATCCAGTAGCAAATACTTAATAACACACAGCTCACACACCAAGAACACGATAGTCAGTACTCAGAGTCCAGCTTTGCATGCAGGGGTGTATGATTCCAGGACTACAGTCTGCAATCTGCTCTTACTTGGGAAAGCATTGTTAACAGTAGTAACATAATGATACAATACATGCAAGTGTGACAGCATATAACCTGAGATACTACCCATGTATGAAACACATACAAAGAGAAAAGATTGTTGTACTAGCCATATATACTCAGGTGTCCCATACAGGATACTCACACCCCTTGTTATTGTAATGACAGCACACAGAAGCATGTTATGTACATGGAATTAAATACACTTAATAAAGATGTCATTACCCTGCTATTTTCTCAGTCTGGAATGTGATCACTGGTTACCAAGGCTAAGCATTGCTTAAATGTAAATGCTAAGCAAATTTGCGTACTGTTAAGCGAAGCCTTCATGGTGCAATTGCCTTTTCATTTAACCATAGGTTAGCACCGCTTACCGTCATACAAACCTGTACAAACCCGCTTAAAGCTGCTCAAAACTGCCTTAACCACTCTGTATCCAACAGTCCTTGTTCTGCCTAGCAACAAAATAAACAGTCCTTGCAGGTCTTTAAGCCAGGACCCTGTACACTGTAGTTACAGCAGTTAACTACTAAGCCATCAGAGCTGTGAAAATGTTTGTTGTTTTTTCAAATATATCTGTCAGTACACATACTGAATAGTAGTGAATAACTGCTTTGACTTCTGCAATTGTGTAGTACTTGTTAGTGAAACTAGTGTTGAATCAGTATGTTGTTATATCTAAATATACCCATATCAGATAAATATGGTGGGATACATCTGGGAAGGTATATACAACACTCATGTTTACACATAAGGAAATGTATATATATATATATATATATATATATATATATATATATATATATATATATATATATATAAAATATATATACATATATATATATATATATATATATATATATATATATATATATATATATATATATATATATATATATATATATATATATATATATATACCGCCTGTTCAGGGCATACCGCCTGTTCAGAGGCGATCTGTGCCTGACGTATAAAGCCATGTCCAACCCGGAATTAATGGACATGCTGCACCTCAGAAAATCCAAATCCCATCGAGCTACGTGCTCGAGACTTGAACCTCAGCACTGAAATAAATAGGACATGCTGGAGGGACAGATTCATAACCCAGAGGCTCCCTTCACTCTGGAATAAAATCCCAGTCCAGGTTAGGCAGAGTCCCTCATTGACTCTCTTCAAGAGGAATCTTGATGAGTGGATGGGAGATTGTAGGTTTACCCCGGGTATCACTTCTGTGTCACTGTTAGACAGAGGCACAGTATACTAACCTCGAAAAAGGGCATAGCAAAATAAATTTAAAATGGGTGGCGAAAGCCAAACACATTCTGGCTAGGCTTATAAATGCCCTAGGGCAGATAGCCTAGTATGAACCTATATATATATATATATATATATATATGTATATATATATATATATATATATATATATATATATATATATAACATATGCCCATAACATGTAATGGAGTCATACCTTAGCACCAATAGTCACAACCTCTTAGCACAAGGGGATGTAATGTAAGTATTGCAGGTATAAATGTAGACTGTTGCTACAGTAACAGGGGTTGTGTTAACAGATGTGTGGGTAGTCACTTCTGATACTGACATGTACGCCATCAGTTACTGACAGATATCATAAGATCCTCATAGTGAAGTACCACACAAATCACAGTAATGATCCTGTGGAATACAGCAGAGATAAGACCAATAAATGTGGACAGTCTGACACAATCTGGTCAGTCCAGAAGTTCACACAGAACTCCCTAGTGCAAGACGTGTGGGCCGAGCCTGACAAAATGGATGTTTACAGTCATGTAAATGGGTATATCACAAAAATACTGGAACAGATAAACTCACACAATTGATGCATTCACACACTCCTGTCTGTCCTAACACATATTAACAAGAGGAGCAGAGGTCCCAAACCCGCATACTTCCTAGTAATTAGTGACATACATCTTTACAGCATCCCACTGCTTTGTCACAAATACACAACAGTTATGGTGGCCAGGCAACAGTACATCTAATAAATATCTGGACGTAACATCACACTAGGTAAATACACTGAGCTGCTATGCATGTCACAAAGCACTGTGCAAACTACAGGCAGACTGTCACAACACTGACCCAAGTTTCCTATGGGGGAATACACATGTACTTGCAAATATAGCAGGCACTACAGGCATGTAACAGCACAGACTAACAGACACTTGTGTGAAAGTGCATACTCACAACCAGTCTCAACACAGTCACAGTCACATTATGGTAAGCCAACTTAATAATACAGTATATGGACTGTGTGAACAAACCCATCCTCATATTTGCCACTCACACACTAACCCTACATATACTGGGCCAATACACAGTGTAGTCTGATGCCTGACTGTGGTATGGGACATGTGTCAGTCTGGCCCTACAAACATGTATGATAATATGGTACCATAAACTGGAGCAGCATGCAACATCAGATAGAAAAGGACCAAGAACAA
Source organism: Protopterus annectens (assembly GCF_019279795.1). Classification (NCBI taxonomy): domain Eukaryota; kingdom Metazoa; phylum Chordata; order Ceratodontiformes; family Protopteridae; genus Protopterus; species Protopterus annectens. The sequence continues at coordinate 1,620,006,715 of NC_056737.1, forward strand.
TGACATCTACCACAGTCTGTTCACAGGCCAAGTAACATATTCACAATACACACTCTGTCAACAATCACCATAAGTACACAGATCTCACTACTGTACAGACTACAACAAAATGTCCATGTTTTGTCCTCTAATATAAGGCCTACTTTACATAACATGTCTAGCAATCTGATATCTCACTGGCTTGTTATCAGGTATGATGTCAGTAAATAATGATGCACTGTACATATACACCTCTTACTGCATGACATATGGACAAAGGGTGACAGACTAGGGGGATGGAGGCACAAGCAGAGGGCCAATATTGACATATTGATAAACTGAGAAATTTCCTGGTGTAACAGGGTTTGTTGTGACATATCTCTTTTGAGGGATATGAAGTCAGCAACTCACATGGATGTCACCATGTGCTGACTGCAATCATCAGAGTATGCTACTACATTTCTAAAGATAGGAAATCTGTGAGTAACACACCACATGTAAGACTCCAAACTCTGGCCAGTCTGCAGATAGCCCTAAAGGCGAAAGTTTCCTCAACCACATAACACTGTTATGCCAGACTTTAAATCATGTAGAACAGCCATATCCACTCAAACCCTGTTAAACCAACATTACTTCAAATGTAGAACAGCAATGCTTACATTCTGTCTCCATGTCTGGAACATCCCTCTCCTGTTTGTTGGCCTGTCTCCACAGTGTATGCTGTAAGAGGTATTTCCAACTTCCCTATGTGATGCTGTTTGTCAAACACCCACATGAAGCCCAGCTTACAGTGAAGGAAAAGGGCCAAAACCCACATGAAGTGCTTAGTTATATGAGTGTATTTCCATGCAACTGGCTATAGGAATGATACCACAGCTGTTCCCCATGCAATTAGCAAGTGGGGGACTGCAATTCGTGCACAGGCCATCAGCTGATCATGAGCATTACTTACAAAACTCAAGCTGCTACCTATGCAAAACAGATGTACTTTTCCACATCCACCAGAGAGGGAGAGAGTGAGAGAGAGAGACAGACAGACACAAAGTAAGAAAGGAAGGGAGTAAGAGAGTAAGAGCCAAGCATATTTGTGTATGATCCATGGGTGGAGAGTGGTATCTGAGTATTATAACAGTTTCCTATATTGTTTACTAATCCATACTGTTACATAGTAATTGCACATGGCTGTACACATTTATGGCTGAGGATTGTCTCCAACAACCTCTACAGTGTTTGAAAACTGTTGGCCTTCTAGTGTGGACAATGTGACATATACGTCCTCAATATAATGATGTAGCAAAATCCACACTACAATGGATCTTGTCATGACACAATCATACCCCCACAGGATACTGATGACACACACACACACACACACACACACACACACACACACACACACACACACACACACACACACACACACACTTACCAGTACTGATTTTGAAACCCCTACCTGACTATGTATTGCTATTACAATGCTGCACAGTTATTGCATGCGCCTCAGAGCTTACATGGTGGAGAGCTGTCCAGAGGAATCTTTGAAGGTGAGTGACATCAGCAATAGTGCTAAAGGAGGCATAAAGAAAGTGTAGTAAGTGTGAATGTCCACAAAAGCAGGTGCCAATGAAGACACACACACTTTCTCAGAGACAGACACATGATATCACAGTTGGCAGGATCAGGATTAGGACTTCTGCCTAATTAGTTTGCTACACTACAGTATTACACAGTTATCACAAGCGCCACAGATCTTATATGGCTGATACATGGCCAAAGAGTTATTTCAAGGTGAATGACATCAGCAGGCATGCTAAAGTAAGGCAATGGGAGGTGCAGTGGTTGTGAATGACTTCAAAATCATTAATCTCCACACACACACACACACACACACACACACACACACACACACACACACTTGCAGGTACTGAGATGCATATGTTCATTGCTTCACAGGTGTGTAGTAGATGAATGGGCCTGAAGGCTGTACAAGGCTAGGCAAAGGAAATACCTTGGCATCAGGCCACATGACAATGGTCTCCAGTGTGGCTCAGTGGTGTACTCCCTGGAGTGGTCCCCACAGGTGGGTACTGTATTCACCATCCACTCATCTGGGTTACTATTGTGGGAGGCCAGTTATGTGCAGTGCTTCCCATGTATGTGATCTATATTCCATAACATGGACAGTGTCTGGGTTGTGTACATCTCCCTCACGCATGTTCTTTGACATGTGGATGTGTACTTGAGGTCTCTGGGGCATGTTGTGTGGACAGATTGTTATCTTCTCATGTAGCATTCTTGACCTTATTTGGGGAGACCTGGCTATGAAACTGAGGTGGTGCTTGCCCCAAAATTAATAGCATGATGCTGGTATTCAGTGGAGTTAGTGGCATCTGTCCACACAGGCCATGTGTATAAGGCATGGTATTCCCTTTGTGGGTTACATTTGCAGACTCTACATTTGTTGCAGGCGTCATAGCGAAAGGACCACTGTAAGCATTTATTTGCCTACTGTAGGGATGAAACAGGGTGTCATGTGCTTTTACTTGCTGGATAACACACACTCAGTCAGGAGATGTAACACGTCACAGTACTTTCTGATGTCAGTGGCACTGCTGTGGTCAACAGGCTTGTAGTCCACTGCAATCACACTGTGGTTACTATCTGTGAGGCAATATGCAGGGAACTGCCAATATAGTGGTTGTTGCCTAGCCAAGTGTGTTTGTGTATGAGACATGGGTGGAGAGTGTTCTCTGAGTAATACTAGGGTTACCTATATTGTTCACCAATCCATAATGTCACATGTAGGGCTATGGATTGTCTACAGCAGTCTCTCTGGTGTTTGACATCTGTTGTCCTTGTAAGGTGGACATTTTGACATATACTAGGTCCTCAACATGATAATTTAGCAAAACCCACCCCACCATGTATGCTGTTACTATACAATCACCCCCAACCTCTACTCAAGACACTGATGACACACACACACACACACACACACACACACACACACACACACACACACACACACACTTGCCAGTACTGAGATTCAAATCCCTACCTAGCTATGTATTGCTGCTGCAGTTTACCACATTTATCACACATGCCACAGAGCTTACAGAATGGATGCTGTCCCAAGGTACTTCTATGGTGAGGAACATCACCAGCCAGCCCTTTTAAATACTGGCTTTGGGTGATGTAGTGGGTGAGAGATACCAAAAATAAATTTGCCCTAAACACACACATTTACATTTGCCAGGGGTGTGGTTCAAACCTCTACCTAACAATTTTTATGGACCATGATGTTATGAATTTACCACATGCACCACTGACCTAACATGGTTTAGGGTTGGCAACAGGTACTTCTAAGGTGGATGATATCTACAGGAATGCTAAAGTCAGGCTCTGAGATGTGTACTGGGTGTAAATGGGGCCAAAATCTTTGAGGTACACGCATAAATATCTACGTAAACAAACACTTGCCACAGGTGTAGTGACTGTAAATGGTCTCCAAATCATTAATCTCTACACAGACACAGAGCTTCACAGTTGCCATGTCTAGAATTAGAACTTCTACCTAACTAATATGTTACACTATAGAATTATGCACGTATTGCAAGTGCCATGGAGCTTATGGTGCTAACCAATGTCAGAAGGGGTATTTCAAGGTGACTGATAGCAGGCTTGCTAAAGTAGGGCAATGGGAGGTTTAGTGACTGTGAATGGCCTCAAAATCATTAATCTCTACACACACACACACACACACACACACACACACACACACACACACACACACACACACACACACACACACACACACACAGAGTTTCACAGTTGCCATGTCTGGGATTAGAACTCCTACCTAACTAGTATGTTACACTATAGCCTTACACAGTTATCGCACATGCCACAAAGCTTATGGGGCTGAGAATTGGCCAGAGGGTTATTTCAAGGTGACTGACATCAGCATGAGTGCTAACATGGGCAATGGGAAGTGCAGTGTGTGTGAATGGGCCATAAACCATTCCTCTGGAAACACACACACAGCACGCAGTCATACACAATTTTACATTTGACAGGATTGGGTATACAAATGCTTGATGAATACTGATTTGTACTATCATGATACACAGTTATCACAATCACCACAGACACTATAGGGCTAAGGGCTACAAAAAGCAAATGTCTACAGTGATTGACATCGGCACATCATGTGATATTGACCAATTGGATATGTGGTGGATGGGACAGACTTCATGATGGCAATCTCTTTGTCACTGTCTGCCTCTCTCTTCCCTACATCTTTGTGTGTGTATGTTTGATCTATTATACTGTGTTGGCCTTGGATATGTGTGAGTATTCCTATCCAATATGTGTGCAAAGCATGAATGGTGTACAATGTGGTGTGTGTGCACAGACATCTGCGACTGATAGATATGTATAGTCCACTGTTGTTTTCAGACATGGGCTTCATTTCTCAAGTGCAGGAGCATGCCCAGTATGTCCTTCTGCATTGAGTGTGTGAATCCATTCCAGGTAGGTTGTACTCCAGTGCAGGATTTTGTGTTCTACATCTACAGCTAGCAACCTGTTTCTGCAGGATATCTGTAGATAGGTTGACAATATGGCGTCACAATGGGTGAGAGATAGTGGGATACTGTAACTATTGTGTCTGTGCTGCTTGTGTTACATGGTTGGTGTTAGCAGAGATATTCAGACATATGAACTGTTTTACACTGTGATGTATTATGTCATCAGCTACTGACAGATATACTTTTTTGCTCACAGTTATTTCCTGGGAAATACAAGATGAGTGAAGCTGTCTCCAGTATTGTGGTCTGCATCTTCCATATTCTTGCAAACTCATGCCATTCAGGAGGGGTAGCTGCAGACACTTGCTGATGGGTCTGTGTAAATGGTCCAGCACCTTAGTACTGTGCTGGCTGAGGATCCCCTGCTTGTACAGCTATCGACATAACAGAATGGCCATATCCTGCTGTGGCCATACCTCTCAGTTGTACAGATTCACCCAGGTTACCCAGAGGCAGGGCTCATATATCTGGTCAGTTCCCCTTCACATTGTGGTTTATGAGCAGGTTTGTAGCCACCCATTACTTAGTTTTCAGGCAGGGGTAGTATGGGCACACATCAGAGTTTCAGCCTTCACACACTCCATGGCGTCCATGCTTCTACACCCCCACTCTGTTATTCTGTCCTCTTCCTAACATTATGCGAGCGATATCTGAGAAGTATCCCTATAGTTGTCCCTTCATCCCAGCGGTATTTAGGGGTTGGTCCACAGTTCATGCAATTGGACATAGTGGGCATGCTACTGGGATTTGTTGACATGGCCTTGCATTTGTGTTCTATGGACTGTGTTATGTTGTTAGTTGGGACCCCATGAGATAACATACATTGGCAGTACGGGTGAGGCACAGGCCTTTGACAGAGGACTGTAGGGCATTTGGTAGTGATACAGACCATCTGTAGCAGGCCAGTGCATTCTGTCACTCCTACAGTCTCTGGCTGCAAGCCACTGGATTCCCCTGGGGTGACCGGGTAAGTGTGCGAGGTGTTAATGGCAATAGTTCCTGTCCATATTAATCAATTGTTCTGGATGCTGGCAGGATGCTGCTTACAGCTAGGGACACACCTGCATGGGACACCTCTTCAGCATGCTGCATTCTGTGGGTATTTCCATAAATGGGGGTCATACTGTACTCATTCCCAACAGCAGGGATATGACCTGTGATAAACCTGTGGCTGATGGTGGGGTGAGCTGAGTGCATGTGTGATATGGAAGATTTTTGCACCTGACTCATAGATACACGTGGGGCATTCCCCTTATGCTGCCTTGTGTGGGGACATAGGCAGTCTCTCATTACTTCATAACTGTGCCTTTTGTGGTCTGCCAGTGATTGGCCAGATTACATCGGTATTCCATACTACACAGACAACTAATGTGCTGCTAACCTGTATGCACAATTCCAAAGGTGTGTGCTCTTGACAGTTACATTTTATGTACTCTGTCTAGGGTACTTCTACCTGTGTACTGTCTGTATGTCTGGGACCACATTCATGGCATGTCCATCTTTCAGATGGTGACAGATATTGACATCTAAACAGTGAGTATTGATGAGTGCTAAATTGGGTCTTGCTGGGATGCATTGTGGTTGGCACTGCAGTTATCAGAACATGATCCTGTCATCAACAGTAATGGCCATAAGCCATCAGGACACAACCTTCAATGCCTACAAGCTGACCACTTCCACACAATATGCAACACACAACAACCTAACACACAGAGCCCTGCATATTGTACACATGCAACAATCTAGCCTGTAAATTGGGGCAGCTCAGTAATCTGTGCTCCACTGTTATTAAACACACATGTACATGTTACTGCATTTCTAGATAGGATTGTGTGTGTGTGGGGGGGGGGCACACCCGACTACAGTAAACATTAGCTATGACTGTACTGGTATTTCAGGTATCTGTTGGCTTCCATTTCATTTTGTATTCTGACCTATCATGCAGACTAGATGCATATCAGTAGAGTACAGATCTTAGGTTTTATTGACCTACATTTCAGTTTCAGACGTCTTACCCTTCAGAATTAACATACAACTGCCTGACCTGTTGTAGTCTGTCTGTGTAGGTCTGGGGGGGCTGTTCTCTATTGCCATCAATTGGAGACCTTAGCAGAGCCTTTCTTTATGGTCATCTACACCTGTCCTGCTGGCTGAGACTGTTGTTGGGTATGTGAGCCTCACTGACATGCATGTCTGTGTCCTATGGACACACATTTGGGCCACCACATGTACTGCAGTGGGATTTGTCACCTTGTCTAGTACTGCCTACTTTGTTGACACCAGTATTTGTTATGGATTTCATGCGGCCCATATAGGTGTCCACTATCTGCTGCTATCCCATTCAGCCACCCGATTCCCTTGCATGCTCACATCCATACCATAGATACAACTAGCAGACCATACTACTCCATTCAGCAATTGATAGGAAGAGTGACTTACATTTTGGCTGTGCCAGTAACCAGTATTGAGGACGGTGCTGGAGGGATGACTATGTTGGATGCACTTAGTACACTCCCTGTAAATGGTAATGGTGTCATTTTTGGCATCCCTTTTACTGTATGTGGGAGTCAGAGAGAGGTGTCATTCCCTGGGCTCCTATCATGTCAGTGTATGTGCTATGTGTTGCCTCTTTGCCAAAGCCTGGGCATACTGGGCATGCCTCCTTCTGCCTACATGGGCAGGCTCAGGTTGTTCCTCCTCTGAGTCACTCTGTGCCGGCCTTGGCAATGGTTTGGGGCTGAGTGGCCCTGCCTCATGCTGTTCCTGCTGCAGCTGTTTCTGCAGGATCACATTGTGTAGCATGGCATATACAATGAAAATGTGTGTACATGTAGCTGGAGAGTACTGCAAGGCTCCACCGGAGATGTCCAGGCACCGGAACCGTGACTTGATTATCCCAAACACATGCTCTATTATGATTCTGGTTTGTGTGTGTGCCTCATTATGGAGTTCTTGTTCGGGTGTGTGTGTGTATTTCTGATGGGTGTCATCAGCCATGGCTCCAGTGCATAACCAGCATCCCCCACTAGGTGGCCATATGGGATGTCCCCACTGGCAAATCTCTGGTACAGCTGTGCCATATGGCAGATGTGGGAGTCGTGATAGCTTCCAGGGCTGCCAGCACACACATTCATTATAATGCCCTGGGCATCGCACATGACCTGGAAGTTGATGGAGGGGAAGCCCTTGCGGTTTATGTAGACCTTACCCCGCTCACCAGGTGGTGCTTTGATGTGCATGTGCATGCAGTATATAGCACCCACTACCTCAGAATATTCTGCTATTTGCCAGAAGAGATGCATATTGCTGGTCAACGCCTCACAGGTGTTGAGGAGATATATGTGCTCACCAACGTGCTGACATGGCATCCAGTACCCTGGATGCTAATGCCGGTGAGATCCCCATAATATCCCCAGTTAGCCTTTGGAAAGTACATGTGGCTAGTATTCTTAAGACTACACATACCTTGGTATCCACTGGGATGGGTTCCCCTCTTTTGGTTCTGTGTGTGAGGAGTGGCCGACACAGCTCAACAATTTGCTGTAGGATGTCTCTGTCCACTCTATAGCCCTCCACTATCTCCAGCTCATGTAGCCCGTGATAGGTTACCCTGGGTCTGTACACTCTTCTCCTTCTCCTCACTGTGGGTTGGTTGTCAGCATTCTCATCCTCACCTCCCTCAGCCTCTTCCACATATTGATGTATGAGAGTGACAGCAGCCCCTATCATTTTGTTAGTTTTGTCAGGTAAAATTTCCCCATCTGTGTACACCGGTGGTGTAGAGTTTGTGGGAAAAACCAGAGTGAAAGGTGTTTGCATAGTTTATTGTAGTGTGCTGGACTGGGCTGGGCTGCTGCCTGTGTAATTGGCTGATTCTGATACACTTCACCTGCCAGCTATGCTAGTTCTCCTTGATTGCCTTTCTACTGCTGTTTTTCCCTCCCATTGCCTTCCAGTTTAAGACCCAAGGCATGCCATGCATACCCAGTGCTCAGATGTGAACAGAGCTGCTATTTCCTGTTTTTTTTTTTTTTTTTGTTTAAAACTTGCTGCGTGGCGTGCACACCCATTTAGGCAATGTAACCACTGCTAGGCAGCCTCAGACACCTCCCTTCCTTAGCTGTGCTTAGCTAAGGGAAAACACAGGCCACAGAGCTCCAATAAGCTTACAGCATGCATGACACTCCCCCGTATGAGGTCATCTACCTCTTATGCTTATACCATGGTGTTGTTGCACCTACATGGTTGGGTGCAAGCTAACACTGAGGGGAAATCTATCATTCAGTATCAATCCCTTCATTTGCATAAAACTGACTGCTAATGCATGGTTACAAAACTGACAGCCTTCCCCCTTAGCAACCACTATTCCATGGTATTGTTGTCTTATGCATGCCATTGACTATTACGGCAGAATGCTGATTTTTGTTTAAAACTTATTTCCAACTTTTTTTCTTATTTTCGGGTTGATCCCGTTTGCACACCGCTGCCCTATGCTTAAACGGCCAAAATCAGCCAAAAAAAAAAATAAAAGTTATTTTTTTATAATTTTGCAACTCTTTCCCTTGCCAATGGCCATATATTTGGCCATTGGCATGCCTACTACATTGAATACATGCTTTATTTTGAGCTGTCATTCCTCCGTTTTGTAATTTGCAGAAATGTATTTGGTTAGTAGCCGAATACATTTCTGCAGGTTACACTATTCCTGCACAGACGCCTGCCTGCTTCCTGGATCGCTAATTCACCTCATTTGCATGGTTTTCACCTGCAAACGGGTAATTAGCATACAGGAGCTGGGTCCATGCAGGAATAGTGTAGGAGCGCTCGTGCACGTCTCGGGAGCGCGTTCCTGGATCGCTCGTGGACATATTGCGTGCAGCAGCTCTTGGATTATTCCTAAATGCCATGCAGAGCTTGCTGAATCCCGGGGAATGACTATTTGTCTGATTTATTAGCATTTATTCACACATGGTTGCTTCCTCTTTAGCAGCCATCTTGTGTTGACTAGTAATACCCACATTGTTATAGATTTGTAATATTTTTTGCTGCTTTTAATTTGCCCATGTGATCTTAAAGTGTAATATAAGTTCACCTTATGCTGTGTCGGCTGCTACGTGTATTGTACTCTGTTCAGTTTTATATAGTTTTAGACAAGTTTAGATGGTCCTCAGTTTTAAAGCCTCTATGCCTTCTCAAGCTTTAATTAAAATATGACTGACTATTAAAAATTGCCTAACAGCTTAAAAGCTTATTCCTTGTATTAATTAGGCTGTAACTTTCTTGAATTATTCTACCTCTAATTTTTGTATGTATATTTCTATATATGAATGTATAGCTGATGTACACAACATTTGCATCCTCTTATACAGAAACCATCAAAATCACACATTATTGACTTTAAAAGAAAAGTGAAATATTTTTTTCTTTGTAGATGTCAAGCCCCAGTGCACTTCCCATCCCCACATTTCTCATTATACTAAATCTGAGACTGTAAAATGTTGGAGATAAGGAAAGATTTAATTATAGCCAGTATTATGCACTGGGCTGGCAACTCAACACCATAAAAACATCACTGCCAATCAATCTGCGGACCAGTGATCCGCTGTGGCAACCCCTAACCGGGAAAAGCCGAAAGACATTGCATTTATTATGCACCTTCACTGAAACTCTTTAGTACTGTTTAATTAAACATGGTACTCAGCAAAATGAGACCTGCTGATTCCCCAGTCAACAAGAATGGATTTAATTAGGTGGATGACTAACATGTATAACCCACTAGGCCAAGCCTTTGTTCATGAGTAACCCAGGAGTACTGATCGGTAAAGTCACTAACTTAGAATAATACACAAGGCAAACAGAGCCTGAAGGAATCAAAGTCTGAACAAGATGAAGCTATCATTTTTTTACTTGTAGTTTTGTAAATGTGTGCTGTGAAAAATGAATGTATGCTTCTGTACTGAAACTTTTCTTCTTGGGCCTATGACTAAAATGAAAATGGAAATTTTCCAAGCTAAACTAACTAACTAACTAACTAACTAACTAACTAACTAACTAACTAACTAACTAACTAACTAACTAACTAACTAAAATGTTTATCAGAATTCAAAGCATGCTACAGAAGGTTGAGGCAGCTGGAAAATGCCAGGCAACAATATTTCTTTGAGTAAAGTATAGGGTGATACCACACTCTGCTAGAGGGTGATTACCAGTAAAGTGAGTATTGAAACTTGATTCAAACATCTGATGATGAAACATTGAAAAAATATGACACCATCAAGAAAATCAAGGTTACAAAATGGAGAGTAAAATACATTTTGATTATCATGATTGAAAAATAAGGATGAATGTGTTTTTGAAACAATTGAATTCTACTAAAAAATGTTCCTTACTTTTCAAATGAGCCCTATCGTTATTAATATTAAAGATCCTATGATTATAATAAATAAAAGAGACACAGTGTAAGTGGATCATGCTTTTTGTAAAAAAAAAAAAATATTTGCAGCCGGCCACACAGATGTTTATTTAGCAGACTTAAAAGAAATCCTGTAAACTTAAATACTCTACCCTGAAGTAAATGATAACTTTCAGAGGCAGGAGATGTCCCTGACAAGCTTTTTTTTTGTTTTAACAACTATAGTTGTGGCCATTTAATCCTGTACTCTTTAAAATGGCAAGGTACTAAAAGTATGAACATCAACTATCCAGTCTAAGATAGTAAGTAAGAGAAAGATTGTTTGGGGCTTTCCCTCTATATTCTTATTTTAATTATTAAAACATGATAGAACTGCATCAAAAAATATTCAGCCTTTTCAATCCCAAGTTGCAGATGTCTGGTCTATTTAAAATGTGTTCCTGTCTACCTAATATAGAGCTATGGTCTTTAAATAAGCTTTTGTTGGAGGAATATAGATTCACAGTCAATAGAGCAGGAGTATAGCCAGGAGCTTTGGAATTGTACAGTAGATTACAGAATGCATCCTCTGAGGGTAACCTCTCCTACCCTAGATAGTTCATACTGAAAAAAAGGCTGTTTAACAAAATTTGTATCTTAATAAAATAAAAGCATAGTAAATAAGTCAGGTCTTTTTTAAAGATAAATTATAGCACATCACATTGTGCATAATATAAATTATTCTAAATTAAGTGTAATGCAATCACTTCCTTACATTCAGTCAAATTAGTTTGTTGCGTCTCTTCTATGATTTATCTAATATATTTTTGTTGCATCTTTTTCTTTTATCAATGTTGTGTTGTATCTAAAATCAAGGTATGTTTTCCCTGTTCCTTGATGGACTACAACTGCATTTTGATTAGATTCTCTTTTTTGACATTTTGTGGCTTTTTTGTGTTTTTCATGCCGAGGTCATGAAGTTTTTCTTTGAGCCCTAAATCAATTTTTTTGTAATTTTGCTATTTTTGTGTTTGGGGAGAGGGATTTGTTTAGCTGAATTCTGTTTTTGTTGGTAATTTTAGGTTGTGGCGATTTCTTTGGCTTCTCTACAGGTCATTGATAGTCTGTTCCTTGAGCATCAGGTGTCTGACTCACCAAATTCCCAAGAAATGAATGCCAATGACAGTTTTCTAGAGGAATTCATGTTTTTTAAGTCTTCACCAGAAGTGATTCCCTTATTGTGGGAGATTTTGTTATGTTTGTGTAGCCACAGAGTTTGTGTATAGATAGAGAAATATATAGACAGATAGATATAGATACATCTTTCAGGTGGGGGTACCTGGAGGTTTGCCCCTGCAAAAAATGCTCAAAATCTGAGTTTTCATGTTTGTATTTTGGGCATTTATTTTTGTTTTTCTAAGGCCATTGGGTTATTGGCATGTAAGTTTTAGCAGCAGAACTGATTTGTTAGGTTTTTGTATGGAAAGCAGGATAAATGATAATGCAAGACTATTTTGTGGAATTTATTAGTCTTTCTCTTTCCTCTACTGTTATGTGACTGTAATATTATTGTATATAAGTAACAAGCTGTGGAGGCAACACAATCTGCATGGGAGAGTGCAGGGGGCTTGCTCCTCTGTAAAAATGCTTATTAAGGTGTTTTGCTTTTTTCAGGCGATGTTTTTTTTAACATACATATATCAAAAAGGTATTCCTCACTGTACATTTTTCAACTAAACAGTGGAAATGTATTCCATGGCTTACCTGCTATACAATTGACTACAGCACTGCTGCAGTGTGATAAAGTGTTTGGTACTTCTGTCCCTTTGGTTTGAAATTTACTACCATTGAGGATTCAGAATGTCTGTGATAGGGTGCATTTCATGAGAGCTCTGAAGTTTCCATCTCTGTTATGTAGAGGGATGGAGCCCTGACTGCAGTCCAGATGACAGAGTTTGATTAATTGCTAGGACATGGAAGAGGCAGGCAGGAGGTGGGAAGCAGTGATTTTTTTTCAGCTCTCCCACTCTGGGAGGGAAGGAGGGAGTAATTTCTGACAGTGGTCCACCATGCTCCTGGTAGATGGAGCAGTGTCATAATCAAGCATCATATTGCCATTACAATTTGAGGTGGGGGGTGTTGGAGCTAACTGAAGCAGCTACATGTCATGATGCATATGATGTCAGTAGCTGTGCCCATTTAGGTCATACGCAGCAATGCCTTTGCATGCATGACAGCATACATGACCCTGTCAGCTGCTCTAGTCTAAGACACTTCCCCCTTGTAATCTACCAACTGAGCATTCCCAGTCCTGCAAAGTAGTACTGAGTACATAAAGGAAAACAAATGGGGTATTGGGAGCAGACATAGAGTGGTTGATGATAAGCTGGAGGGCATGCAGTCAAGAACTCAAGAAAGGAGAGAGAGAAAGAAATATCTCCTTGGTTACACCATTGGAAGGCATGCTCCTGCTGTGGCTGTCAGATAATTTGAATACATAAAAGTTAATCTTACCTCTTACAGTGATAATATATAGCTAAACTATCCTGTACTTCCCAGAATCTGCTTTGTTAATGCTAAATTATAAGTGACAGTACAGATAACCTACACAGCTATTAGTATCCAATTATCATGGCAGTCTAATGCCTATTTTATCAATGCCTCTCTGTAAAGCTAAATTGATAATAGTTTAATATAGCTAATATTTTTGGCAATTGTAATGTATGTTCTGTTAAATGCGCATAATGCATTTAAGTTGGCTTCATGAAATGATAGGATAAAGCTCTAACTGTGCCCCATCTGACCTGGATTCAGTTTGTAGCTTGGGTGCCGGAGGAGTCAGCTAAGGAAGGATAGCAGTGAATGGTTGATAATGGCTTGCCTATGGGGTTGGTGGAGTTAATATGTCCCTAATGCAGGAGTGACACTAATGAGTTAAACTGCAGGAGTGCATGCTGTGCCGGGAGAAGTTGGATGAAGGGACATGAGCTTGCCAATCAGAACTTTGCTCTGTAGCTCAATGCAGTGGGTGTGCAAAAGCATACAGCTGCACTGCGGCCACACATAGCAGGCATTGCACTATACTTGTGGCCAGCAAATGGAGTTGGTAAGAGCAAAATATTTATTCTCTTGACTCCTTGCAGGATGATGATGGCCCATGACCGCCAGCTTTCTCATTCCCATTGTTCTCTGGTGATTGGAAGTGGGGAGAATGCATAAATCATTGGGGATGGGAACTCAATGGTTGTAGGTACATTTTGGGGAAAACATCAGCACATAATCAGTGTAATAGCTGTTGTGGGAGTGGCCAAACTGCTGAAATCATATCTGTGGAATGAGTTTTTACACAAACTACTTTAAAGGAGTCTGTTTTACCTGACATCTGCATTGATCATGCAGGTAATTATGGCACAGCCTCCTGCATGGGTGGTGTGGGGGCTTTTCTGCTGTGTAAACATGCTCTGGAATGTTCACTGCTTGTAGTTCAGCCACTTTTATTTTTTGGTCAAACTGCATTTAGCAAAAGAATATTTATATAATAGATTTTTTTCCCTGTGTCACCCTTATAAAAGGATCTTGATGATCCAGTGGGGTATACCTGGCTAACATAATGAAGTAAGCAAATACATTTATTGTTCAGCTTACTTCAGACCCCACATGCCACAGAACAGCTGAAGATTCACAGATCAGGTTATGTCTCAGGATGCTAGTGATGAGCAGAGACACGATGACTTGTAAATTAGAAGGAAAGGGGCATCTTAAAATAACCTGGCATCCATTAATCATTGTACACTTCCACCAAGATATAGAGAGCATATAAACACACTGGGTCTAGCAATCCCACTAGTGCAGTAAAGAGAAGACAGACAAATCAAGGCCTCATTGATCAGAAAGTTAATGTAGCAACAACTCCCAAGACATATTATTTATGCTTCCTTCTGGCAGTGGTCATATAAAATTGAGAGAGTAGATGATACTGCGGCCACACATAGCTCATTTATTACTAACACAACAGAGGTTGCATGCATACTATGGGAAATGCATGTTAAGCTTAAACAGATCATTCTGAAAGCATACACTTAGATAACAACTATTAGGAAATGGGAGGGGATGACTTTACTGTAATGCCTTTAAATCACAGTGAATATTTTAATTAGGCCACATTTATGCAATTACTTCTAATAATGCCTATGATTCATTGGTTTGCAGTAATTATATCTAGACAGAACTAGTTAATACCACAGCATTAGCAAGAACATTCACGGACAGCAAGCATTAGGTCATGCTTTTTGTGCTGAAATGCAACCACTGACAAATTTTCAGTATTCCCATTTAATCCCATCACTCCATCTATGGAATAGAGGGTGAATATAGTTTAACCCTAATGAGGTAAGCAGAATCCAAGTTTAGTTGTGTTTATATATGGTGGTTTACACAGGCATTTTACACAGTATATACCAAAGAAGCAGCTGTCCTGCAAAGACATACCCCCGGATTCACTAATCATCCGTGCAGGACTAGCTTAGTCCTGCACGGAAGCACCCATTTAGGAGCAGGATGGCAGTGCGCCATGCAGATTAATGAAGGTGTGCTGCCCGAGCTCCCAGGCTTACATGGAGCGTGTACGAGTGCAGGGGGCTTGTCTGAGAGCAGAGCTCTCAGAATAAATACGCCCCTGCAATATAGAAAAGCATAAAGTGTTAAGAGATGAGCGAGATCACTCATAGGTGTCTGCATATCCCCACCAAAAGTTCCCCTTGTGTACAACAGCAACAGTACTGAAAAAGTAAATAAAAAAGCCCTTTTATTTTTTTTTAAAACACCAATTAAAGCTAACTGTAGGTGCACGGGTGTGCCCATCACTTAGCTACAGTTAAAGCAGCTTAAAAGGCTGAAGAGGATAACAAGGAAGACATATGCAAATGAAGCAACACAGCAATAGTATAGTGGGCAGAGCATCCATCTAATGAGCAGGTATTCCCAGTTTGAGTCCCACTGCAACACATTCCATTTTCCATGTGAAATCTGTATATGAATATTTTTTTGCTGTATAACCTACAAAATAACATTAAATGCACATGTGAAGTGTCAGTGTCATAATGAATAAGGCACTAGTAAGCATGTTTAAGCATAAATAAGCAGTAGTAAGCAGATATAAGCACTAGTAAGCATGTTTAAGTGCGTTTGCACGGGGGTAAGCATTGCCTACACAGATTAAGCAAAGTAGAAGCTGAGTATAAGAAACTGTAACCGGAGATTAGCATTGCTTAGCTCCATCAAACCTGCGCAAACCCACTTACAACTGCTCAAAAGTGCCTTAATCACTCTGTATCCAATGGCCAGTGTTCTGCCCAGCAACAAAATAAACAGCCTCTGCAAGGCTCAAACCAAGGACCCTGCATACCATACACAAAGTGATTTACCACTAAGCCATTGCAAATTCACATAGCCCTAATTTTTTCACAAACATATCATCCGGCACAATCAGTCAACAGTACAGGAAATATAGTAGTAATATCATACCACACAACCTCTTAATGCAAGAATTCTGGAAAAGTGTGCCAAAATGTGGATACAAATAGGGATAGATGTCAAATACTGCTCTAATACACTTAAAATGTTGCTAGTTACACAGTTATATCTATTAGAACGCATATTTTAAAGGCGAAGTCTGAAACACAAAAGTGTCAGCACGAGTTACTGACTTCAATCTTGAGATCATCCATGTCAATTGCCAAGAGAATGAGGCACAGGCTAAAAATATAAGCTGAACATGCATGGACATATGGACAGATATATATATGTCTGTAAATGAAGACAGATAGACAGCTATATGTGTGTGTATATATATATATATATATATATATATATATATATATATATATATATATGTATATGTATATGTATGACCAACAAAAAATCATATAACATCAATTGTATATACACAGATAAATATGTTCATATGTATATATATATATATATATATATATATATATATATATATATATATATATATATATATATATATATATATATATATATATATATATATATATATATATATATATATACAGATAGAAATGTGTATAGCATTTCCACATGGGAACAAAATCCTGAACCACTCACTACAACATAACAGACCATAAGTGCTGTTAATTGGGGGTGGGGGCTCAAATGAGGGATAACTGGTAATTAGTGCTATGTTACCCCCCCCCCCACAGCCCTAATGGATATGCTGTGCAATTCAATATCCAGCACATGCAGTTCTTGACTTCAGGACCCTCCACAACACAGCTACAATGCTTTAACAGTAATCCAATTCACCTGTAAATGTCAGGGCAATATCTGTAACTTATCATGCAGAAAAGTCATTATACCGTAGGGAATGTACAATGTGGAAGAGGTACACATTACAATGGTTCAGATATGCACACACAGCTATACATTGACAAATATGTTCAGGTATATATATATATATATATAGAGAGAGACAAAAATATGATATATATATATATATATATATATATATATATATATATATATATATATATATATATATATATAGGTACATACACATATACACAGACAAAAGGTATTAGTAGCCATACATATGTAGAAGTAGTGTGGAAGTACTGGGTGCAAAGTATATTACTCAGCCACACACCCTATAACTGGTACCTGTGACATGTGTAGTGTGGCAACCATTCCCACAAATGAGAATACTTACATTAAGCATATATCCACTCACAATTCAAAGGACATGACATGACACACAGCTATGCATACACAGAAAACCTTTATTTGTGTCTTCTTCTTCTTCTTTCGGCTGCTCCTGTCAGGGGTCGCCACAGCAGATCAACTGTTTCCATTTCTTCCTGTCCTCTGCATCTTGCTC
Organism: Protopterus annectens; assembly: GCF_019279795.1. NCBI lineage: Eukaryota > Metazoa > Chordata > Ceratodontiformes > Protopteridae > Protopterus > Protopterus annectens. The sequence continues at coordinate 1,620,024,569 of NC_056737.1, forward strand.
TGTCACACCAACCACATGCATGTCCTCTCTCACCACATCCATAAACCTTATCTTAGGCCTTCCTCTTTTCCTGTTACCTGGCAGCTTCATCCTCAGCAACTTTTTCCCAATATACTCTGCATCCCTCCTCAGCACATGTCCAAACCAATGTAATCTCGCCTCTCTGGCTTTGTCTCCAAACCTTCCAACCTGGGCTGACCCTCTAATATACTTATTCCTAATCCTGTCCATCCTCATCACACCCAGTACAAATCTTAACATCTTCAACTCTGCCACATCAAGCTCTGACTCCTGCCATTTAGTCAATACTACTGTCTCCAATCCATATAATATAGCTGGTCTCACTACCCTCTTGTAGACCTTCCCTTTCACTCTTACTCTTATTCGTCTGTCACAAATCACTCCTGACACTCTTCTCCACCCACTCCATCCTGCCTGTACTCTCTTCTTCACCTCTCTTCCACACTCACCATTACTCTGAACTGTTGACCCCAAGTATTTAAACTCATCCACCTTCGCCACCTCTACTCCCTGCATCCTCACCATTCCTCTGTCCTCCCTCTCATTCACACACATATATTCTGTCTTAGTCCTGCTGACCTTCATTCCTCTTCTCTCTAGAGCATATATCCACCTCTCCAGGGTCTCCTCCACCTGTTCCCTACTCTCACTACAGATCACAATGTCATCTGCAAACATCGTAGTCCATGGGGACTCCTGTCTGATCTCGTCTGTCAACCTGTCCATCACCATTACAAATAAGAAAGGGCTCAGAGCTGAACCTTGATGTAATCCCACCTCCACCTTAAACACATCCGTCACTCCCACCGCAGACCTCACCGCTGTCACACTACCCTTGTACATATCCTGTACCAATCTTACATACTTCTCTGATACTCCCGCCTTCCTCATACAATATCACAACTCCTCTCTAGGCACCCTGTCATATGCTTTCTCTAAAGCCACAAAGAAACAATGCAACTCCTTCTGACATTCTCTGTACTTCTCTATCAACACTCTCAAAGCAAACATAGCATCTATAGTGCTCTTTCCTGGCATGAAACCATACTGTTGATCACTAATCATCACCTCCCTTCTTAACCTAGCTTCCACTACTCTTTCCCATAACTTCATGCTGTGACTGATCAATTTAATCCCTCTGTAGTTACTACAGCTCTGCACACCACCCTTATTCTTAAAACTCAGTACCAAAACACTTTTTCTCCATTCCTCAGGCAACCTCTCACTTTCCAAGATTTCATTAAACAATCTAGTTAAAAACTCCACTGCCATTTCACCTAAACACTTCCATGCTTCCACAGGTATGTCATCTGGACCAACAGCCTTTCCATTCTTCATCCTCTTCATAGCTATCCTTACTTCCTCCTTGCTAATCCACTGCACTTCATGATTCACTATCCGCACATCATCCAACCTTCTCTCCCTCACAATCTCTTCATTCATCAGCCCCTCAAAGTACTCTTTCCATCTGCTCAACACACTCTCCTCACTTGTGAGTATGTTTCCCTCATTATCCTTTATCACCCTTACCTGCTGCACATCTTTACTAGCTCGGTCCCTCTGTCTAGCTAATCGGCACAGGTCCTTTTCTCCCTCCTTAGTGTCCAACCTTTTATACAACTCGTCATACGCTTTATCCTTAGCCTTCGCCACCTCTATCTTTGCCATGCATTTCATCTCCTTATACTCTTGTCTACTTTCTTCATCTCTCTGACAATCCCACTTCTTCACCAACCTCTTTCTCTGTATACTCTCCTGTACTTCTTCATTCCACCACCAGGTCTCCTTGTCCTCCTTCCTCTTTCCAGATGTCACACCAAGCACCTTTCTAGCCATCTCTCTTACTAGCTTTGCTGTAGTTACCCAGCTATTTGGTAACTCTTGACTGCCACCCATACAATAATGTATGCATTACTTAACAGCACATACATTTTGAAATATGTAAACAGTGATGAATGCAAGGCCCACACAAAACACAATGTGGATATATAACATACTATGCTGTCCAGGCCAAGGCCTTCAATTAGTACAACAGTCGACAAAGGATTTGTCTTCAAGATAAGTAACAATCAACAATTACAGATGTAGTTCAGCAGCCTCCAATTATACCCTGTAGTCAAGCCTTAGGGGAAATGTATTAGTTGTGGCAATGTTAATGTATCTGTAACATGTATGGACCCTGACCAACATATTTTGTGGGAGTCCACGATATGACTGGGATGATAGCAGGAATGCTAGCAGTAAATAACGATAGGCCATTACCTAACAACCCCTAACTGTATCACAGCAGGACAAAGCCTGCCATATATGTGGAGGACAGAGGCAGGAACACAGGGCCTTACTTGCAATATTGCTGTTACACACCCTGGAAATTGCTGGTGTTACAGGATTTGTTGCAACATATCCTTATGCAGGAATAAGACATCAGCAACACAAATGGATGTAATCATGTACTGATAGCATGCAACAGACAGACTGCCAGTGATATATCTAGGACAAGACCTGTGTGGTGCACAGACAAAACCAAACAGACAATCCACTGGCCATCATGTGGATAGGCCCACAGTTGAGAGCTATGCAAACAGACTGCATTCCATCCTAAACTACTATGTACACACAAACACTGCAAGACCAACAATATACAATGCACACGACAACACTACTCACTCTGTCTGTAGGTCTGGAACCTCGTACAAATGTGTAGTTGGCCTGTGTCTGCAAGTCCTGCTTTCTGTAACACTGCTGCCACATACAGGAAGGATGTCCTCCATACTGGGAAGGTTAAGGGACAATGCCCACATGAGTCAGTATTTTATAGTACTGGGTTGCCATGACAGTGGTTATCTGAAGTACTACACAGCAGGTTGCATGCAGTTAGCAACTGCTGTACACTGATTGGTGCAGAGCCCATCACCTGATTATGTGCATCACCTACAAAATTCATGAGAGAGATATGTATGTAATTGAATGTAGTATGTGGTATAGAATAATAGGATATATGATGTGGAATGATTTATATGTGCCATCTGTAGTTGTCCCTGTAATGATGTTCTGCTGAACAACTGCTCTGGACAATACTGTCTGTCCCTGTAGGCAGTGGGACATACCTAACAACTGTGCAGATCAGCAATGAATGACAAAGCTGTAAGCTATAATATCTGTGTTTGGTATGTTAGTGTGGGCAATAGCTGGTGGAGGAAGCACTTCCACCATGATAAACACATGGGTGTCAGAGCACACCACTGCAGGACAGTCATGTTAATGTGTAATGTAGCATGCACAAATGCCATAGGTGTATAATAGGCTTACCAGCAATCGCTCACCATATATACCACCCCAATGTTAGGCTGTGTTCCCATGTGACACCTGTCTGTGTTGCAGCAAGGCAGAACAGTGCAGCTGTGAATGAAAGACAGTTACAGAATGTGGACCAGATGTCTGTATGCACCCCACATATAGCTAAATATCTGTGTGATATATAATTAGATGTGTATGTCTACAGATACACAGACACTCATATAGATATAGGCATATAAACAACCCACAAGATATATATATATATATATATATATATATATATATATACATATATATATATATATATATATAGTGGCACTAACAATGGCATGCAGGGGAAATAGTCTGTAACAGGCCAGCAAAGATAGAGTCCCCATAGGGAACTTGGCAACAAAGACATAGCACAAAGCGTGGTACAATACAATATATGTCCCAATGGTAGGTAAGCTGCCGACATACCAATTGCATTCTGTGAACGGTTTGTTTTAGCTGATATGGTAGGGGGAGACAGAGATGTGTATTACGAACTATGGTAACCCTGCTGTATGAGTTGCTCAGACCTGTTTCCATCTTTATGTCTTCCAGGGAGGATGGCTCACACCCGATTGCCAGCATTCAGTGCTGCTGAAACTGATGTAATTGTTGGAGACATGCTACAACACTACCAACTGCTGTTTGGCCGGACAGCCCATGATCAGCAGGAGAGGATCACCCTGTGTAATGATCTATTCCACACGGCTAATGATGTCTGCCTACAGAACCACAGCTATGAGCAGGTCCAGCATCACTGCTATGACCTGCTTCACCATGTACGTCAGCGTGCAGCTGCCGTATGGGGGGACCACCTCACAATGGGGGAGGGGCAAGCCATCCATCCACCCCTCACCCGTGTGGAGGAAGCTTCTCAGCAGCCTTGTGGCACCTGCCCGTCTGCAGAACTAACAACTGGCAGGGCGCATTCTGGAGGTGGGTGCCACCGACAAACCGGCTGAGGATCATGCAGGTAAGGCCCCAGGACACATCAGTACACCACTCTTGTGTATGCATCCGCATCTGTACAGGTGCATCATGCAAATCTGAGATGTCATATATATAGTCTGTTGCTGTGTAGTAGTAATAAACAGTTGTGCATAAGCTGTAGTATTGTGGACGTCTACTGTTGATGTACCGTAATGCTGCACTCACCCTTTATGAATGCCACAGCTGTGGCCACTGACATCAACTTTCTCACACTCTTATGTAGGTCCCTCCAGGATACCACCAAGGCAGCAGCCTGTAGCCGGTGAATATGGTTCATGTTCGTGCTTGACAATACACCGGGCATGTAATAGCTATGGGATATTCCATGCACACATCTAACACACCTATCCATACTGCATGCTGTACACGTTCATGTTTTGTTGCTGTGAAATGCACTGCATCACAGTAGAGACCATGATGGGGTATCGGAAGGGTACATCAGACACATGCAAGATAACTAACATCCTGGCATTGTGAAATGTGTCCACAGGGATGAGAAGTATGGCAGGACACACAGCCTACAGTAGGGACATGTGTGAAACAGCACCCTCATGGCTGTATCTGCACATAGTCAGGTTAAGTAACTGTGGCAGACGTAACCCTGACCCCACAGCAATAGTGACAGCAGTGTGTGCACTCCAAGGGACGTGCACATGAGTAAACCTTGCAACCATGCAGAGTTGTGGGACATGTGTAGGGCACCCACCCATAGCCATGGTTAGGTCTGGTGGTTGTCAGTGTAATAGTCTTGTGCTGGTCATACATGCACTGCTGATGCTGTGATCTGTAAAGCAGACATCAGGCATTCACAAATGATATCTGTTCACATATCATCCCAGGTATGAGTTGCTCTAACACATAGGGGCTATTAGCATTGGAGCTGACATAACTGACACAGTACTACATATGCAGCAATGGTTTGTACACCTGTGAGATATGGTGCACAGTACAAGGCAGGGTGCAGGACAGGTCCACAGTAACACTTTGTACATGGGTGCAGTGTTAACAAGGGGAAGGGCCATCACCTACCAACACAGCCAATGCATCACACACATGTATACTGGTGCTAACATGAAGTCAGTATAGTTGCACTGCATGCTGTTGAGTACCATATGTAATGCATGCTGACAGAAGGGTAATGGGAGGACTGTGTGTACAAAAGTTTTGCAACCTCACATGTAGGTGTGTGTGTGTGTTTGTGTGTGTGTGTGTGTGTGTGTGTGTGTGTGTGTGTGTGTGTGTGTGTGTGTGTGTGTGTGTGTGTGTGTTGATTGTGTCTGTAAGTGCAATCTGGTGGAGTGGAGTGTGGTTGATGTATGTCAGATGTGTGTGCACATGTGTGTCTGTTTGTGTGTGTTTCATGTATGCACAGGTGATAGTGGGATTGATCACATGGCAGTACTTCTCCTTGGGATTGTACTGTACATGTACATGGAGTGACAAATGAGACACCAGGACAACCTGTCTGATATGTGAACACAGGACAGCTGATAGCATAACAAGGTCTATAGCATGGAACATGCATTGGGAGGGAAAGTACACACCAGGTATACACATCATATTGCCAGCAGCAGATAGATAACCGGCTACCCACATAGGCAGCACTACTAATGCAATGGGGAATTACCAGAGCACATCAGTGAGTGTATCCAGATATTATTGTTGTCCTCATGATGGATTGATTGTGCAGCAGATGTGGCATGGACTGAGCAAGACTGTAGTATGAGACTCCAGTGTGTGACATATGTAGTGAATGCAGCAGCCCCAACCATATAGGGGCCATGTACACCATGACTGGGCATACACAGGGTAATACTGGATGACAGCAGTGAGGCCATGTACAACCTACTCCACTCAAGTCAGGGAGGTGATGGAGTAACAGGTCATGTGTTGTGATCACATGTGTAGGCATGGAGAGGAATGATATGTTAATGGGTAGTATTAATGAGTGTATGTTAGCAAGTGCCATGCAGGATGGGGAACATATGTAACTGAATGTGGAACTGTCTGTAAACCCAGGGAAAGGGAGGTAGTAAGGTGGGCTGTCAGTGTGTGTGTGTGTGTGTGTGTGTGTGTGTGTGTGTGTGTGTGTGTGTGTGTGTGTGTGTGTGTGTGTGTGTGTGTGTGTGTGTGTGTGTGTGTGTGTGTGTGTGTGTGTGTGTGTGTGTGTGTGTGTTTGAGTGTGTAAATGTGTGCACTGTTACGCAATGCTGTACAGGTCTTAAAGTGTGTGTTTGTTTCCCCCACAGGTGGAGAGGTGCGTCAGGGTACCTCCTGCATGCAGTCTGAGGTAGGTGTCCGTACAGACACTGATGATGATGATGATGGTACTGTTAAGGCACAGGTGGGGTTGTCAGAGGCCAACACTGCGCCATCATTTGTCATAACCCTCCTAGCCACCCCAAGCCCACACACAGTTACAGTACCCCTACAAACCCCATCACAAGTGGCCATAGCAGAGGAACAGTTGGTGGTTTGTGCCAGTGACCAGGAAAGTGTGGTGTCCATGCCAACTGTGTCGGGTCACAGTCAGCATAGCTGGATGTCCGTCAGGGCACCACATTGTCAGATGTACAATGGTGCTTGTGGGAGGGCTGCTAGTCATCATGCCTCTGGCAGAGGCGCCTAAACTTGTACCACCAGGAGCATGTTCCAGGCCGTAATGGAGGCACAGGCACATATAGAAATGTACACCAAACAGGGCCTTAGGCTGCAGAGGGCTACTTTCTCATCTGTAAGTGGCAACATCCGTGAACTTGGTGCTGCCCTCCATGAACAGACCAAGGTCATGGATAGACGGTGGGGTGAGATGGTGGGCCTCCTTGACCGTGGTATGTCCGTGCTTGAATATGTGGTGGGAGTGGTATGACAGCCACGTGGACGTAGGCCAGAAACACCAGCAGCTGGCAGTCTACGTAGACATGCCAGGATGCCAAGCCGCTCCTGTAGTGACAGTACCAGCCCCAGCACACCACTGGGGGTGCTGTCCACACCAAAACAGTCCTCATGCACTTGGTCCTGGCTAGTCCCAGGAGAGACATGGTTCCAGCGGACATCTGTCATCATCAGGGGAGAGTAGCACCTAAAGGTCTGTATTTGCATGTGCCCATGGAACCCCTGGCAGGCACAGTCAGTGTGTCGGTAGCCAGAGGTGGTGAACTGCACACCCTGCCATGTATGGTTTGCAGCTGTCCAACAACACCTGTATAGGGCAGCCACATGGCAGAACTGTATGCATGCATACCCACACACTATGCAACCACACCTAGGGCAACTCCATACCAATACACACCACATCACCATGCCACAATCAATGAACTAAACCCTTCACCCACACACATGGTGACAAATGTATGGACAACCCTTGGCCTCTGGCAAACCAGCAACACACACTGTGCATATGATGATACCTGTGCCACATCCCTGTCATCCATAACATCAATGCAGGGACAGGCTAATATGGTTCTGATACAAATGGTGACTGTAATAGAGTGCTGCAATGTACTGCAGTGTAAGATGTTGTCATGGGTAATGTGTAATGAATACATGTCAAGTAATGTAGCCAGACAGCTATGATGCATTTCAGCTGTTAGTAACACTGATTGATTGTTATCTCCATAATGATATCCATTTGTGTTGTAGGTGTACATGTGTCAGCAGGAGGATGGTCTGCAGTCATATTCCACAAGGGTTATGACACTGTGGCGATACCATGGCCATGACATATCTGGTGTACAGTTGCACATGTCACAGGTTTGTATAACAGTTATTGCCTGTGCCACATTGACAGGTGACCTGCTGGTACATGTATAATCTGCACCCTTATGTCAACCCATCCACATACATACACATCCTTACTTGGCAACACTGTGACTAGACCCCTACCTAGGTATGTAGTGCTACTGAACTGTGTGGCTTCCATTGCACACACCACACCTCATTTAGGGTGAGGTGTGTACCAGGTCACATGTTACATGCAGAACATCCACAGACATGTACAATATGGTAATATGTGATTTAATGTTTGTATATGGAGAATACATAGTGTGTCATACCATCATATACACATTATCAGACAAATAACAGGCAGACACACATCTTAGAGACCTGGATGTGTTGTTGCTAACTAACTAGTCCATATGTCCAATGTGTTACAGGTAGGTTGCACACACCACATGTGTAACTGGGCTGTATCCTGTTATCAGTTACATGTATGGGTGATGGTGACAGTGGTCACCAGAAAGTGGTACGTGGGACATATACCGGGTGTACCATGGTGTAATGGCAGTGTACACAGCACCCACATCCCCCAATGGATATTGTACACACTGGAACCCATCATGATACTCTGACATACCCACTATCACATATTGCCCATGATGGCAATACAACCCATTGCATATCACAACAGTGGTACCACAGGGATATGCATGTAATGCTCATGCCACGGGCATAGTAGGGTGTTGAATTGTGATGCCACACCTATGGTCAGTGACAACACTATCTGTACTACTGTGTGGCAATGTGTAGTGTAATAGGAGTATGTGGCCTCAGAATGGTGTACCCTACAGATATGCAGACATGCACACATACACACACTTGGCAGACCTCAATGGGATTCCCATGCCTATCGACCCATTTGTACAACACTGTTATGCTGGTACTGCAAGGCACATGTAGCTGTTAGGGAGAGGAGTGTTACAGGGTGCATGTCATGTCCAATACAGCAGCGGCCACATCTGACTATGGCAATGGGAGTGGAGGTGATTATGAAGGTTGTCATGGAGTTTTCAACTACAGGTGTACTAACACACAAACAATGCTATCCTCAGTAATGCGCACATACACATGTCAATACTGTGGTGCATTGCTGCAGGTGGTCATAGCTGTGTACCTGGCTATTGTCCATGGAGGGACTGGATGTGTAGAGGGTGTGTGTACATTGGTATCATGCCACCTGCCATGTGCCAGCAGGCAATCTATTGACAGACAACATGTTAGTGACTGGCAGGGTGAGAGTGACATGCATCAGCCAATCCTCTGGGTGCCTTCTGCACATGGCCACTGACGTGATCCAGTTGACATGTATGCAACATGTATTACAACACATGGTTAGTGTCTGTGATGGAGACCTGTACCCAAGCATGTTCAGTTGACTGTGGTAGTGTAGTGTAGGTACCCATGGCATGTGGCCCATACAGGGTGATGTCTCCTATATGTGACAGGTAGTACACAGCTGGCCACACGTCAGTGTCAATCAAGCATAGGTTGTCTGTACATATCCCAGCTGAATACCTGCCATCTGCACATCTGTAGAGGGACTGACAGACACCAGGTTGGCAAGTAGCTATGCAGTAGGATGAATGCGTCAACAGATGGATATTTGACAACAATATGTATGCCATTACTACATGTTGTAAGCCCTCACTAACATGTGCTGTACAGACGGTTCTCTACAGTTACATTCCACATGTCTGATTATTATCTAGTAGGGGATATATACGGTGACATAGCCCACACACCAGGAACACGGCAGTTAGCTCTCAGACTGCAGCTATGCCTGCAGGTGTGCTTGTTGTCAGTAGTAAAGTTAGCACTCTACCCTTCCCTGGGACAGCACTGTTGACAGTAGTAATGCCATGTTACACTACATGCCAGTGTGACAGCACATACCCTGGGTTGCTACCCCTGCATGTCACACATTCACATGGATAACAGTGCTGTGCAGGTCTCATATACTTGTGAGTCCCAGACATGACACTCAATACCCTTTGCTACTGTAATGACAGCACATAGACACATGTACTGTACATGGCAGTACATACACATATTACAAATGTCATTTCCCAGGGTTTGACATAGCCTTGTATGTTACGCAGAGATAGCCTCTGTGTAGACAATCTGCCAGACAGTATAGCTGAAGCATTTCTAGACAGCCAGCATAGGCCATCTGTTTTATGCCTGTGATTTGTATAATGAGGTATTTCCACTGACTTCCCAGCTGTTGCAGCTGTCTTTCGAGGCACATACCAAATGGGGCATTGTACTCTATACAGGGTGTAATGAGGGATGAGTACAGTGGGACAATTACCCCCCTTTTTTATGGATGTAAAGCCCTCAGTTATGAGGTGTGCCACATAGAAGGATTTCCTTACTTTGTGGCAATGTGGTTAATGAAGGTGAGACCACTCTCCACCTGTGTCCCGATGTCTGTCAGCACATTTTCAGTGTTTAGTGTACTGCCACCTATGTGGTAATTCATAGGTACATGGTATTTCCAAAGGGGATAACTATACATTACTTGGCATTAAGCTTGAGCCCATGGCTCTGGCACCAAGCATCTGGTTCTGTAAAGCCATGTTCTAGAATATCCACATCAATTGGGGATGCAATAATGGCTCCCAATTTGCAGTCATCTGTGAACTTTGTTAGCCAGAGTTCCATAGTGTTGGCCTGTACATCAGGGAAGTAGATGCCAAACAAGAGCTGTCCCAGGACTGACCCTGATGTACTCCAATTGTCACTTGTCTGGAGCAGGGATTGAACATGGCTACGTTTACAGTCTGGGCTCCATCGGTAAGTCAGCTGGCAACCCATCGAGTGACGCAGGTGTTTATGGCCAGCTTCGTAAGTGTAACTATGTCTCTAGAGTGGGGGATGTTGTCGAAGGCCTTGGCCAAGTCCAGATAGGCTGTGTGGATCACCTTACCCTCTTCCACAGAGACTGACTCAAAGTAGTCAATCAGGTTCAGGAGACAAGATTGGCCCTTCACGAACCCAACCTGGGTGGGGTCCAGTGTTTGCTGGTTGCTGATGTCTTTGTTTATAAGTTGCATGATAATGCATTCCATTCCCTTGCAGATCAGGCTTGCCAGACTGATGGGACTGTAGTTCCCGGGATCCAAGGTGGATTCCCCCTTGTGGAGTGTGATAACTGTAGCTGTGCACCACTCAGTGGGATAGAAGCCTGAGGTGAGACTATGATTAAGCATGGCACTTAGGTGAGATGCAGGGTTATTTTGTAGTTCATGTAGTACACAGCCCGGGATGTCATCTGGTCCCATGGATGCTGTATTCCTAGCAGTGGATATGGCGGTTTCCACCTGTGTTGCCATGATTACTGGAATTTGGCAACCTTTTGTTACTGAGATGGACCCTTTAGGGGGTGAGACAAGGCTGAATGTGGCACTAAATTGGTCTGCCTGGATATTGGCAAACTCCTTTGAATCAGTATATTTAATGCCATTCTGTTGTAGCTCAGAACAGTTCTGAGCATTGCAGTTTAGATCCTGGACATAACTATAAATGCCTTGTGGTTGTCTTTGGAATCTATGGCAATTATATTTATGTAACAAGCTGTGGTGGATTTCAAGGGATATCAGCTTCTTACTGAGGCTGGTAAGGGAGCAGTTTGCATTTTGTAATTATCCTTTTTTCTGCAACAATGTCTTCCTTCTGTTGTATAGTTTGTTCATGGCAGTGGAGTGCAAGATTGGCTTCCTTTTTTGGAGGGCAGTGTTTCAGTTCTATTTGGGATGACACAATTCATTTGTGAGTGGATGTGCCCATACAGTGCCTTAGTGTAGGATTCTCCAGTTGCACTTTCAGCTCCCATCTCCATGGGTGTCATGAGGTTTGTCACTTCTGACTTGAGTAGCATGGGGTTGACTTTGCAGAGGATATTTATGGAGGTTCCTTACTGGCGAGTGGGGGTGGGATGTGGATGTCAACGGTGATAAACTTATGGTCAGACCTGACCTATGAAGGGTTGACCACTGGTGTGGAGCATCTTACTCCCATGTTGGTAATGACCAGGTCTAGGATATTGGAGACCCTGGCTGGACAATGGATTAGTTGATCCATGGGGTTGGAATGTATAACTTTCCAGGAATCATTGGTAAAGGGTGGTGGTACATGAGTTGTTTTCCCAGTTAATGGCAGAGTATTTGGAATCACCCAGTATTATGGTGTTTGGTTGTATCTTAATATTGTCCAGAATGTTTATAACAGTGTAGTGAGAACCTTGGCCCATGGAGGGAGATCTGTAGCAAGCTACAATTTGGATTGCAACCTTACCTATTGTTAGTTGCATCTGGTGATTCTCAGATGCATTGTGTTGGACACTAGGCTGGAGGTGTGAATGACCTTGGTGAATATGGACACCCCTCCGCCTCTAGTGTTGTGGTCTTGGTTTGCTGTCCAACATGTGTGATAAGGGTTGTAGGTAGGTATTACAGGTGTGCTGTCTGGAGCGTTGAACCAGGTCCCAGTTACTGCACAAATATCGATTTTCCCCATTTGTAGGTGTGGCTCAAGAGAGTGCCTTTTTAGGTTTAGACTTTTAGCATTGAGTCGCATTACCATCAGTTTTGCATGCTTGCATCTGTTACAGTGGTGGTTTTGTCTTTTGAACCTGGCCTAGATAAGGCACTATGGGGGTGCCAAAAGCTGTAGCCAGTGACCTGAATCCCAGGGGTAACACATGCAGACCATCTCTGCCAGAGCATCGTGGTTTGCACATCATGTTGTCCAAGGCAGACAGATACTGGATCCCCTTTGAATGACATCAGATGCTTAGCCACTTGTTGAAGCCATTGCTGTGTATATGTATGAGAATGTATATGTATATGTATACATATATATCCCCATATATGTATGTGGATATGTATATGTCCATATATGTATGTGGATATGTATATGTGGATATATGTGTACACATATATGCTTACCATATGTCCAGAACATGGAGTAGAGTCCTACCTCAGTACCAATAAAGAAAGGGTACCTCCTAATGCTAAAGTACAGCTATCAGTAACAAGTAACAAGTAAAATCAGTAATAAATTTAAATTTTCAGTATAAAAATATTACTGAATGCAGGGAGAGTAAGTGGATTGTGAACCTCCGTGCTGATATTGAGCCAGGCTTGAATAACGTCATTCCACTGAAACCTATACTAAAAGCTAGAAGACCAACTATCAGCTAACATGGAGGTGTGTCTGGCTTAATAATTCATGACTGGTCACACCCCTCAAAAGCAAAATGTATAGGAAAGGGAACACCCCCAGCTGAGAGGAAAGAGGAATGGTGCATTTAAACAGCTGATTGACAGTGTGATGATTGAATGATTGTCTCAACAGTAAAGGAAGCAAGCACTATAAAAAGGAACTTCCAGTCCCAATCTCTACGATCTGAAGAAGATACCGAAAGTGCTTATTGTTTGGAATACATAGGGACTGTTTTATTATACATCAAGATTTTAACTTGACATGAAGATTTTAACTTTTCCTACAATAAAAGGATTTTAACTGCCATTAAAGCTAGAAGCTTTTATTTGATCTGTTAGACTGGTTAAGCTGTTATCACAGTTCATCACAGTCATATAGCAGCTACTACATCTTCAGTGTGGATACTTTGTATATCAGAGCAAAAAGACTGGATACTTTGAAGTCATCATAAGACTGGATACTTTGGAGCCATCATTTCGCTATGGTATAACTGCATTCACAGTGTGAATATCTTGTAAGTGCATTTAATTTAAGTACTGGAAATGTATGCAAGTTTTTTGCTATATATGTTGCACTTTAAGTTTTATATCATTTAACCTATTCTCCAAGAGAACTTTACTTCATTGGCCATTGTTGTACAGTGTTTCATTTTGAATACTGTTGTTACCTCAGTACCAATAGTCCCAACCCCCGTAGTGCATGGGGATGTCATGGATGTACTGCGGGTATATATGTAGACTGTTGCCACTGTCATAGGGGTGTCTTAACAGACATGTTGGGTGTGGGAGGTCACATTTGCTGTAGACATGTGCACTATTGCCTACAGACAGACATCCTAGGGGCAGCATAGTACAGACCCACTGCTAGCACAGTAATGATCCTGTGGACTACAGCAGGGATATGACCACTATATGTGGACAGTCTGGCACTCTGTGGTCAGTCCAGAAGTGTACACATGTCCCCTTCATGTGAGACATGTAGACCATGCCTCCCAATGTGGATGTTACTAGCCATGTACATGGGTGTATCATGACAATACTGTGGTACATATGCCCACACAGTGTATGCACCCACACACACCAGTCTGTCCAGACACATAATACCTGATGCTGCTGAGTTCACATGGCCACATACTACCCAGTAGATAATGACATACATCTATACAGCATATCACTGCTTTGTCAGAAATACATAACAGTTATGCTGGCCTGGCCGCAGTATGTTTTGCAAATAACTGAACATAACAGCACACTAGGTATTTACAGTAGACTGCTAGGCATGTCACAAAGCACTGGGCAAACTACAGGCAGACTGCCACAACACTGGAATACATATTGTATGGGGGAATACACATGTACCTGTGATTTCAGCGGGCTCAACATGCAGGTCACAACACAGCATAGCAGACACCTGTGAGAAAATGCATACTCACATCCAATGTCAGTGCAGCCACAGCCACATATGATACACAAGCTTAACACTGGAGCAGCATGTAACATCAGATAGAACAGGACAGAGAACAATGGTGTCTACCACAGTCTGCACAGAGCCCATGGTTCATAAGTTCAACACACAGTCATCAATCATCCTAACTCTGGGGTGTGCAACCTGCAGATCTGGAGCCACATGTGTCTCTTCAACCCTGCTGTAGTGGCTCCTTGTACCTCTGAGGATTAATGGACACTCTACCACACATCACACACACACACACACACACACACACACACACACACACACACACACACACACACACACACACACACAGACACACACACACACACACACACACACACAGATCAAGCAATCCCAACATGGGAACGCAATTATGGACATATGTTAGGTATTGTTGTTATACACTTAGTTATATTATATTTAGTATAACTACATATTAAACCATATATGCTCTGATATCTTCCTTGTAGGAGTCAGATAGCTGTTGTGCCTCCCGATGAAATTAGTTTGGTGAGTGAGGGGCCAGGAATGGCTCTTTGGATAGTGAAGGCTGCAGACCCCTGCCCTACGTGCACAGACCACAGTATTGTACACACAAACACAGAATGTCCAAGTAATGTCCTCAGAAACAGCCCCTACTACACACAACATGTCCAGCAGTCTGTTATCTGCCTGGCCTGTTATCAGGTATGATGTCAATAACTAATGGTGTACAGACCGTATGCACCATATATATGTGGACTTCATTTGCACAACACATGTGTGCACCTCTGCAGTCTAGAGGTCAGTGTATGTAACAGTGTGCTATGCCCTGTAAGGCAGTGTATGGGGGGTATGCACCATGAGTATCCCAGGGTGTTACAACATGTGAGGATTACCAGTAGTAAGCTGCCGTAAGGTATGTGGATGTACATTACCATACATTTCACCTTGTGAACATTGCTGGCCTACTGCTTACTGCCATCAGTGTGATTGTGATGATTTCAGTTATGCATTGTTATGTGACAGATACCATCCATAGTGTCAACCCAGGTTTTTTCCCCCTAGGGATTGCATGCAGAGTGTATTTAGAGGCCTCTGGGGTATACATCTGCATTACATACTGTGGATAGTTTGTTATGCTGTGGCCATGTCTGTCTTTTCTGTTGTGTTACTTGAAGGCCTTGGCATGGACACCAACAGAAGTGATGTTTTCGGACTACTGTAATAAATGATCTGTTTGAGTGTTGTATTACTCTGTTTGCATGTATGTCAAAGCATAATCAGCTATATGACATGGCATATACAACTGTAATAGTACACAACTGAACCTTTCCTATCTATACAAACCTGTGTGTTGTGTTGCATCCTTTGACTTCTCTGTGGGTATATGTGTTACAATACAATTGTCTGTGGTATGGGTGACTCATACACTGTCCATCGGATGAGGTTGCAACTGTAGGGATACTGGCTGTTCAATATCGTGTGCACCCTCTGATTATGTATCTTCCTAGACATACCTCTGTGTGTGTATGTGTAGTTACATAAATATCTATACATATGTAGATATATATATATATATATATATATATATATATATATATATATATATAAATATATATATATATATATAGATATATATATATATATATATATATATATATATACATATATATATATATATATATATATATATATATATATGATTATCTGCATACATGTGTCTGTGTATAGGTATCATAGGACTGTTTATTTCTTACATTCACTATGGCAGCCAGACTGTACTGCATGATATCTTATCAATACCTGCCTGACATAATACAGGTGGGATGGCTTACTGTTAACATTTTGTGGCCATGTATTGTCAGGTCCTGGTTATAGCATTTGCCACAGTTGGTATTGTATTGCAGGGGGGGATATCAATATGTGTAAGACATGTTGCTTGAGCCCCCCTCACCCCCATTAACGGTGCCTGTGTTCATATATGTCTTTGTTATGTTCTCTATTATTTATATATATATATATATATATATATATATATTTTACTGTATATAAATCTATATATTGCTGTATATATATATATATATATATATATATATATATATATATATATATATATATATATATATGTATATATATATATATATATATATATATGTATATATATATAGTAACATATATATGTAGACATATTTGTATAGATGCATGCATGGCGAGAGTGAGGTATATATATTTATTTAGTTTTATATATATAAATAGTTCTACTAATTAAGAGACCTTTTTGTAGTTCCATTAAATAATTTGACTAAATTCCTTGTTTTATTGGTCTATCTTCCTTGTTATCAGTTTTACTTCCCTGCTGCCTTTATTGTAGGGCCTGTATGCCCATATTCCCTGTTATCTTCGGACTCCTTGCGTCTCTTACTACTCTTAGCTGACTACCTTAGCGCGATTAGAATACACTGCCCGCCCCCTGGTTTACTATTTCCGTTCCGGAACTGGTAAATAGGGGTAGTTCCCTTAGGACGCCATCTTGATTTTCCCCCTCTGCGCGTGGCTGCTGACGGAACGGTGGATGGTAGGTTTAGTATGTTGTGCCTCACATATTTTTGGTGAATGTTAGGATTAGTGCTTAACCTTATCAGTTGTTTATATAACTCTGAGTGTAGCCTAATTACCTACTCGGTTCTCTTGTTATGCTGCATTGCTGAGCTATTTTCATTATAGACTTGTATTCCTCTTGTAATTCTCTGTAACATACCTGTTGCAGACAGAACTGTTATGTTTGCAACGCTGTCCTTACTTAGACACTTATAGCACCTAGTATACTTGGCTGTGTGTTTTTTAAGGTTGTACGGCGTTTATAGTTATAATGCCTGGACCGTCGTACCTGTTATATTGCTTTAACTAGGCTAAATATTCCTAGGCTGACCCTTGCTTGGTGTATTTTAGGGTAGGAAGGCTAGATTTATGTTTCTAGGATTTAGCGACTCTCTGTTATACTAGGGTAATGGCTTGTATATGTGTAGAACTTTAGACACTTTTGAGCTAGCCTTAAACAGTCCCGTTGGCTTAGCATTGTATTTACTAGTGTGGGGGAGTTATTTTAGTTTTATTGTGTCTGACTTTATTCGTTTTCTTGCTAGTAATTAGGGTCGCTGTAACCCTGTGCTTTGTACTTGTTGTGGGTGCTACTTTTAGCGGCTGTGTTTTCTGTTTGTTGCTTTTGCCCTACAATAGTTTTGTGCCTATATTTCTCAAGTACCACGTGTGTGGGGGTTTACCATCAGTAGCGCTCGCCAGTTTAATGCTCTGCGCATTAACTGAATTGGCTGTTTACTTTAGAGTATTCTCTATCCTGTTGTTGCTAGAGTGATTATTGGTGTATTAGTTTGCTTTAGTAGTGGTTTTAGGGGATTAGTTTGTTTATTAGTTTTCTGCCTCTATCTCTATCTTGATATTTTAGCTAGTAGTATTAAACACTTTTCCCATTTCTCACAATATGTGCTACGTTGCTTTAACTGTTGGTTTTTTACAGTACAATTTTTAGCTGTGCATTTAAACTTGCTTGCGACTGGTAGATGCCGTTTGGGCAGCTGTATGTGCGGTACTGTATTCTTATGTAGATGTAACCTCTGTTGTGTTGATAGTCTATATTTTGACCTCGGAGGATTCTAATGTGTTTTTACTGACTGTCGCTGATGGATACATTTTTTAAATAAGGATTGTATTAAGGTTTCAAGCTGACTATCTGTTGACTCTTACAGATTGAGTCTGATATTGGTTTTCTAGCTGCCTAATCGTCTTGATATTCACTGTGTGTGCCAATATGTTTTTGTAAAGCAATGTAAGTCTTATGTATAGATGTTCTGATTGACCTAACCTCAATTATTAACAGTCTGCTTATTTTCTTTTTATTTTTATCATTTTGCTAGCTGGTATAACGTACTGTTTTCCACTCTCAACCCTTGGAAGTGCTCAGTTTGGACTCCTAAGACTGCAATTTTCCACCCTCCAAAGCTGCCTGGGTTCTCGCCCCTGGGTTAACTAAACACCCTGGTTTGAACCACTCTAACTTAATACTGTATGTCTCTGTGATATTACTTTTTATCAAGCGTGACATTTTAGTATTATTTGTTTTTCCTATCTTGTATATGTACTAGAACTCTGCCTGTGTCTGCCAGCAGCCAACACCCACCCCCCCCGCTGCCTGCTTGCCTACCTTAACTGTATTTACCCCTTAATTTGTCTCCTCGGTTTTGTACATAACTACCTATATAGTACTACCCCTTAGACTACTCGTGATTCCTGTACTGTCCTGTACTTCTATTCCTCTTGTTCCACCTATAGTGCTCTCTCCCTTGAAACTACTCTAACTTCTCAGCCCACCTATAGTGCTCTCTCCCTCTCTTGAAATTTCTCTAGTTTCTCTTCCTATGCTAAATGTGTTATGTGTTTTCCTTGAATATCTCCTTTTCCTTGTAGTCCTTCCTTTTGAGTCCTGCATATATCTACCCCTTTCTGCTATATCACTCTATCCTTGAGTCTACCCATACCATTTCTATTACTTCTAAGCCTCCCTTGTACCCTTACCCAAACTGTTTCTCCTTATCTTCACATCACTGCTTGTTGCCAGCCTACTTACCTTGGCTAATTACTTCCTGATTGTTTTTCCTTTCACTGCTCTCGCCCTTTTTGTGTCTGCCCTTCGCTCCCTCCCTACCTCCATATCTCACCCACCTCCAAGGGTCCTTAACTTATACCTCACTAGACACTCCCCCTACTCCTCCTAACCTATAACCATCCATCTTACTAGACCCCTCCCCTTAACCTATATCTTTCTCTCGTCCCTCTCCTCCATCTTTACCACCCATCTTAGACCTCCAACTCTAAAACTAACTCACTCATATCTACCCTCAAATTCAATTTAACGTGGTCTCTTGCATTCTCATCTTCTATTATCTTAATACCTTGCCCTACTTTAAACTTCACTTACTACCTATCTAACATTTTACATCGTTGTGGACTCAATCTAACTATCTCCTATAGTAATTTATTATTACTAATCTTCTTTACTCCCTACTTCACTTATCAATACTGATCTACTTTTGCTTAATCTGAATATCCTTTATAACGGTTACTATCCTTTCAGATATTCACGATCATGTCACCATTACTAAAAACAGTTTGCTTACATATCCTCCTTTTCACTACCGCTACAGCCTCTCTTTCTTTATCCTACTACACCACCTCTTTTGAAATATACACTCTATTTGAACAAAACCCTCATCTGCAACAAACTCTACCTTCCTCTTTTTTCAGTACCCTTATTCATAGTAACATTACCTGTTCTTCCAAATATTTACTACCAAAATACCATAGAATATCTCACATGTCCTTCTGCTTTAATAAAAAGACTCTTAATATCTCACTAAAAGTTCTAAAAATACTATCTTTCTCCCATCACCACCTTCTCCTACATGGTGACATTCATCCAAATCCTGGTCCATCTATCATAAATGAATATGATTCAAATATTCATCTGTCACCTCTTCATTCTTCATGTACCAAAGCAACCAACTCCCTTCTAATAGCTCACCTGAATATTAGAAGCGTTAACAACAAGATTCACCACCTCCATGCACTTCTTCACTTGCACGCATTTGATATATTATGTCTCACAGAGACTTGGTTAAAACCCTCTACCCAAGACCAGGAAATTACCCCTCCTGGCTATAGCATACTTAGATATGATCGCATGAAGAAAAAAGGTGGCGGTATAGCCATAATCTATAAATCTAATCTACAAGTTACCCTTTTAATGAGCTTCCATTTACAGGCAACAAAGCTGAAATTTTATCAACCAAACTTCAGATTAACAACAATAAAGCTATCTATTTAGTTTGCATGTACATTCCCCCTGGGAATAATATTCAAATTTTAGAAGACTTACTTAGTTCACTTTCAATCCACCTACCCCAAGAAACCATAATACTTGGTGATTTCAACATTGACTGGAAAACCTGCTCATCCCAGCAGCCTACCAACCTTATTAATTTGTATGGTTTCTCACAATTAATAACAACTCCAACTAGAATCCATAAACCAAATAATAAAGAGACAATTTTGGACTGGATCCTTACTAATCACCCCCCCAATAGCTATACTCCAGGAACCCTCCCAGACAGCATTAGTGATCATATACTTACATATGTCTTCAGACACAAATTAAATAATCCTAATACCCATAACCTAAAAATATGCCGTTCAAAAAGATTTTTCAACCATGATAACTTCCTTGCTGAATTGCAGGCATGTGACTGGTCACCTTTGACACACCTTGAACTTAATGAAGCAGTGGCCTATTTTAACAAAACCTTTCTACAAATTCTTGATCATCACGCTCCATTACGCTCTACTAGATTAAGAGCCAAGACTGCCCCATGGCTAACAAAACAAACTAAAGAAAAAATGATCCTTAGAAATAAAACCTGGGCTAAATGGAGAGCTACCAAATGTCCATCTGATCATCTCCTTTTCAAACAATTAAGAAATGCCACCAAGAAGGATACTCTTAGAGACAAAAAAGAATTCTATATTCACCTACAAAAGCTAATCAAAATACCCTCAAAATTCTGGTCGGTGTTAATAAACTTCTTAAACCAGGATATTCCCCCACTCCCATCCCTTCTGGCTTTAACCTCAACAATGCTTCTCAGATCGCAGATGCCTTTAATAAGTACTTTACAGAAGCTATACTAACCCTAGCTAATTCATTACCCACTCCTACTGTATCCCCACAACATACCTCTCCAGTCTCATCTAAAGCCTTTCAAATTCAACCTGTCTCTTCATCTATTATTTATAAGCTTCTCAGCAAACTCAAACCTTGTACCCCATCTGCTGACCTACTCCCATCTGAATACTTACAAATAGCTGCAAAAGCTATTTATCTCCCTGTATCTATTTTGATTAATAGGACTATCTCTGAAGGAAACATCCCCACCATTTGGAAAATATCTCATATAATTCCTCTACATAAAGGAGGCTCTTCTACTGAGCTCTCCAACTTTCGCCCCATTGCCCTACTGTCCCCATTAGCTAAGATAATGGAAAGATGCATACATAAACAATTTCTTAACTACCTTCTTCAAAACAAACTTCTAGCAGACTGTCAACATGGTTTTAGACCTTTCCACAGTACTACCACTGCTCTCCTTTCCTTCTCTGACTCCATAAATAATAATCGCAATAACAATTGTTTCTCCTCAGCACTATTCATAGATCTATCAAAAGCTTTCGATATGGTTAACCATAATATACTTCTTGAAAACTCAACCTTTTCTCTATCAGCTCACATTCTTTACAATGGTTTAGAAGTTATCTAGTAAACAGGCAACAATTAGTGCTTTGGGGGAACAATCTATCAGGCTTACTTCCAGTAAATATTGGTGTTCCTCAAGGATCAATCCTAGGACCCCTTCTTTTCTCATTATTTATCAATGACCTTTATTTGAATGTGCCACAAGCTACCTGCATCCAATATGCAGATGACTCGACTTTGATCTGCACTGCTAAAGATGTTTCCTCCCTCCAGTCTATCACCCAAATAACTTTCCAAAACGTTGAAAAATGGTTTATGCAACACTGCCTCCTCCTTAACCCCAAAAAAACTAAGCTTCTTCTCTTTACTCCTACTAATAAATCTCCTATACCCTTCTTCACTATCTCCTCAAATAATGCTACATCTATTAACCCTGATAAAACCACACGGCTATTAGGTGTAACCATTGACAACCATCTCAACTTTGATGACCATATTAACACTACTATTAAAGCTGTTAATAAAAAAATTGAGACACTTTACAGAATTAAACCCTTCCTTACCCCAGAAGCCAGAAAAAACATTGCACAGACCCACCTGATTTCCACCCTTTTCTATGCCTCAGCTATATATACTTCCTTATCTAAAAATAACATTAGCAAACTCTCTACCTGTTACAATAGTATAGCCAGATTCATTACTGCTACTCCCTTCAGAACTCACCACTGTCACAACCTCAAACAACTAAATTGGCTAGAGCTTAACAACCACCTACTCTACCAACAATTACTTATCATTCACAAAACCCTTCACTTCCCAGACAATACCCTAGCCTGGCAAGACTGATTTCTCCTTATAAAAATCTAGCCATACTTCGCCGGCAAATAAACTCCTAGTATCCTCAACTAAATCTTACAATAAAGCTGGAGATCGTTAATTTCAAATTCCATAGGTAAACAATGGAATCAACTCCTCCAGATATGACAAATCAAGACTCTACCTCACTGTTCAAAAAACATATCAAGGAACATCTTAAAACTCAATGGCTATGTCCTTGTACTAATCCCGACTGAAAGCATGTCTCCCCACATTAATTTTTGCTACCCTTCCCCCTTTCTGAACTCCAAACTTACACTTTCTATTGTTGAGAGTTACTTCTTAAAAGTTTGCCTATTTTTCAATTTGTTGAACTTATCGGATATGTTTTTAGATTTGATTAGGTAATTTCTCTTTTTTAAACTGTTAAACTTTTATATTGCTTTAAAATAACTTTTTGTAGATGCCAGTGTTATATTTTTTTCTTGCATGTACTGGAGCTTTTCTCCTCGGGCCTCTACTGTAAACGGATATATATCCAGTTGGACTAGCCCGGTCAACAAATGTAAAATAAAAATAAAATAAAATATATATATATATATATTTATATATATATATATATATATATATATATATCTACACACACACACACACACACACACACACACACACACACACACACACACACACACACACACACACACACATACATATCTACATATTTTCTGCACTGTTGAATGTTTGTGCTGGATGAAATGTTTCTGTAACCATCAAATTTATGTATATCTATTACGGCTTAGTGGGAATTCACATTGTCTATGGTGTGTAAGGTCCTGGGTTCAAGCTTTGCAGAGACTGTTTATTTTCTTGCTGGGCAGAACATGGGCCATTGGGTACAGAATGATTAAGGCACTTTAAAGCAGTTCTAAGCAGGTGTGCACGAGTTTGTGCAGAGCTAAGCACTGCAAACTTCCGGTTACAGTGTCTTACACTCAGTTGGCTTCTATATTGCTTACCTGTGTAGACAGAGCTTACCCCCGTGCAAACCCACTTATAACTGCTCAAAAGTGCCTTAATCACTCTGTATCCAATGGACTGTGTTTTGCCCAGCAACAAAATAAACAGCTCCTGCAAAGCTCAAACCCAGGACCCTGCACACCATATACAAAGTGATTTACCACTAAGCCATGCCAGATACAAATAAAGCTGATGTTTTCAGAAACATATCATCCAGTTCAGTCATGCAACTGTACAGAGAATGTATACCAACATCTAGATGGATGTCTGTGTAAATATATTAATATCTAAACAAATACAACATATCTATATATAAAACTATATACATATATATCAATATATATGAACATATATACATGCAAATGCCTACATCGACACATATATGTGTCTACATATATATGTCTACATATACACAGCAAGTTACATATGTGTACGCAGATATATCTATGTAGGTATATACGGGCATAGTTATATATATGTTAGCAGATATATATATCTATTTAGGTATATATGGCCATACATCTGTAGATAGCAATGGCAGATTAACAAACACATATGGCCACATGCACCGTTAATGGGGTTGAGAGGCCCCATACACTATACGTCTTGTACGAACAGGCAACCCCCCCCCCCCCCCACAGCCAAGCACGTCTACCCAGCAATACACTACCAAATGTTGCAGATCCCATAACCAGGACCTGACACAACATGGGCACAAGATGTTACCAGTACTACATCCCACCTGTATGATGTCAGGCTGGTATTGGTAACATATCATGCAGTACAGTCTGCCTCCCATAGGAAATGTAATATCCGGAAGTCATCAACATCCCCAGGATACAGATACACAGACACATGTGCAGATACAGATATATATATTTATATATATATATATATATATATATATATATATATATATATATATATATATACATGTGGCTACACATACACACGCAGATATATGTACAGTAAGATACATATGTAGAAGGTGCACACAATATGGAACAGCCACTGTGCCTACAGTTAACCCCTAAATGACTGGACACTGTATGGGCCACCCATACAAATGACAATCATTGCCTGCAACATATACCCACAGAGAGGTCATAGGAAAAACACCACACACAGGTTTGCAGAAATGGAAAACCTTTAATCGTGTACCATTACAGTTCTATATGCCATGTCATATAGCTGTTCAGACACTGACAACCATATAAACAGAGCAATGCAACTGTGAAACAGTTACACTAATACAGTAGTCTGGAAAGATTCACAACTGTTGCTGTCCAGGCCAAGCCCATCAAATTGTACAATAGTGAAGACAAACTGGGCCATAGGATACCAAACAATCAACAGTATGTAATGCAGGTGTATAGTTCAGCAGCCTCTATCTACACTCTGTACAAACTCAGTAGGTGGTAAAGACGTCATGTGACCACATGGGTTGTAACTGTTACATAACAAGGCATAACTGACACCATCACAAGCACACTGACAAACAGAACAGCCTGTATGCAGGGGGGGCAGTAGGCTTGCATTAACCCAATTCATGTAAGTAATGTAAATATAGGTGAAGTATATGGTACTGTACATTCAGATACCTTGCGGCAGCTCACCCCTGATACCCCCACATGTTGTAACAGCCTAGGTCATTTATTGTGCTCCTCACCTAGACTCCATAATACAGGTCCATATGCCACTGTTACATATACTGGCCTCTGGAGTGCATAAGGGCACACATGTATTGTATAGGTGACACCCACACATATATGGCTCCCGCCCCACTGTATGTGTGGGGGATACAACAGCAGTGGACTAATGGCAGCAATGGCAGGATGATATACTCACAGCCCACTACAGCACAACCACCGACAGCATGACATATGTGCAAAGCTTGGTATGTAGATGGAGGACAGAGGCTGGAACACAGGCACATATGTGGACAACTGTTGCCATACACTAAGCAAGTTGCTGGTATTACAGGATAGTCTGCAACATAACCTTAGTCAAGGAATGGAGCTTAGAAACAGAAATGGATGTAGCCATGTACCAATAGCACTCAACGCACACACTGCCAGTGTAATATCTGACACAGGATCTGTGTGGTGGGCAGACAAGATATGATAGGCATACCTCTGGCCAGCAAGAGGATAGGCCCACATTTGTGAGATGTGCAGACAGACTGCATTCCAAGGTAAACTAGTATGTACACACACACCCTGTAACACCAGTACTATACAAAGCATAACACAACTCTACTCACAGTCTGTCTGTGGTTCCTGATCCTCCTACAAATATGTGGCTGCCCTGAGTGTGCCATTTCTTCTGTAAGAGGTATTGCTAACTGCTGTCGGTAGCACTGATGCCCACACCCAGGAAGGATGTTCATCACACAGGAAATGTAAAGGGACCAACGCCCACATGATGTAGGGATTTATAGTGGGTGGTTGCCATGACAGTGGTAATTGGAAGTACTACACATGTGTAATCATATATATATGGCTATCTGGATAAGTATATGTACATATATTTCCACCATATGTCATGGACATGGAGTGTAGCCCTACCCCAGCCCCTATAGTCCCAAAGTCGTAGTTGAAGGGGACGTCAGGTATGTATAGCAGGTATATTAGTAGACTATTGCTACTGTCATTGGGATTGTCTTCACAGAAATGGTGTGTGTGGGAGGTCACATCTGCTTATAACATGTGTGCCACTGGCTACTGACAGACATCCTAAGGACAACATTGTACAGCAAGTAATGCCACTGTGTACTGCAGCAGAGATATTGGCCAATATATGTGGAAATTCTGACACACTCTGTACAGTTCAGAGGTATACACATAAGCCCTTAGTGCAAAACATGTGTACCATGCCTGACAATATGAATGTAGACAGCCACGTAGATAGGTATAACACATAATGACTGATATACATTTGCCACCATAGGTTATGCATTCACACACCCCTGTCTGGCCTGACACATAATGATCACTGGTACAGGGGTGCCATGGCCACATACTACCCACTAGATAATGACATACATCTTACAGCATCCCACTGCTCTGTCTGACATACATGACTGTTAAGGGAGGCCTGGCAGCAGTACATCTGGCAAGTATCTGCACATGACATCTCACTGGGTAAGCTGCTAGGCATGTAACAATGCAC
The DNA here is from genome assembly GCF_019279795.1 of Protopterus annectens. Taxonomy (NCBI): domain Eukaryota; kingdom Metazoa; phylum Chordata; order Ceratodontiformes; family Protopteridae; genus Protopterus; species Protopterus annectens. Next base: position 1,620,051,672 of record NC_056737.1, read on the forward strand.
TGTGCAGGCTGCAGGCAGACTGGCTCAACACTGTCCTACATCTCCTATGGGGGAATGCACATGTACCTGCATATATAGCAGGCTCAACAGGCATGTCACAGCACAGGCTAAGATACACCTGTGTGAAAGTGCATAACCACAACCAATGTGGACACAGCCACAGCCACATATGGTAAGCTAGCATAATATTACAGTATATGGACTATCTGTTCTACACCATCCTCAAATGTGCCACTCACAGACTGACCCTACACATACTGGGCTGCTACACAGTTTGGTCTGATAGCTGTCTGTGGTTTGGGACACGTGTGTGTGTATGGCCCTGCAAACATGTACGCCAATACAGTACCATACAGTGGAGCAGCATGTGACATCAGATAGGAGGGGAACAGGAACAATGATGTCTACCACAGTCTGTACACAGGCTAAAGTACATATTAACAATACACACACTGTCGACATTCACCATAAGTACACAGACCTCAGTACTTTACAAACATCCACAGAATGTCCAGGTTATGTCATGAAATATAACCCCTACTGTACATAACATGTGTAGCAGTCGGATATATCACTGGCTTATTATCAGATATGATGACACTAATTATGGTGTACAGCACATATGCACCACTTCATGCATGAAGGTTGACAGAGGTGTGGCTGGAAGCACATACACAGGGCCAATATTGACATGTTGCTGTGATAACCTCATACATTTACTGTTGTAACAGGGTTTGTTGCAACATATGTCCTATGAGGGATATGATATCAGTAACTATCATGGCTTTCACCATCTACAGACTGCAATCCTCACACTACCTTCTGCAGTCCACAGATAGAGACTCCGTGGGTAACACATGAAACCAAAGACACAACACTGCCCAGTCTGCAGATGACCCTGCAGATGAGGATTCCTCATAAACATGGAACTGACATGGCAGGTATTGAGACATGTATGACAGCCATATCCACACAAAAACTGTTAAACCAACATTATTCCAAATGCAGTATAGCAGCACTTACAGTCTATAGCCAAGTCAGGCACATCCCCCTCCTGTTTGTTGCCCTCTTTCCACAGTGTATGTTGTTAAAGGTAAATCCCCAGTCCATCTGAAATGCTGTTTACCAAAGAACAGATCTAGTTCCTGCTCACAGTGAATGAAAAGGGCCATCACCACCATGATGTTCCTAGATATTGGAGTGTGTTTCCATGCAATTGGCTATGGGAATGTTACCACCGCTGTTTCATGCAATCAGCTAGGGGAGGGCTGCAATTCATGCAGAGGCCATCAGCTGATCATGAGCATCACTTAAAATACACATGCTGCTGCCTAAGCAAAGCAGGTGTAGGTTTCCACATCCACCAGAGATGGGGTGGGAGAGGCAGACTGAGGCAAAAACATGTCAGGCAGGGGTGGGTGAGTAAAACTGAAACATGTTTGGGTCACACACCTACCAGTACAGGGTATCAAACCCCTGACAACTATGTAGTGTTATCACAGTTCAATGCAGTTATTGGATGCACCACATGGGTTACCTGTTATTGAGCACTCAGAACATATATGTGATGGTGAGTGACATCTGCAACAGGGATACAGTAGCTATAAGGTAGGTGACATAAACATGCCTGTCCACATGAACAGGTGCCAGTGTCAACACAGTCACACTCTCACAGGGACACACACACATTGACACACTTGACAGGGCCAGGAGTACAACTCATCAGTAGTGGGATTGCCACAATACATCACTGTGCAGGTATCACATGCACCACATGGGTCATACGGGGGTTGTATGGGCAAAGGGTATGGGGAGGTGTATGACATCAGACAACATGCTTCAGTATGCCCATGGGGGTTGTAGGGAGCATGAATGTGAACATACGCACCATACAACACACTCACACAAACATACAGGGTGCCAGTACTGACATGCATGGGTGCATGTCTGCACGGGTCAATGTGTGTGGTGGTCGACTGTGCCAGATGGCTGTACAAGGAGGCGATGGGTATACCTTGGCATTAGGCCACATGACAATGGTCTGCATTGTGGCTCAGGACTGTAGTGTCCGCATTTGCCCACACAGGTGGGTATTGTATCCCCCATCCAGTCACCTGGGTGACTATTGTGTGTGGCCAATGCTGTGCATTGCTTGCCATGTATGTGTTCCTTAGTCCATGACATTGACCATGTCTGGGATGTGCACACCTCCCACATGCATGTATAGTGTCATGTGGAACTGTACCTGGGGTGTCTGGCCCATGTTGTGAACACAGATTATCATCAGATGTGCCAGTCTTGCCCACCTGTGGCGGGAACTGGTAATGGCCAACAGATTTACCCTGCACCTGCATTGAGAGCATGCTAACAGCATTCCCTGGTTTCAGTGGCATCTGTTCATACAGGGCATGTTGTCAGGCATGGTATGTCCAGGCATGGTATGTCCATTGTGGGTCACATGTGATGGCACTACAGGTGGTGCAGGTGTCCATTGGGGAACATGGGGGAGGTGCACTGTCTGCATGTATGTGCATATTGGACAGATGGACATGGTGACCTACCCTCTGTAGTCCACTGCTATCACTCCATAGTTACTATCAGTGGCCAATATGCAGTGTACTACCCACATATTGGCTGTTGCCTAGGAATGTGTGTGAGACATGGGTTGAGAGTGTGCTCTGGGTAATACTGGGGTTGCTAAGTGTGATTGCCTGGCCTTGATGTCACATGTATGGGTATGGCTTTGCACCCCAGCCACTCAGGTATTTCACATCTGTTATCCCTGTACTAGGGTCACCATATAATAAATCACACACACACACACACACACACACACACACACACACACACACACACACACACACACACACACACACACACACACACACACACACACACACCTGTCATGTCTGGGAGTAGAACCCCTACCTAACTAGTTTATTACATTACAGCACTCCACAGTTATAGTATGCACCACAGACATTACTGGAATACTCCTTCCCCAAAGGTGTATTTCACAATAAATGACATCATCAAGATTGCCAAAGTAGGGCATTTGAAATTTACTGTGAGTGACTAGCCTAAAATGCATTGCTCCCTACACAGACAGTGACACACACAAAACATCCAGAACTGTCTTGGGTGGGGATGGAACCCTACCACAGTTCTAATTCACACTACAGCAGTACACTGTTACAGGACGCACTACAGAGATTACTTGGCTACAATCTTCCCAGAGGTGTATTTCTAGGTGGGTGACATCAGCAGCCTTGGCAAAGTTGGTATATGAATTGTAAGGAGTGTGAGTACCCTAAAAAGCATTGCTCACTACAAAGAGAAGGTCTGACAGACACACACAGTTGGCATGTTTGGGATTAGAACACCTACCTAACTATTTTATCACACTACAGCAGTATGCAGTTACAGGACATGCTACAGAGATCATTGGGATGCAACATTCCCAGAGGTGTATTTCTAGGTGGCTAACATTAGCAGCCTTGCCATAGTTGGTATATGAATTGTAAGGAGTGTGAGTATCCTAAAAAGCATTGCTCTCTACACAGACAGGGTCTGACAGAAACACACACTTGCCATGTCTGGGATGAGAACACCTACCTAACTTTTTTATCACACTACAGCAGTACGGCAGTTACAGGATGTACTACAAAGATCACTGGGCTACATCTTTCCCAGAGATGTATTTCCAGATGGGTGACATCAGCAGCTTTGCCAAAGTTGAGTATATGAATTGTAAGGAGTGTGAGTACCCTAAAAACCATTGCTCTTTACACAGTTAGACACACATACAAACACACAGTTGCTAAGTCTGGGGTTTGAACTTCTACCTAACTACATTATCACACTACAGCAGTATGGAGTTACAGGATGCGCTACGAAGATTACTGGGCTACAACCTTCTCCGAGGTATATTTCTAGGCGGGTGACATCAGCAGCCTTGCCAAAGTTGGGTATATGAATTGTAAGGAGTGTGAGTACCATAAAAAGCATTGCTCTCTACACAGTCAGACATGCACAAACACACACAGTTGGCAAGTCTGGGGTTAGGACTCCTACCTAACAACTTTATCACACTATAGCAGTACGCAGTTACAGGATGTGCTCTGGAAATTGCTGGGTTACAGCCTTCCCAGAGGCATATTTCTAGGTGGGTGACATCAGCAGCCTTGCCAAAGTTGAGTATATGAATTGTAAGGAGTGTGAGTACCCTAAAAACCATTGCTCTTTACACAGTCAGACACACATACAAACACACAGTTGTTAAGTCTGGGGTTTGAACTTCTACCTAACTACATTATCACACTACAGCAGTATACAGTTACAGGATGCACTATGGAGATTCCTGCGCTACAACCTTCACAGAGGTGTATTTCTAGGTGGGTGACATCAGCAGCCTTGCCAAAGTTGGGTATATGAATTGTAAGGAGTGTGAGTGCACTAAAAAGCATTGCTATCTACACAGTCAGACATGCACACAAACACACATAGTTGACAAGTCTGGGGTTAGAACCCCTACCTAACTACTTTATCACACTCTACCAGTACGCAGTTACAGGATGTGCTACAGAGATTACTGTGCTACAGTTTTCCCAGAGGTGTATTTCTAGGTGGGTGACATCAGCAGCCTTGCCAAAGTTGAGTATATGATTTGTAAGGAGTGTGAGTAGCCTAAAAAGCATTGTGCTCTACACAGTCAGACACATACAATAACTCACACACACAGCTGCCAAGTCTGGGGTTAGAACTCCTACTTAACTAGTTTATCACACTATGGCAGTACGCAGTTATGGAACACGCCACAGAGATTACTGGGCTACAACTCTCCCAAAGGTGTATTTCACATTGGATGAACTCAACAGGCTTGTCATAGTAGGGCTATGGGGAGGATGGTGTGTGCATGGGCCATAACCCATTCATCTAGGGGTTGACATGCCACATGCGGCCACACACAGGGTCCTATGTCACAGGTACATGTATACAGCTACTAGATGACTACTTCCTTGTACAGTCATGTTGCACAGCTGGCACGTGCACCACATAGTCTGTGATGCTGACAGGTACTGGTCGCTAGTATCTGCAGTGAGTGACATCTGCGCCTCATGTGTTTGGGGCCCTTTGGCTGTGTGCTGGGTGGGACAGGCCTGGATGGCTCCTTGTCACGGTCATCCTCTTCCACACATCTATGTCCATCTACCTTTGGCTTATTATAGTGTGTTGTCCTTACATATATGTATGTATTCTTATCCACTGTGTGTGCAAAGCATGAGTGGTGCATACTGACACGTGTCTGCACTAACAACTGCAACTGCCAGATATGTCTTGTCCACTGCTGTTTGCAGATATGGCCTTCATGTGTTTAAGTGTGTGAGCATGCCCAGTATGTTGTTGACTGACATTGCCTTCATTTCTCTAAGTGTGTGACCATGTCCAGTATGGCCTTCTGTATTGCATGTGTGGATTAAGTCCAGGTGGTTTGTACTGCAGTGCTGACCTTTGTGTTGTACACCGACAGGTAGCATGCTGTGTCTGCAGCGTATCCATTGATCATTTGGCATTGACCGTTGCTACATTCCTGCATAGCGGGGGGGGGCACACCTGACTATTTCTAAATTTCTACACAGGATTGGGGGAGGGCACACCTGACTGTTGCTATATTTCTATGCAGGATGGGGGGAGGGCACATCTGACTATTTCTACATTTCTACACAGGATTGGGGGGGGGCACACCTGACTGTTACTATAAGTCTACATAGGATGGAAAGGGGCACACCTGACACTTGTACACATTTGCTAGGACTGTACTGATATGTCAGGTACTCCATTTCAGTCTGTAGTCTTACCTATTGTGCTGGCTAGAGGCATACCAGTGTACTACAGTTCTTAGCTTTTAATCACCTACATATTAGTTTCTGACTTCCTACCTTCACAACTGACATCCCACTGCCTGGCCTGCTGTAGTCTGTCTGTGTAGGCCTGGGGGGGGAGGTTACCCATAGCCCTCATTCAGAGGCCATAGTACAGCATTTGTTTGTGTTTGCCTACACCTGTCCTGCTGGCTATGACTGTTGTTGGGTATGTGACCCCCCCCCCGATTCGCATGTGTGAGTCACTTACCTTGTGGGTGTCCCAGTATTGAGGGTGGTGCTGCAGGGTTGCCTATGTTGTATGCACATAGTACACTCCCTACACATGGTTAGGCACAGGTAGTGTAATGTTTGGAATCCCTTTTACTGTATGTGAGAGACACAGAGATGTGTTATTCCCTGGGTCCCTCCCATGTCAGTGTATGTGCTATGTGTTGTCTCTTTGCTAAGGCCAGGGCATACTGGGCATGCCTCCTTCTGCCTACTGGGGCAGGCTCAGGTTGTTCCTCCTCCGAGTCACTCTGTGCCTGTGCAGGCCTTGGCAATGGTGGGGGGTTGTGTGGCCTTGCCCCATGCTGTTTCTGCTGCAGCTGTTTCCACAGGATCATATTGTGTAGTATGGCACATACAAGGACAATTTGGGTACATGTAGTTGGTGAGTACTGCAAGGCTCCACCGGATGTGTCCAGGCAGCGGAACTGTGACTTGAGCATCCCAGACACATGCTCTGTTATGATTCTTGTTTGTGTGTGTGCCTCATTATGGAGTTCTTGTTCGGGTGTGTGTGCATTTCTGATGGGTGTCATCAGCCATGGCTCCAGTGCGTATCCAGCATCCGCCCCTAGGTGACAGTGTGGGATGTCCCCATTGGCAAATCTCTCGTACAGCTGCGTCAGATGCCAGATGTGGGAACTGTGATAGCTTTCAGGGCAGCCTGCACACACATTCATTATTATGCCCTGGGCATCGCACACGACCTGACAGTTGATGGAGGGGAAGCCCTTGCGGTTGATGTAGACCCTACCCCGCTCATCGGGTGGTGCTTTGATACATATGTGCTTGCAGTCTATTGCACCCACTACCTTAGAGTATTCTGCTATTTAGTAGAAGAGATGCATATTGCTGGCCAACGCCTCATGGGTGTTGGGGAAATATACGTACTCACCGACATGTGTTGACATGGGATCCAGGAACTGGTGGAGTACTGATATGTTGGTTAATAAGGCTCTATCTAAAGCTAAAAACAAGCCTCTATGGGACCAGATGGTGTCCCAGGCTGTGTCATACGTGAGCTCCAAAATGAATTAACCACACATCTGAATACCCTGTTCAGTCTCAGCCTCTTGACAGGATATGTGCCCATAGAATGGTGCACAGCAACGGTGGTTCCACTTCACAAGGGTGGGCCCAAAACCGACCCTGGGAACTACCGACCAATAAGCCTGACCAGTCTGATCTGTAAGGCAATGGAGCGAATCATTATGGAACTCATAAATGGAGAGATTGGGAACCTCCAAGCACTTGATCCCACACAGTTCAGATTCATCAAGGGCAGATCATGTCTCCTGAACCTGGTGGACTTCTTTGAGACAGTTACTCAGGCTATAGATAAGAAAGGAGGTACACACGGCTTACCTTGATCTTGCTAAAGCATTTGACACCATTCCCCATTCAGGTATTATTGATAAACTCACCAACCTGGGCATAAACCCTTACATTGCAAGATGGATCACAAACTGGCTCTCAGACAGATCCACAAAGTAAGAGTAGTGGGATCTATGTCCGAATCCAGATCAGTAATGAGTGGTGTGCCTCAGGGCTCTGTCCTGGAGCCCCTCCTGTTTGGCATATACTTCTCAGAAGTACAGGCAAGCACTGAAGGGCTGTGGCTGACCAAGTTTGCGGACGACTGCAAACTGGGTGCTATAATAGAGTCTCCGGCCGACATGGATATCCTCCAGAAGGGCCTTAACAAGACTGATGCATGGTGTCAAAGCCATGGTCTCAAGCTAAATGCTAAAAAATGCATAGTAATCCCCTTTGGAAAAAGCAGAGTACCCGTGAACTACCACATAGGAGGTAACCCCCTGAAATCTGAAGCAGTAATAAGGGATCTAGGGACTCAAGTAGATAGTCAGCTTTCCTTTGATAACCATGTTGCCAAGGTGGTTAGAAAATCCTTCTATGTGACCCATCTGATGATGAAAGGGTTTGCATCAAGATCTAAGGATGTAGTGGTGCCCCCTACTCTTCCCTCATCAGACCCATTATTGAGTACAATGCACCAATTGGAATGTACCTGGCTAGGCATCTCCAGCAGCTGGAGAGACCACAGAGGTACCTCACTAAGAGGATTACTGGCCTCAAACAGTTGCCCTATGCAGCACGATTGAAAAAACTAAGGCTTTTCTCTGTTGCATACCGCCTTCTCAGAGGCGATCTCTGTCTAACATATAGAGCCATGTCCAACCCACAGCTGTTGAACATGCTCCATCTTAGCAAAACCAAATCTACTCGAGCTACACGCTCTAGGGATATAAACCTCAGCACAACAATGAATAGAACATGCTGGAGGGATAGATTCCCTTCGCAAAGACTTCCCTTGCTATGGAACAAGGTCCCGATCTACATAAGACAGAGCCCTTCACTATCACTCTTCAAGAGGAACCTTGACGAGTGGATGGGTAACAGAAAGTTCACACCAGGGATCATACCAACAGCTCTACTAGATAAGGGCCAAGGGTACTAGCTGCTAGATCAAGGGCCTAGGGAACTAACCAAAGGGGCGGTGAATACCACACAATGTGGCTGGGCTAATATATGCCTTCTGGCAGATAGACCAGTATCTACCTATGAACCTATGCTGATGCCTGTGAAATCCCCATCATATCCCAAGTTGGCCTTTGGAAGGTACCTGTAGCTAGTATTCTTAGGCCTACACATACCTTGGTATCCACTGGGATGGGTTCCCCTCTGTTAGTTCTGTGTGTGAGGCGTGGCCAGCACAGCTCAACAATTTGCTGTAGGATGTCTGTGTCCACCCTATAGCACTCTACTATCTCCAGCTCATGTAGCCCTTGGTAGGTTACCCTGGATCTGTACACTCTTCTCTGTGTCCTCACTGTGGGTTGCTCGGCAGCATTCACATCCTCACCACCCTCAGCCTCTTCCACAAGTTGTATGATAGCTATTGCAGTCCCTAACATTTTACTGTTGTGAGTGTTAAAAGTTCCCCGCTTGTTTACACCAGTGGTGTAGAGTGTGGGAAAAACCAGAGGGGTTGGTGTTTGCGTAGTTTATAGTAGTGTTTTGGGCTGGGCTGGTCTGCTGCCTGTGTAATTGGCTGGTTCTGATATGTTTCACCTGGCAGCTAAGCTAGTACTCCATGATTACCTTCCTACAGCTGTTTTCCCTTCCCATTGCCCTTCTGTTTAAGCCCGAGGGCACGCCACGCAAACAGAGTACTCAGATGTGCACACTGCTGCTATTTCCTGGTTTAACTTCTTTTTTCTTCCTGTAAAACCCGCTTACACTTTATAAAGTGTGTTAGGCAGGTTTAGACACATCCCCTAGCTAAGCTGTACTAAGCTAGGAGCAAACCTGAGCCAAAGGACTCCAATCTGCTTACAGTATGCCTGACACTCCCCCATGATGTCACCTACCTCCTAGGTTTGCACACAGCTATTCATACTCTTACACTGTTGGGACCTGACTCACATGCTGGGGAAACCTGGGATTCACTATCCTTCCCCTCATTTACATATGATTGCCTGCTAATGCATAGTTACATGTGTCACACTGAGCCTCCCCCCTTAGCAACCACTACTCACTGGCCAGGTTGTCTTCTGCCTGCTATTGACGTGCATGGAAAAATACTGATTTTAGTTAGAATGCTTATTTTAGGTTTATTTTCTTATCCCCCCCCACCGATCCTGTTTGAGGGCTGCTGCCCTATGCTTAAACAGCTGAGATCGGCAAAAAAAAAATTATTTTTGTATTTTTTGTATTGTTTGCAGTGCAATTGGCCTTATACTTGACCACTGGCATGCTTCCTCAGTGATATGCAGCCTTTATTTGGAGCTGTCATAGCTCTGTTTTGGATTTTGCAGAAATGTACTCGGTTACTAACCGAGTACATTTCTGCAGATAGCACTAGTCTTGCACGGACTGTTGCAAACTTCCTAGATAGCAAAATCACCTCATTTTCATGGATTTCACCTGCAAATGGGGTGATTTGCATACCAGGGCTTAGTCCATGCAGGATTAGTGCACGAGCGCTCGTGCATGCCCCTGCACACTGTTCCTGGATCGCACAGCAGACCTATTGCCTCCGTGAGCTCCTGCACCAATCTTGCACTCTGTGCAAGCTTTTGAGAATCCAGGGGATACAGTCTGTATGTACTCATATTAATCTATACCCATATTTTAGTCGCATTCATTTTCTCTAACACATTGTGAATGTTACTAAACACCTGCTAAATAACTATGCATTGTATGGAGCTCACTGTTGAAATCAGAAACAAGACAACCTTGTTATGCACCTTGATGATATTAAAGACGTGCAGTCACACCCTTCGGAGATATTATGATATAGTCACAAACAATCCACCTCAGAGCAGCACTGTGAAATGGTAACAGCTTTAAAAATACATCATGCTGTCAGACATAAAAAAAGGCAGTTCAGCAGTGGTTAATATACCGGATAGTTAGCTTGGTTAGTGCAGTAAGGAGTGTTAAACTCAACTCTGTAGCTAATTAATTTCACTTTTGACTTTGCTGTTTACATGAACACATCCTAACCTTATCTTTGTGAGCAAAAATACTTCACCTCCTGGCTGAGACTGTTTGTTACAGTGGCTGGAAGGGAATCATGTTTGATGTAAATTGTGGTTCTCATGCCCAAGGCAACTTGCTAACATTCATTTTTTTTTGCTTTTGCACATCTAAAATGCCTAAATATATGCTTCTGCAGAAAGTTATTGTTTGAAAAAGATATGTTGAGGTGTTTCTGCACAAATTAAAAGTCTCTGTAGGAATTATAGCAGTATTTTTAATAAACTGCAGAAGTTTTGTTTTTATTTGAAATAAAGTATCAGCTATCCTTCTGTAAAACTGCATTCCCCTTCACTACTCCCAATTCCCACTGACCCTCCCTTACATTAAATTTATATATCTCTATTCCCATCCACAACATTGCAAACACCAAGCCAATGCATACCTGTCACTGCATGTCTTTAAATCCCTCCCATGAGTCCAACTGCCCTATCACTGCAATAGCTGTCACTCAAACACCTTTTCAGAATGCCCTTCACACTCTCTACAAGTATAATCCCTAAACTCCCACTTTTTCTAGTATCAACCTTTGGTCACCAGCCCATTGCATTCTTATTAGTCTGTTATTATAAAGACTTCACCTTCTTACATTTGCCTATAACTACCTCTGATAACTTTGCCCTATCCTTCTTAGTACTAAGAAGCAATACTATTTTAGTAAATTTCTGTATATTTCCTCATGCTACCCGAAACAATAGTGATCTAAGTACTAGTTCTGCTTGCACACCCGATTACATATCAATTACAGCCCTAAATCAGCTATATATAAAATCAAGTTGTCCAATTTCCTTTCTCAGAATATCCTCACTCAAGTCATTGCATATCTCCCTGTCTGTCATTCCTTTCCTTATGTACATATTTATAAGCAATTACACCATTCTTTATTCCATAAATCAAGCAGAAAACACAAATGCAAAATAAGATGATTTTCCCTACCATTATACATACATATCTCTTGTGCTGTCGCGTGATATTCATCCCAAGCCTGATCCGTCTCAATACCCCCCCTCCCCCACAAACATATGCCATATACAAAACATAATGCTCTCTTACATTCCACCTCACATAAACAGCTTGCTGTTACTATAGTTCATTATTTGCAATCAGTAGCTTTGCTGTCAGTCCACTTGGTGTGTATGGTTCATTATTTGTGTCCATTCGGAGCTTGCCGACAATGGTTCATTAATTCTGACCACTAAGTTGTATTGCTGTAACCATCTATTTTATTTTATTTTATTTGCTGTGCTAAGTTATTTTAAACAGACAGAGGCGTATGTGGTAAGTTATTTAAGCAGACAGAGGTGTATGTAATTCTGGCCGTTATTTTCCACTCAGAGCTTGCAGAGGTTCTGGCCTTTATTTGCCAGTCTGTTTGGAGCTTGCAAGTTATTTTAAACAGCCAGAGGTGTGTGTTAAGTTATTTTAAAGAATGCTTAAAGCTTGCATTTAAGCAGACAGGTCACCATCTAATTAGTTAAGCAAACGTATGTGTGGTTCATTATTTGTGTCTGCTCAGAGCTTGCAGTGGTTCATTAATTCTGGCCATGAAGTTATTTTGCTGTCACCATCTATTTTATTTTATTTGCTGTGATGTTATTTTAAACAGACAGAGGCATGTGTTAAGTTATTTAAGTAGAGGTGTATGGGTGTTAAGTTACTTAAGAAGACAGAGGTGTGTGTGTGTGTAATTCTGACCATTATTTTACACTCATAACTTGCAGAGGTGTATGTGTAATTCTGGCCTTTATTTTCCAGTCCGCTTGGAGCTTGCAAGTTATTTTAAACAGACAGAGGTGTGTGTTACATTATTTAAAGTCTGCTTGAAGCTTGCATTTAAGCAGGCAGGTCATCATCTGATGCTAAGTTATATTGAAGTTTGCTCAGAGCTTGCATTTAAGCAGAGGGGTGTGTGTGTCTGTATTTAAGCAGAAGGGTGTGTGTGTTCTCCACTTAGATATAACTGATGATTAGAATTACTCAAGGAGCAAGAACCTAAATTCTCTACCCATACCACCACCAAGAAGTTCAGTCTATAGTTCTCAAATGTCCCAAGTTTTACAGAATGTCTGGAATTTTTGGCTCATACTTTTGGTCTGTTCCTCTTAAAATTTGTGGTTTTCTGGCAAATCAGTGAGAACTGAATTTACTAAATAATGATAGCTATTTAAGTTTCAGTCTTCCTATCTTTTGGAAATGCATGGTAACACAAAACATTTTATTCTAGCAACTTTTCTAAGATTAAACAAGCAATGTTTAAAATGTGTCCCTGGTTTTGGGCCTTTGACCCTCCACCAATAAATTTTGACTTTTTTTCAGATTTCTTGTGCTGCATAGTTCTTCTGGGGGAGAGAAGTGTACTGCTGCTTATGCCAAGTCTGTTTGTGTTGTTAGTAGCACAGCAGGTAGAATGCTTGCCTTTTGATGCAGAAGGTTGTGGGTTCTACTCCCACATTATGTAGATGGATTGCTGATACTGTACTGTGTTGTACTTTTAAGGGGGGGTGGATGCTGCAGTCCTGAGAATGTCCTCTTTGGCGGATAAGCCTAGTAACTATGAACATATCAGTTTGCCAGCCATTCCCTATTGCAATATTACTAGCTTATCATTTTTTTTATGTAACTTAGGCAATTTATTCCTCAAGGGCAACAGGCACTTTATTTGTAGATGAAACAATGAAATATAAAGTTGTTTGTTAGCAGCAACCTCTTCATTAGTTACAGATATCTTTAATGTGGATTTATTTAGATGACTTTTACTTCTGCAGAGATTGTGCATATTTACTGTTACTGGTGGATTGTAGAAGTTTTATGATGGAAATGTTCTGAATCGGGCAGTTTTGTTATTATTGGTTCATGCCTTTTGTTTCATTGCTTACTGGAAAAATGTTCAAAACAAATTTAAAACATGCTCGAACAAATGTGCTGTATTATACAAGGAGTATAATTTAATACAACGAGGAAGGTGTATCAAGCAACACATGTATGTTTCTTGTGCAAGGGGCCTATGATTTGAAAACAGCCCAAAGGTAATCTTCATCCACCACTGGCCAGATGTATTTTCTTTGAATGTGGGTTTCAATGCTGTTTCAATGAATGTGAGTTTCAAGGGCAGAGCAGTTTTAATGCTGTCTGTTTTCATTGTGACACTGTATTGATTTGTTTAGCAGATTTCTATTAGTGTTTGTGCTATAAAATGTAAAATAAAAGTTTTAAATGAAATCCAAATAATCATTGTAGAAGTAAAGCAGTGTGCACATTACAGTGTTTATGGTAAATGGGGTGAAATAGCCAAGTAATGGTACATTGGAATGGCTACGGGGGGGAGGGCTGTGTATAGGGGGGCCCCATTCGACTATAATTTTGAGGGGGGAAGGGTGGCAAACTCACAGACAGCCCAGGGCGGCACAAATTCTAGCTACACCACTGACCCGTAGGCCATGGAGAATGACTTTTGGAGGTCTTATCAAACTATAATATTCTTTTTCTAAGATTAGAATATTGCCTACCATTAAATGCCCTACTTTTTCCACAAAATCCACATACTGCAAGTTAACAAAAACAAAATCCTAAGGGTCATCAGCTTCTCCCTTCCCAGTGAACATCATTGCTGCATATTTAAAAAAAATGGTTACCATTTACTACAGGGTCAGTCTTGGCACAGTTCTTATACTTATTGGGTGTATCAGATTGTCATATTATGTCTATAGATTTTTCCTTATTACATATATTCTATAGTACCTTAAAGTGAGGAATATCTTTTTCCTAATATTATATCGTAGGGAAAAATCAAGGGACACAGTCATAGGATGTAACAGTTTCCCAAAACTGTCTGAATTTCTACGTGTAATGGGATACTCTTTTCTGTCACTATGAATGTATGCCACCTCCACTTTTTTATTGTTACTTATGTTATGCTTAAAGATGAGGGAAAAGTTGACAAGGGAAGTCATGTTTCCAGAATCTAGCAGGGCACAGACCTCTCTTTCTTCTAAAAATGCAATGCATTTTCTTAACTCAGTTGCAGCACAGTGACTTAAGGCTGACTCAGCTATCATAATTGTAGTTCTATTGCATTTCATAGGTACACCTTCAGCTAAATAATCCATTTCAATTTTTGCATTTCTACTGGAAGTATTTTCTTTAATACTAACAAAACAGAACTTTGACCCCTACCACATATTTAAAGCAAAGTAACAAATTACTTGCACTTTCTGTTTCGAGGTAGAAGGCACGTTTCTTACTGTAGGATTAACCTTAGATGAATACAATTCATTTTTAGCATTGTGTCTTTATGTAATAAGCCTTCTACTAAAGTAACTGGCTTGTAAGTTCTTAACATCACTTTGTAGTACCACTATTCTTATTTTACTAAACAAAACTTTTTAAACCTGTCTGCTGCTAAAATGTCTAACGCGTTTGATTTTGCTGCTCAAGCTAAAGCTGCAAAATATGATTTATGTCATACATCTCTTCAGCTAATGGTTTGTATACATTAAAAGTTTAGTTACAGCATTTTATTACTTTTACCTCTGGGGTTATACTATTCCTGACTAATACATTTTTCTTAAATTTACCATTCCTCTGCAATCAGCCTGATCCATGCCAATGTATATTTTCAGTGCCTCTCCTGGCAGTTGAGATAACAGGATTCCTTCCTAAGTTGCTTGACCTCAGTTTTCTGTACTGGTGTGTCACTCGGATGCCACTAAATAACATTGCAGGTATTCCCTAGGTTAGTCTCTTCAGACATACTACAGTCTTGGGGTTGGGAGCCATGTTGGCCATCACAATCACCTGTTGCTACAGCTATACCACCCTTTGGTCAGTCTCCAGCTGCGATGAAATGATTTTTCTTATAGTTCTTTCATGGTTGTGAACACTAGTTAACAGTTGCAGTATGATAGGGTGCTTGTACACAAATATGGATTGTACTTGGCTGTAGAGGTACTGTGAGGAATTAAAATTAGCAGCTCTTTGGCCTATTGCCTGCATTCTCCAACAGTGTCCCCCCCCCACACCAAAAAAAAAAGCACTAGATGCAGGATATATGTAACAACTCAGATTTATTCATTTTTAAATGAAGAAATCAGTACTCTGGTATTTTTTTTTCTACACAGCTCTCTCTACTCTATACATATACCCTATGCACCAAACAAACTTTGTACAAACCTCAAAATTATAATATATAAAACATAACTTTATCCAACCAGCAGTAGTTGAACAAATTTACAATATACAACTAAACTAGGTAATTAAAAATTTTGGCTGAGTTTCCAAGGTTTGAGATCAATTCCCATAATATGTGAGGACAGACTTTGTGATCAGAATGGGAGTAATTAAAACATAATACTTATATTAAATATTCTGTATCAGTTGATGGTCATACTGCAGAAATGTCCTAGGATTACTAACATTATTAGATCTCAAATAGATTAAAGATGTAAACTAAAGAGAAGGAAGAAGAAGGAAAAGTAAGAGAAACCAGAAGGGCAGAAAAAGAGATGAGTTAAAAGACACATTTCCAATATTTTCTCTTCAACATATATGTACCCATAGCCTATGATTTATTTAGAAAGAAGTAATGACAACTGTCAAAGGAAAAAACTTCAAAGACCAATACACGTAAGGTTCAGTTAAGGCATATTTATTTACTTGCCGCAAGGAGACAAAAACATGCGAATACAAGGATTTGTCTGACTACTAACAGGAAGTATGCTTATTCTTATACTATTTTACAAGACATGGCCTTCTATGGCTGACATAATCAAACACAACTTTTAGTATTGTTCTGCAGCAGATGTTACTCAGATTTTCTGCTGACATGACTAGATTTGTAAGAAACTTTTGAGAAAAACAACCTGGCCTTGGTGGGCACTAATTCGTTTGCAAGCTTCCATTGTACAGTGTTACATTTCAAGGTACTCTTCTAACTCAGACACAAGCAAATGCTGATTGCAGTTCATATTTTCAAACAGGCTTTGTCCTATTTATCTATAGCTTCTACAGCTGTGTATTTTCTCACAGCACAAAGGGAACTTCTTGTCTAAGCTTCATACAAGTAGTATTGTTCTATTCATTATTTTTCTAACATAAGCAGGAATCATCTGCTTCTCAGTAAATTTCCAAGGCACAAGCAAGATTTTAGCTAACAATACAAGGTCAGAAAGCATCTGCAGTTTGTTCAGATGTATGCAGTATGAAATAGAATAAATGTGTTAACCCTTTTCAAGCTCTAAATGCACTAAGCATATTACTAATACACACATGAATACATATTTTCTGACATTTCCCCCCTTTTAATACTTTTATTCTACTTTCAAAATAAGCATAAACAGTTTGTTTTCTTCTCCTAACCTTTTCCACTCAGGATTTGCAGTTAAGAGACTCATTCAGTTTAAACTTATGAAAGCATTTTCAATCTTTTAATAGTTCTTCAAACTCAGTACTTTGATATAAGATTTCAGAAACTGACATGTCTATAAAACTTTAATCAGTCTTTTCATGCAGGGGATGCCACAACAAACACATACTCCCAGTAGGAGTATTCCTACACAAATGGCAATCAGGATGTTCATTAGGATGGTACCCCACCCCCCAAACCATTTCTGGAAAAAGTCCGTCAGTGGGTTTGGGCCTGGTTTAGTCATGGCCGACACTTGCTGAATTACCTCAAGATGATTGTCTATCTCGTGTTTATGGTCAGGAATATACGAACAGCATTCTTCTTGGATTAAAGCGCAAGTACCACCTCTCGCCACTAGGGTGAAATCGAGAGCCATGCGGTTTTGAAGCACTACAGTTCTCATAGCATTCAGTTCATCAGTCACCAATTTGAGAGTGGAAAAAGTTGCATTACTCATTGTTTCGACAGTTTTCTCAGCTCCCAGATCGATTTCACTGCTCCATATGCCGGTAATATGCCTGCCCACGATATAACGCTATCACTCAAATCCATATGTGTTAGTCCTTTGCCTATGGAATGATGGTCTTTCCAACACGCATCGATTTGTCCCACTGGATTTACAGGTTTCTTGATGACCTCTCGGACATTACAAATTTTTCCTCGAGGCAAAACTGCAGTGTGTCGTATGGCCGGAACCAGGTAACCCAAAAAACAACTGCCGGACCAATTCCCAGGTAACCATTTGTATGCCTTTCTGCCACACACAAAATAACAATCCTCTACTTTAGTAGTAACCTTGCTATGAATATACACTCGCCCTGCATGAAACATTTTTCTATCTATTATAGACAGTTGTTTATAAAGAACACAATTATGTTTTACTTCATCAAGTGTTTTGTGCATCAATCCAAGAAATGAATCATAGTTTGTATTACAATAAAGATCTACATTGTTACCTTTAGTGTAACATTTATAAGGAACAGTCACATTGCAATTGCTCCAACCCACCTGAACAGTATCATTTTTATAAAAACACACAGTTCCCTTTTGTGGAACAGACAAGTGCAATGCTATTTTATCTTGTGATGTAATAGTTGAGGTATCATAAATTAAGTTCTCCCAGGTCTCATTGATCCCTAGGGGGACTGTAGTCATTAATAACCCCCAGTATGCTGTCGGCAAAGCTGTGCAAATCCAGCAATTCAAAACATTGAAAGTCTCAGCATACACATATTTAATTGCCTGGTTAAGTGTTAAAGTTTGGATGCCAGTCTATGAGTAACGCTTCACATTTATTCAGTTCAGTCTGTGTGGCTGGGAAAAGGAAAGGCCACAACAAAAAGATTATTGTCACTAGTACAGTTAACAGGATGATTATGCAATACTTCTGAGGAAAGGGTTGTTCTGCATTCCTGTTTCTTCTGGACTCTGTCATTTTTACTCTTGGCATGTGACAAGATTTTTGTCCAGTTCAAAGTTTTTGACTAATTTACAGTGCATCAGGTGGATCCAAGAGGTGCACTCTCACTATCTTGACTGCAGTGGGTGTCAACAGAAGCACTTGATATGGAACTTCCCACTTTGGTGATGCCCAATTCTTTCTCTTTACTGTCTTCACCCAGATCCAAGTTTCAGGGGACACTGCCACTTCTGACGGTCTGGTTCATTCTTTATCTGAAACAGAATTTGACTGCAACAAATGTTTAGAATTTAACAAGTTTCGCATATACTCAGCTAGTGTACTGTCAGCTTCCTGGTCTGTGGGCATGAGAGATTTCCACTGAGGTATATAATAAGCCCTTCCAAATAATTTTTCAAAAGGAGCCAATCCTTTTGCATTCGGAACAGTTCTCATGTTCAACAGTACCATGGGCAGACAGTACACCCAATTTCTCTGCGTTTCTACTATTAACTTCCTTAGCTTATTCTTTAAAATCCCATTATGCCTCTCTACTAGCCCTGCAGATTGTGGGTGATACGCACAATGATTTTTTAAAGAAATACCAAAATGTCTACTTAACTGTTGTATGGTTTACGAAGTGTGTGCCGTTGTCACTGTAGATCCTTTCCGGAATGCCGAATCTAGGGATGATTTCTTTAACAAGAACTTTGGCCACTGTTGCTGTGTCTCGATTTTTAGTCGGAAAGGCTTCACCCATCTGGAAAACATATCTACAATGACAAGACAATACTTCTTATTTTCACATTTATTCAACTCTATGAAATCCATACAGATAGTATGAAATGGATACGGTGGTGTAGGGAACCTTCTTTGCTTGGATTTTAATGCCCCTTGTGCATGATGTTTATTACAAACATGGCACATCGAACAGAATTTTTTAGAGTAATTTAAGAATCCATATGTCGCAAAAACTTGGTTCACCAGCTGTACCATCCCCCCTGTTGAGACATAGCACTGCCCATGGCTCAACAAAGCTGCATATCTAAACAAATTAGACGGCAATATTGGTTTCCCTTCTTTAGAGATGTACAGCCCCTTTTCGAGAATTGCTCCTCGTTTTACCCATCTTTGTTTTTCAACTTGCGTAGTAAGTGTCTGCATTGTCTTTAATATTTCTACGTCTAAAATCTCAGAGGGTTGTAATTCCTCGTTCAAAAGAAATACTTCTGAAGCTGCCTACTTTGCAGCTGTATCAGCTCTCGCATTACCTTTTGAAATCCTGTTCTGTTGCTTGGTGTGAGCTGTGCATTTACAAATAGCTACTTTCTGAGGTAACTGAATAAATTCTAAAAGATCTAAAATAAACTGTGCATGATTGATTGGTTTGCCAGTAGATGTTATCATTCCTCGATTTTTCCACTGTTGCACAAAAACATGTACAGTACAAAAAGCATACTGGCTGTCAGTAAAAATGTTCACACATTTACCCTTTGCTAAGGTACATGCCCGTGTCAAGGCAATCAATTCTGCTGCCTGTGCAGATAAATTGTGTGGTAAAGATTTTGTTTCTATAATCTCAATATCAGAAACTACTGCATATCCTACTAGGTTTTGTCCTGCAGGACCCCTTTTGCATGAGCCATCCACGTAGTCTGTCACCTCGGCATCATCCAAGGGAACATCCGTAAGGTCTTTTCTAGGCAGTGTCTTTTGCTCAATCACCTGCAGGCAGCTGTGTGGTGTGCCATCTGCAGGGGTTGGGAGCAAGGTAGAAGGGTTCAAAGTCGTACAATTGTAATATGAGGTTGGCTCAACAATATAGTCATACAGGAAAGATGCCTAGCAGGGGAAAGATATGCTACCTTCTCTTGCAGTAAAATAATCTCGACTGCATGAGGCACTCTCAATGTGAGAGGGTGGAACAAAACTACTGAGGCCGAAGCCTGTACTGCCATTGCAGCTGCAACTACTGCTTGTACACAGTGAGGTAAAGACCGTGTCACTGGGTCCAGTTGTGATGAATAATAAGCAATAGGGCATTGCTTGTCCCCATGCTGCTGTGTTAACACTGATGTCATATAATCTTGCTTACAATCTACCGTTTGGAAAAAATGTTTATGATAGTTTGGTAATCCCAAAACTAATGAGGACGCTATTAACTGTTTCAGTTTGCAGAAAGCAGATTCTGCTTCTGGTGTCCATTGTAACAAATCCTGTGCTGCCATAGGCTTTTTATAAATTAGGTTAGTCAATGGTGCAGATTCCAAGGCATAGTTTGGAACCCACCTCCGACAAAAATTAGTCGTACCCAGGAAGGACATCATTTCCTTCTTGGTAGTGGGTTTTGGTGCTTGCAAAATCTCTACTTTCCTGTCCTCATCTAATGTCCTACCTTCCTTGGATATTACATATCCTAGGTATTTAACTTGTTTTTTCCAAAGCTGCAGTTTATTTTTGTTTACTTTATGTCCTTCAGTGGCTAAAAATTGTAATAGCGCTATGGTATCTGCTGTGTGGGGGCCGCCAGGAGGATATCATCAACATAAAGTAAAATCTGGCTACCTCTTGGCGGGGTAAATCCCGCCAAGTTGCTTGCCATTTCTTGTGAGAATATTGTTGGACTTTCACAATACCCCTGTGGTAGTCGCGTATATGGATACCTTTTCCCCTGAAATGTGAATGCAAACCAATACTGGCTGTCAGGGTGCATTGGTATCGAGAAGAACGCATTGCTGATATGTACCACAGAAAAATATTTCTGTTGAGGTTTTAAATCATTCAACAGGGTGTGTGGGTCTGGCATCGTAGGTGCCCTTGGTATTACTGCGTCATTTACAGCTTGTAAATCTTGGACCATACGCCACTCGCCATTTGTTTTCTTAACAGGAAATAAGGGTGTGTTACATGGTGAATCAGGAGATTCCACCAGCACCCCTTCCTTAAGTAAAGCTGCTATAATAGGCTTGATTCCTACCTCTGCATCTTTTCTTAAGGGATACTGTCCTTTTTGTGGTCTAAATGCTGACTTTGGCGTAATAGTAACTGGTCCCGCTGTACAAATAAGTCCTACATCTGATTTTCCTGTTGACCAGAGAGTTTCTGGTATATTCTGTAAGGCATTCTCTTCCTCCTTCAATAGGAGTGCTAATCAGCTGTCCTTGCTAGACTGCAAGTGTACAGCTGGGTGGGTCTGAGTTACTCAATTCAACTTCTGCATTTGTATTCCCTGTTCTGACAGTTTTAACTCTGTCTGTTTTTTTCCATCTCATGACTTTTTCTCCTAAGTCTACCTATTTTACATTCTTGTCCTTAGTTAAGCTAACATGTGGTAATCCATTAGATTTATAGAGTGCAAAGAACTCCTGGGGCAATGAACAGCTGGCTACACTGTTCCCTTCTCTGTCCCAGTACAGATTACGTAGTATCAATCTGTTTGCACAATTTCTAAACAATTCTTGCTTATATTCCTTATCAGGTCCTGGTGTGTTACAATAATACAGAGTACAGTGCAACAAATGTTGTTTATCAATGTCAAGGGAGGGGAACATGCTGATGGCTACGTTCATCAACTCTTTGGTCACTGCCCCTGGACCAGTCATAACCAAGTCTTGGCTGTACCAATAAAACATTTTACCCTCCGTTTGCACTACAAAGGTATCAATTTGTCGCTGTGCTTCCATACCCTGCATAGTCGGAACTACTGCTATACCAAATAGCTGCATAAGGTCTCTGCCCAAAAGATTTACTGGGCAATTTGCAGAAACAACAATTTTGCTTTTCTGGGTCAATCCTGAGACAGGATCA
Source organism: Protopterus annectens (assembly GCF_019279795.1). Classification (NCBI taxonomy): domain Eukaryota; kingdom Metazoa; phylum Chordata; order Ceratodontiformes; family Protopteridae; genus Protopterus; species Protopterus annectens. The sequence goes on from NC_056737.1 coordinate 1,620,073,996, forward strand.
GTTATCACAATATTATGGGAGAGAGGCTCCCGATACAGCTGTCCATTAGCTGCTTTCACTAATATGTAATCAGGTTACTCTGAGTTCTCTGGCAGTTTTGGAGGGATGTATCAGGTTCCGTGATGCCCCTGAGTCACACAAGAATCTGACTTCTCTCCCTTCTACCAGGAGTGTAACTTCTGGTTTTGTGTCTGCTAAATAGAGCTCTAAGCTCAATAAAGCCAAATCTAATATTTCATTTTCTTCACTATCCGTGACTTCCTGCACTTCCTCTATTTCTTCTGTCACATTCTCTATTCCCTCTATCAGATTCTCATTTGTCCTTTCTCTGCTATCCTCTTCTAGTGATTCCTGACTATCATATAGTCACTCCTCACCCTCCTTATCTTCCGTGGTTGCTTTCTTGTTTTTCTTGCAATCCCTTGCCAAGTGTCCCTTTTTACCACATTTTAAACATTCACCCCTTTTTTTTTGCCCTTCAAAGTCCTCTGATCGCTGATCAGATTGTTTGTTTCCCTGGGCATTTCTCTTGCCCTTTTTCCCGGACTGTACTACATAAACTTCTGCTCCATCTTCTACAGAAAATACTTGGGCTTTCGTTTTCTTTTTGCTATTAAAATGCCTTTCGGCATGCCTAGCATATTCAAGTAATGACTGTAACCTGCTTGTACGATGATCTACCATGTGCTTTGTAATAAAGCTGCTTATGGGTGCAATACTGCCTTTTAAAAATGCATTCTTTAACTGCTGCTCATATGGGGAATCGTGTGTCTGATCTTCAGGAACCTGCATTCCACAATGGTTATTAAAACATTCTAATAGTCTGGCATAATATCTGTCAATAGCTTCACCTTCCTGTTGGATGCATTGATTAATGCAAGTCCAGTCTGCCCTAGGCTTCCATTTCTCAGAGATGTGGTCTGTAAGACCTTTCACTCTGTTGTCTAATTCTGCGCTGCTATGTGGGAGGGGCCTGAGCGCAGCGTCACGGGGATTCCAGTCGCCACTAATCATGTGCCAGTCTGGTCCCACAATTTGTCTGACTACTTTTTCTACCTCTTCTCCGTTTAAATTATAACTTAGCCTCATTTCTTGCAAATCTTCTAAGAACTTTCTAAAATTAACTTTTGGATGGGGAATTCCCTCAGTGGCTTTCCGGATGTCTTCCGGAGTCCTGGGTCTATACACTAGAATAGTTGGGTCCTGACCTTCTTGCCCTGCCTGAGGATTAGGCACTTCTATAAGTGGGCATATTTCTTCTTCACTCATAAATCGTGAATTTCTACCCATTTGATATAACTCAATGCCCCCCTTTGAGTTTCCTGCCCGTGTTCGAGACCTGGTCTCGACGGGATCTCTAATAAACGGTTTCGCTTTTATAGTGTCTCTACTTACAGTGACAGCAGGATATCGCAGGGTGGACTAACTTGTTCACTTGCCTCATATTCTGGTAAGGGAGGCGGAGGGGCTGATGCTACTACTAAGTTATTGTCCTCCTTATCTAAAACCATTGCTTTTGAATTATTACTCTTTTGTTTCCTTCGGTTTACTTCCTCAATCCACCTTGTGTGCATTCCTAATTGACGTTGCTTTTTTACCCGACCTTTAGAATCGGTTTTAAGCTGTTTGACAAGCGAGGATTTTTCTAATTTACCATCTTATTAACCCATTTTGCGTAGTATTTAATATTATCAGCATGCTGTGACTGCATGTATTTTGCGTCTTCGGTTAACGGCGGACTTTGGGATTTTTTTGTACAATTATTACCCATTTTGTTCTACCCTTTTAATCATTATGTAACTCCTTATTTTTAAAGTGGTACCACGGATTTTGTTATAGTCTCTTCAGAATGACTGCCTACCTCGACAAGCCATGTTGCTTCGCTAGGGATAGCTTGCACCTGTCACCCTTAGGCTTTCGTATACTGGCCAGCCACCCCCATAGTGCCTTTTTTAGGCAAGGCTCAAATGACAAACCCACCTCCATAGACAACTCAAAGATAAAAAAACTAAAGGTAATGCTACTCAATGCCAGAAGTCTAAACCTCAAGATGCACGCACTCGAGACTCTCCTCAGTATGGAGAAAATCGATGTCTGTGCAGTAACAGAAACCTGGTTCAAGGTTCCTGAGAGCACCCCAGCACTACCAGGTTATAACTCATACCATGCGTTTCAGCCGCAAAACTCGGACCAAAGCACAAAAGGAGGGGGAGTATCTATATTCATCAAAGATACCTACATCTCCAGGTTAGTGGCACTGCACGAAGCATCGGAAACCATCCATGTGCAACTAACAGTGGGCAAAACTGCCTTTAAGTTTGTAGACTGCTACAGAACACCCTCCCTATTACAGGAACCCCACTTGGCATTCCCGAGAACACTGGAGAATATGAAGGTCTCTCCAAACATCATGTTATTGGGTGACTTCAACTACCCAAACATTGACTGGGAAAACTACTCATGCCCAAACACCCTCACCCAACGGTTCCTTGAATTCATAAACTCTAACGCAATGGAACAACTGGTCACCACTCCCACAAGAGGGAACAACATATTGGACCTGGTCATCACTAATATGGGGACTCTGTGTTCCACACCAGAGGTAAACCCCTCATTGGTAAGATCAGACCATAAACAAATTTCCCTGGACATCCATATCACGTCCCCACTCCCAGCCAAGGAAATCACTGTAAAGAATTTCTCCAAAGCCAACTTTGCACTTCTCAAGACTGAGGTGGAATCCTTCAAAGCCCCTGGGCCAGAGGATAATACAGCCCAATCCGCAGAATCCTTTACAGATGCATTCTATGAGCACCTGCAGGAATGCATGGATCGTGCTATCCCAAATAAAACCAAGACACACTCCTCCAAAAACAGGAGACCGGTCTGGTGGACCCCGGCCATAAATAAGCTATACAACAGAAGGAGGAAGCTACTACATGACAGAGCAAAATCCCAAAAAGGGAAGGAATCTCTGATCAGTATTAGCAAGAAACTTCAATCCCTCATAAAATCATCAAAGGCCAGTTTCAAAAGAAAAATTGCCCTAGACACTAAAGATAATCACAAGGCCTTCTTTAGTTATGTCAGAAACATGGGTGGAAACTCCCAGATATGCTCTGAATTGTTGCATAATGGTCCAAAATATACCGAACCTACAGACATAGCCAACATCCTGGCAGACAGATTCAGTGCAAACTTCTCCCCCCCCTCCCCTCTAAAGGAGCAAATGCCTGTCCCAACTGAATGTAACCTCCCTGACATCACAGATGCACAGGTGAAAGCTGCCCTCTCCAAAGCAAAAAACACAGCATTTATGGGACCGGACGGTGTCCCAGGCTCTGTCTTACATGAGCTCCAAGAAGAACTGAACCCTCACATTAAGTCACTGTTCAAACTTAGCCTTACTACAGGATATGTACCCAAATAATGGTGTACAGCTACAGTGGTCCCACTCCACAAAGGTGGTGCCACAACGGACCTCGGAAACTATTGCCCCATAAGCCTGACTAGTCTGGTCTGTAAAGCTATGGAGCGTATTATCATGGAACTCATAAACAAAGACATTGGGAGCCTCCAGACACTGTACCCTACCCAATTCGGCTTTGTTAAGGGCAGATCTTGCCTCTTAAACCTAGCTGATTTCTTTGAAACAGTTACCAAAGCCATAGATGAGGGCAAGGTAGTCCACACAGTGTACCTGGACCTCGCAAAAGCCTTCGACACAATACCCCACTTGGGCATCATAAATAAGCTTACCAGCTTAAATATCAACCCCTATATCACAAGATGGGTTGCAAACTGGCTCAGAGATAGAACCCACATGGTCAGAATCGCAGGTGCCATGTCCGAATTCAAACCAGTTACAAGTGGCATCCCACAGGGCTCAGTTCTGGGACCTCTCTTGTTCGGTATATACTTCTCTGATGTTCAGGCTAACACGGGGGGATTATGGCTGACAAAGTTCACAGATGACTGCAAACTGTGGGCCATAATCAAATCTCCAGCTGACACAAGCATCCTCCAAAAGGGTCTCACAGAGACAGATGCTTGGTGCCAGAACCACGGCCTCAAGCTAAATGCTAAAAAGTGCATAATCATCCCCCTTGGGAAAAACAAGGTGCCCACAAATTACCACATAGGTGGTAATCCATTAAGTATGGAAGAAGTAATTAGAGATTTGGGGACCAACGTAGATAGTAATCTCTCCTTTGATAATCATGTTGCCAAAGTGGTTAGAAAGACCTTCTATATAGCCCACCTTATCACGAAAGGGTTCGCATCTAGATCAAGAGAGGTCATTGTGCCCCTCTACTCATCACTCATCAGGCCCATAATTGAATACAATGCCCCTTTTGGGATGTACCTTACCTCACACCTGCAGCAACTGGAGAGACCCCAAAAGTACCTCACCAAGAGGATCATGGGCTACAAACAGATGTCCTATGCAGCTCGACTAAAGAAACTCCAGCTCTACTCAGTTGCTTACCGCCTACTCAGAGGCGATCTATGCCTGACGTACAAAGCCATGTCAAACCCAGAATTAATGGACATGCTCCACCTCAAAAAATCCAAGTCCCTTAGAGCTACATGCTCCAGGGACCGAAACCTCAGCACAAAAATAAATAGGGCATGCTGGAGGGACAGATTCATTTCCCAGAGGCTCCCCTCACTCTGGAATAGAATCCCAATTCATGTTAGACATAGCCCCTCGCTGACCCTCTTCAAGCGAAATTTGGACGCGTGGATGGGAAATCACAAATTCACCCCTGGGATCTTTCCTGTGTCCCTGCTAGACAGAGGCACAGTAAACTAATCTTAAAAGGGTACCTTCTGTGACCTACTTTACAGAGGCACAGTAGGCTAGTCTAATAGGGAGGCAGAAGCCAAATACACTCTGGCTAGGCTTATAAATGCCCTAGGGCAGATAGCCTAGTATCTACCTATGAACCTATGAACCTGCTCTGTTTCCCTGATCTATGACAAGACAGTAATCTTTTTGTCCCTGACTTGTATAAACAAAGTCTTAACAAAATAAATACAAATCTAGTCCCTGATCTAAAACAGAAAAAAAAAGGTAGATTCACCTTACCTGAGCCTTCGTGATTGATCACCTGGTTCGAGTAAACCCGTCCTTCAGTCGCAGATCAGAAAGTGGCTGGCCTCTTTTGTACAACAATTCAGTTGGAGGGCTTTTCAACTAAGAAGAACCGATTTGGTTTCTTCCCCTTACAGTTTCAAGCCACCTGGCCTGTCTGATCCGAGGCGAAGTGAGGGTTTCCCGTCCGAAGGACTAATCTGTCAAAGGAAAAAACTTCAAAGACCAATACATGTAAGGTTCAGTTAAGGCATATTTATTTACTTGCTGCAAGGAGACAAAAACATGCAAATACAAGGATTTGTCTAACTACTAACATGAAGTATGCTTATTCTTATACTATTTTACAAGACATGGCCTTCTATGGCTGACGTAATCAAACACAACTTTCAGTATTGTTCTACAGCAGATGTTACTCAGATTTTCTGCTGACATGACTAGATTTGTGAGAAACTTTTGAGAAAAGCAACCTGGCCTTGGTGGGCACTAATTCGTTTACAAGCTTCCATTGTACAGTGTTACATTTCAAGGTATCCTTCTAACTCAGATACAAACAAATGCTGATTGCAGTTCATATTTTCAAACAGGCTTTGTCCTATTTATCTTTAGCTTCTACAGCTGTGTATTTTCTCACAGCACAAACGGAACTTCTTGTCTAAGCTTCATACAAGTAGTATTGTTCTATTCATTATTTTCCTAACATAAGCAGGAATCATCTGCTTCTCAGTAAATTTCCAAGGCACAAGTAAGATTTTAGCTAACAATACAAGATCAGAAAGCATCTGCAGTTTGTACAGATTTATGCAGTATGAAATAGAATAAATGTGTTAACCCTTTTCAAGCTCTAAATGCACTAAGCATATTACTAATACACACATTAATACATATTTTTCTGACATCACATTACTTGACAGAAATCGTTGTGTGTCAACAGACTATGGGTACATTTGCTCTGTAAATACCTACTATGTATCTGAAAAACATTTAGGGATGCTTAATTATTTTGTAATGGTGTATCAAGCAAACCTCAGATGAATGCTAGGCAATACAGATGAATGCCAGGTAACATAAAGATATACAGTCCTCCATAAAACAGTAATTCTTATGTAATTGTAAATTAATGTACTAAATCATATTAACTTTATTTACCTGGAAATGTAAAATGATTCTTTTGATGATTATTGACAGTAGTTTATTTACTTTATTAAAAATACTGATTATAAGAAGGATTGGTTCTATTTGCTGATTTTTTTAATTTAACTTTCATTCTGCTACTAGTGCAGCACAGCAAGTTTGGTGTCAAAGAGAACTCACCACAACTGGAAGGTTCTTACCAAGTTTTCAACATGTCATCTATGAGTTTCTCAGGAACTACATAGCTGTATTTCTGCACTTCTGTTAAAATGTCATTTCACAATCTGACTACTGTGAATAGGTTATAATATGTAGACTTTCAGACGGTATGTTGAAAACCTATTGTGAAAATGCTAAGAAATAGTGATGTCAAATATTTGCTAATTTTAAAAAGACATTGACTGTCAGTGTTTCACATGCAGAAGCTGTATGCATGTCTGAACTTGGAGACTGGGCAACCGTAGTATATTTTAAAAATTATAGATGGGTTTGTGCAGAGTGGAGAAGGAGAGTAAAATGGGTGGGTAAGAGTTTTCATAGTAGTGCTGCTGGATTCTTGTTTATTTTTTATGAATAAGAAAAAAGGATCACTTTTGTGTCTGTGTGCATGTATCTATATGCACAAGCATGTGCATGCATGTATGTATGTTTCTGTAGTAGCAGAGAATTAACAATGCTGTTTTTATGCTTTTTTTTTCTATGTGCCTGTTGACCATCAACCTTTCCAATTGGACTGGAACTCATCATTCAGTGCTGTTGTGGAGGCCATCATTCAGGCAGTCATAAGGGTCACTTGTGTCCTTTGCCATTTTCCTGGTAATGATGACATTTTTGTTTTATGACTCAGTTCTTCCTTCCCTGGGCAGGGAGTGTGCAGACCACGTCATCATGAGTGCCACTACACCTTCATCTGCAAGTGCTTACTGTCATAAACTTGCTGATAAAGGCTACTGCCAATTGATGACTTTGTGAGCTACATGCTTTGTCTGACGTTGCAGGCCTGCCTCCTTCATTTGAAGAACTGCTAATACTTATGACTGGCTCCAACCCCCGCCCCCCTCACAGGGATAGGCAAGTTCATCTTCCCTGCCAGCTGTATCAACTGCCAGAACCATTAATTGAATTTGCATTACCGCTTTCTGCTTCCATGCTGGTTGTGTGTCTGCATGTATGTGTGTGAGTGTGTATGTTTGCGCGTGTGTGTGTGTGTGTGTGTGTGTGTGTGTGTGTGTGTGTGTGTGTGTGTGTGTGTGTGCATGTATGTTTGATTCTAGGTACAGTCATCCTTTCCCTTAGCATTTTTTTTTAATATCTGAATTTTTGTTAGGTGGGAGAGCAGTAGTAAACAGCAGTTGATGGTCTGGTGGTATTTTGAGTTTTCAGGCTGAGACCATGTTTGTGTTTTCTTTTAAACCATCAGTGGCAGTTCAAACTGATCTACCATTAACTAGAGCCAATATAGAGTTTGAGCTGTGGTCTAAAGCCTTCAGATTCATGTCATAATCATTATTAATGGTTATTTTTATTGTTTTTATATCTATTTAGGCATATTAGTTTATCACTGAATCCCTTCTCTCTCCCACTTGAAATAGTAACACTGAAGAGGTTGTCAACTCACCCGTCACTACTCATACACATAGAATGCATCCAACACATAAATCAGCATATGCTGAGGTTCTCTTAAAAAATGTACTGAAACACAACAGACCTCCAAAACAAAAGACTGCTACAACTAACACAGTTCTCACTGCACTCAAGACACATAGCAATGCCAATGTCTCACCTACCAAGCCCTTAAGGCATAACACTCAAAAAACTAATTTTCTTGTCATTGAGGACTCCATAGTGAGATACATGGATGTCCCACTCACCAGGTTAGATAAGGAGAAAGTCACAGTCAACTGTCTGGTGCCAGGATTCTTCAGATCACGTATGAACTGAAGTCTCTCAGCAACAAGTACCATTATGACTGTCATAGTTCATGTTGGAGTGAACGACCTGAGACGTACCTCACTGGACTATATGAAGAGATACATGATTGAGCTCCTCGAGTATGTGTCCCAGGCAAGTTATGTCTGTAGCCTTGAGCAGCATATTACCCTCACCTAAAATGATGCCACAGTATAAACAAAAATGATTGATTTCAATAACTGGCTCAGTTTTGGGTGTCATTCAAAGAGGATCCAGTTTCTGTCAGCCTGGGATGACATAGTTGACATACCTCGCTGGTTTGCCAGAGATGGTTTGCACCTGACACCACTAGGCTTTCAGCTGCTGGCAAAGGCTCTTGCCTTTACCATAGTGCCTTTTCAGGCAAGGTATCAAAAACAAAATTGCCGATGTGAAAATTGCCAACCATAACTAAATAAGGGTAAACACTGCTAAACAATAGGAGCTTAAACCAAAAACTGCACACCCTGGAAGCATTTCTATCATTGGGAGATGTAGATGTCTGTGCAGAAACTTGGTTCAAAGCTTCAGAAAGTACCCCAGCCTTCGAAGGCTACAATGCCTTCCACACCTTCAGACCACAAAATGAACACATGAGAACCAACGGAGGCAGCGTTTCTATCTAGATTAGAGATAAATTCATCTCCCAACTAGCTAGAATGGACAACTCCATGGAGTCACTCCAAATTCAGATTACTATGGGTAAGATCCCCATTCAAGCATAGCTAGTTATAGATTCCCCACCATGGATCATGATGTGCACAAGTCCTACTTGACCAAAATGGAGTGCAAAAGTTCCTTGACTTTGTTAACTCAAATGCCCTGGAACAAATTGTTCAAACCCCAAGAAGAGGAACAAACATACTAGATCTGGTCCTCACTAACATGTCAAACAGATGCACATTGGACCCTCATTAGTTAAATCTGACCACAAATCAGTCACCTTTGAACTGGCAGTAACATCACAACTTGCAAAGGGTGAAGCCAGACTAAAAAATTTCCCAAATCAAACTATACCCTCTTAGGGGAAGGTATAAATACCTTCCAAGCCCAACCCCCAGCTGGTAGTGGTAACAACACCAAGGCTTGCACTAAAGCCCTGTACAATCACTTGTATAAGTGTATAGACTCAGCTGTTCCAGAGAGAATCAAGACCAGAACCCCAAGTAAAAACAAGCCCAGCCCGGTGGACATTCAGTGTCAACAAACTTTTCAACAAAAGCAAAAAATTGCTGTCTAAGAAAACTAAGGCGAGGTCCCAACAATGGAAATGCACTGGCCTCAGCCTCAACAGGCAAATAAGACAAAATGTCAAATCCTGTAATGGTAACTTTGAAAAAACTTAGCAATCACAACCAAGGATAACTATAAGGCCTTTTACAGCTACATACATAGCCTAAAAGGTAGGACCCAAGCATGTGCTGATCTAGTGATTAATGGTATCACACACACTGATTCTGCAGAGATAGAAAACCTGCTAATGGACAGATTTAGTGAAAATTTCACTCCCTTATCCCCTCCAAACCTATCACAAAACTTGTCCCCTCAACTAGCAGACAGATTTGGCGAAAAGTTAACTCCCTTATCCCCTCCAAACCTATCACGAACCTTGCCCTCAACTGCCCCCTTCCTTATATATCCAAAGAGCAGGTCATTAAAGCCTTGTCTAAGGCAAAAAACACAGCTTCTGTGGGACCAGACAGCATCCCAGGCTGTCTTCTTAACAAACTAAAACATGAACTAGCATCACCGTTAAGTACCCTGTTCAATTGCAGCCTAACCACAGGCTTTGTTCCTGTGGAGGGGAGAACAGCAGCAGTTATTCCCCTCCACAAATGTGGCTTAGCAACAGACCCAGGGAATTTCAGACCCATAAATCTGAGCAGCCTCATCTGTAAAGCCATGGAAGTATCATCATGGACCTCATAATTAAAGACATAGGTGACCCTGAAACCCTGGATCCGACCCAATCCAGCTTCATCAAGGGCAGATCCTTGCTGTTAAACCTGATGGATGTCTTCAAAAATGTGACAGGGTCATTGATGAGGTCAAATCTGTGCACACAGCATTCCTCAACTTGGCAAAGGTCTTTGACACAATCCCGCACACAGGCATTACTGATAAACTGAGCAAACTGAATGTAAACCTCTTAGTTGTAAGATGGGTTGCCAGCTGGCTCACAAATCGGTCACACACTATCAAAGTGGGTGAGTCCACATCAACCAGCAGATCTGTCACCAGTGGGGTGCCGTAAAGGTCAGTGCTGGGCCCCCTGCTGTTTGGTATATACTTCTCAGAAGTTCAGGCCAAAACTAAGGAACTGTGGCTGACCAGGTTTGTGGACGACTGCAAACTGGGTGCAATTATTGAATCCCCAAATGATGTCAGTGTACTTCAGGAGGGTCATACGAAGACCAATGACTGCTGTCTTAGTCATGATCTCAAACTGAATGCAAAGAAATGTATCATCACTTCCTTCGGTAAAAACAATGTCCCTTCACACTTTCAAATTAACAGCAATACACTATGTAATAATGAAGTGGTAAGAGATCTATGATCACAAGTAGACTGTGACCTTAACTTTGACCACCATGTGTCTACTGTAGTAAGGAAGGCTTTCTACGTAGCACACTTGATTAGCAAAGGCATCACCTCTAGAGCTAAGGAGGTTATAACCCCCTCTATATGCGTAACTAATCAGGCTCATAATTGAGTATAAAGCCCCTTTTGGCATGTACCATGCAAAGCACTTGCAGCAATTGGAGAGACCTCATAGGTTTTTAATTAAGAAGATTGAAGGACTCCAGCATGTGCCTTACAAAGACCAACTAAAGTTCCTGATACTATACTCAGTATCATATAGACTTCTTAGGCGAGACATGCCTGGGTTCAGAGCAATCTTCAGCCCATACCTAATGTATTTGCTGCACATCCATATATTAAACTGGACCAGTGGTACCCATTCCAGGGATGTAGATGCGACCTGCAACTTGAATAGGACATGCTGGAGGGAGAGATTTGTCTCCCAGTGACTGTCATGTCTTTGCAATAGGCTGCCAATTCATGTGAAGCAGAACACCTCTATGACACTTTTCTAAAGGAACCTGGATGAGTGGATGGGGCACCATAAATTCTTATTGGGGATAGTGCCAACAACCCTTCTGGACACACGGAGTCATTATTAAATACAATCCTGGGTATTGATTAGAGTATATGTGGTATCACATTGGGATGAAATGGCTAGGCTTGAAATGCCCTCTGGGTCGATAGCCTAGTAACCCCCTATGATCCTATGATTTACTTTGTTGAAGGATTACAGGAATTTTATTTTACATTAGTTTTTCTTATGGGGACTTCTTAGGTTCATAGGTTCATAGGTTCATACTAGGCTATCTGCCCTAGGGCATTTATAAGCCTAGCCAGAATGTGTTTGGCTTTCGCCACCCATTTTAAATTTATTTTGCTATGCCCTTTTTCGAGGTTAGTATACTGTGCCTCTATCTAACAGTGACACAGAAGTGATACCCGGGGTAAACCTACGATCTCCCATCCACTCATCAAGATTCCTCTTGAAGAGAGTCAATGAGGGACTCTGCCTAACCTGGACTGGGATTTTATTCCAGAGTGAAGGGAGCCTCTGGGTTATGAATCTGTCCCTCCAGCATGTCCTATTTATTTCAGTGCTGAGGTTCAAGTCTCTCGAGCGTAGCTCGATGGGATTTGGATTTTCTGAGGTGCAGCATGTCCATTAATTCCGGGTTGGACATGGCTTTATACGTCAGGCACAGATCGCCTCTGAACAGGCGGTATGCCACTGAGTAGAGCTGGAGTTTCTTTAACTGGGCAGCATATGGCATCTGTTTGAGCCCTTTGATCCTCTTGGTAAGGTACTTTTGGGGTCTTTCCAGTTGCTGCAGGTGTCTGGTAAGGTACATCCCAAAAGGGGCATTGTACTCAATTATGGGCCTGATGAGGGATGAGTAAAGAGGCACGATGACCTCCCTGATCTAGATGTGAATCCCTTCATGATTAGGTGGGCTATATAAAATGTTTTTCTAACCACTTTGGCCACGTGGTTGTCAAATGAGAGATTGCTATCAACTTGGGTCCCCAGGTCCCTAATTACTTCTTCTGTACTTAATGGATTTCCACCTATGTGGTAATTTGTGGGCACTTTGTTTTGCCAAAGGGATGACTATACACTTTTGGCATTTAGCTTGAGGCCATGGCTCTGGCACCAGTTGTCTGTTTCTATGAGACCCTTTTGGAGGATGCTTGTGTCAGCTGGAGAGTCGATTATGGCACCCAGTTTGCAGTCATCTGCAAACTTGGTCAGCCACAGTCCTTCCGTGTTGGCCTGTACCTCCGAGAAATATATACCGAACAAGAGAGGTCCCAGGACTGAGCCTTGTGGGACACCACTTGTAACTGGTTTGGAGTCTGACATGGCTCCAGCAATTCTAACCATGTGGGTTCTGTCCTTGAGCCAGTTTGCAATCCATCTAGTGACATAGGGGTTTATATTTAAGCTGGTGAGCTTATCTATAATGCCCGAGTGGGGTATTGTATCGAAGGCTTTTGCGAGGTCCAGGTAGGCTGTGTGGACCACCTTCCCCTCGTCAATGGCCTTGGTGACTGTTTCAAAGAAATCAACCAGGTTTAAGAGGCAGGATCTGCCCTTAACAAAGCCAAACTGGGTAGGATCCAGTGTTTGTAGGTCCCCAATATCTTTATTTATGAGGTCCATGGTGATCCTTTCCATAGCTTTGCAGACTAAGCTAGTCAGGCTTATGGGGCGATAGTTTCCAGGATCCGTTGAGGCACCACCTTTATGGAGAGGGACCACTGTTGCTGTACGCCACTCTTTGGGCACATATCCTGTAGTAAGGCTGAGATTGAACAGTAGTTTTATGTTTGGGTTTAGCTCTTCTTTGAGTTCATGTAGGACGCAGCCCGGGACACCATCTGGTCCCATTGATGCTGTGTTTTTGCTTTGGAGAAGGCGGCTCTTACCTGAGCATCTGAGATGTCAGGGGGGCAGCACTCTGCTGGGATAGATATTTGCCCTTTTGGTGGGGGGGGGAGTTTGCGCTGAACCTGTCAGCTAGGATGCTGGCAATGTCTGTGGGTTCGGTGTATTTTTGTCATTTTGGACTAATTCTGAGCATATCTGGGAATTACCACCCAGGTTCCTAACATAACTAAAGAAAGCCTTGTGATTATCCTTAGTGTCCTGTGCAATTTTTCTCTCGAAGCTGGCCTTAGACAATTTTATGTGTGCCCGTAGTTTTTTGCTAATACTGATCAGTGATGCCTTCCCTTTTTGGGATTTTGCTTTATCATTTAGTAGCTTCCTCCTTCTATTGTATAGTTTGTTTATGGCTGGGGTCCACCAGACAGGACGTCTGCGTTTGGAGGATTGGGTCTTGGTTTTATTTGGGATCGCATGATCCATGCATTCCTGAAGGTGTTCATAGAATGCGTTTATAAAGGATTCTGTGGTCTGGGCGTATTTTCCAGAGCCGGGGCTTTGAAGGATTCCACCTCAGTTTTGAGGAGTGTAAAATTTGCTTTAGAGAAGTTTTTCACTGTGGTTTTCTGGGCAGGGGGTGGGGTCGGGATGTGAATATCCAATGAGATTAGTTTATGGTCTGATCTTACCAGTGAGGGATACACTTCTGGTCTGGAGCATAGAGTCCCCATGTTGGTGATGATCAGGTCCAGTATGTTTTCCCTCTTGTGGGAGTGGTAACAAGTTGTTCCATAGCATTTGAGTTTATAAATTCTAGGAACCTTTGGGCTAGGGTGTTGGAACTAGAGTAATGCTCCCAGTCTATGTTTGGGTAGTTGAAGTCGCCCAATATAATGGTGTTTGGAGAGACCTTCATATTTTCCAGTGTTCTCAGGAAGGCCGAGTGGGGTTCCTGGGTTTGGGAGGGTGGTCTGTAGCAGGCTATAAACTGGAAGGCAGTTTTACCCACTGTTAGTTGCACATGGATAGTCTCTGATGCTTCGTGCTTTGCCACCAACCTGGAGGTGTGGGTATCTTTGATGAATATTGATACTCCCCCTCCTTTTGTGGTTCGGTCCAAGTTTTGGGGCCGAAAAGCATGGTATGAGGTATAACCTGGTAGTGCTGGGGTGCTCTCGGGAGCCCTGAACCAGGTTTCTGTTACTGCACAGGTTTTATTAAAAACAAAGCAGAAACAATGTCTGTGAGGTATTGTCCTTAGTCTGACCAAGGACTTTTTTTCAGATGCAATTACTGCTGTATGTCTGTAAGGCTCATCCTTAGCTGTGCAATGAACATATTTTATACACTTCTGTTATCCAATGTTAGCCAATGAAATTGCATGATTTACCTAGACCATTTCATAAATGTATTCCTAAGCATTTCTGTGTGTGTGTGTTTTCTGTGTGTGTGTGTGTGTGTGTGTGTGTGTGTGTGTGTGTGTGTGTGTGTGTGTGTGTGTGTGTGTGTGTGTGTGTGTGTGTGTGTTTGTGTGTGTGTGTGTGTACGTATATAAAATACACATATGCACACACATCTTTTTTATATATATAGGTGTGTCAAAAATGCCTAAAAACAAAATACTGATAGACAAAAATACCTAAACACAAAATATTGACAAAATTGAAATTACATCAGGGAAGGGTATATGCCCTTTCCTTACTGTTGTCGACCTCTGAGAGACTTTTTTGATTCTATCTAAGTTTCACAGCTTTACCTGCTTATATTACTGCTTACTGCACTTGTTCTGCCATTTTTTCACCCTAAATTCAACTGCATTTATTAAAATTTTAGCTACACACTCGTGTGCTAACCTGTACTGTGTTTTGTGTTTGCTTGCCTTTTATTGCAGTTGTAGTGAGTTTTAAACTGTGCACTGTTGTCCTTTAACTGTATTTGCCCTCGCTAAGTGTATTCTCAGTTTACTTGTAAAATAGAACCCCCCCCCAAAAAAAAAATCTAGCTTGTTTGCCTTTCTTCCCACCCTTTTCTTAACCAGTATAGTATTCAGGACTGTTTTTGTAGTTTCTGAGTGCCCCATACCCTTCTGTGATCAAGGGCAGTATCTCAGTGAGAGTGGTAAGCACTGGGCAGCCTATCAGTCGCAAGAGCAGTAGTTTCAAACTCGGAAATTGTAGCTTATTGGTGGTTTGGGCAGCATTTCTATCCCTTTTAACTTTCTGCCTTAAAAATCTGTCTGCGTTGTTTTGCATGCCGCGCAACGCCACTAAGCTAGGGTTAAACTATTTCCAGTGCCAGAAAGTCTACTCTTCAAATTTTCCTTAAATCTTGACAGTCTAACATCCGTTTGTACTCAACTTGAGTATCAAAGTTTAGCATTTGCTCAAAGCCTCTCATAGCATTTTCTGGAGCATTTTACTGCTACCAGCAATAAACAATTTCAGTACTATTAAATTAACACCCATCCAGGTAGGTCTAAAGTTCAGTTCCCTGTGCTCACTCCTGGTAACCTGGTGAACCCGGGCATCCTGAGGCAATGTAAAAAGTGTCTCATGTACACAGACAACCCTCTCCTCCTACCACCCAACACCCAGACTTGTGAGAGATGCACCTATATATCCAAGTTGGAAGCAAAGCACTCTCATGCCACGACTGGACTTGCCAGCCAAGAAGAGAAGGTCAACACCGGCACCAACCCACATGAAACACATAGTCCTCCAAAACATACACCACCACACTCCTGAATAGAAACACAAGAACACACCCACCTTTGCAGAGGATCTCATTAAAAATCTACCAAAACGTCAGAGACCTCCAAAGCAGACATGCAAGCAACCACCTCACCACGATACAAACCTTGCAACACATAGTTCACATGAACAGTGTACCACCCAAAAAAACCCCTAAGGCAACACAGTATACCCAATACACTAGTTATAGGTGATTCAATAGTAAGGCACACTGATAGGTTCATAGTTTAGTACTAAGCTAACTGCCCTTGTGAGCCATTTTAAGCTTAGCCAATTATCCCTTGTGAGACTCAAACCCTCCACCTTGTGTTTGTAAGGCAAACACCTTAGCCATTAAGCCACCATCCCAACCCTCTTTCCCACTAACCAGGTTGAACAAGGAGAAAGTTACAGTTAGTTGTCAGGTGCCAGGATCTGCCACATAATGCATGTGCTCACATCACTCCACAGCAGGTGCAACTATGACTGGGTCATTGTCCATGTTGGTGTGAATGACTGACCTGAGACATACCTCTGTGGACTACATGGAAAGAGACATGGAGGAGCTCTTGGACCATGTAGCTCAGGCAGGTATGACCCTAGCCCTGAGTATCATCCTGCTATCACCAAGAATGATACCACAGTACAAGTAGAAAATGACTGACTTCAACAATTGGCTACATTTCTGGTGTCATTCTAAGGGGATCCAGTATCTGTTTGCCTGGGATGACATGATCGACAGACCTCGATGCTTCACCAGAGATGGCCTGCATCTGTCACCCCTGGGATTCTGGATACTGGTTAAGGTGCTTGCTACCCCTATAGTGCCTTTTTTAGGCAATGCCCTGATGTCAAAAGTACCACTGTAACTTCTGCAACCAAATGGAGGGTTATGCTACTCAGCGCTAGAAATTTGAAATTCAAAATGCACTCATTCAAAACCCTCCTTAAAATGGAGAACATCAAAGTCTGTGCAGTAACGGAAACCTGGTTCAAGGTTCCAGAGAGCACCCCTGCACTACCAGGCTATAATTCATACCAAACCTTTAGGCCCGAAAACCTGGACCAAAGCACTAAAGGTGGTGGTGTCTCCATATTCATAAAGGATATAAACACCTCCAGACTAGTAGCCCAACACAACACTTCGGAGATACTCCAGATACAACTAACACTGGGCAAGACAGCAATCCAGGTGGTTGCCTGCTATAGGTCCCCCACCATGTCCCAAGACTCCCACTACACATTCTTAAACATCCTGGAAAATGCCAAAGTGAAACCCAACACCCTAATACTGGGGGACTTTAATTACACCTACATAAACTGAGAAAATTACTTAAGTACTAACTCACTTGCTCAATAATTCCTGGAATTCATAAATTCCAATGCCCCGGGCCAACTTGTTCTTACCCCCACTAGGGTTAACACCATCCTTGATCTGGTCATAACCAACATGAGCAACTGCTGCTCTACACCTGAAATTAACTCCTCACTAGTCTGATCTGACCACAAGCTAATCACCATGGATATCCACATCACCCCTCTCCCACCATAAATGAAACCACTGTAAAAACTTCTCCAAAGCAAACTTTGGGTTCCTAAAAACAGAGATGGCAAATTTTACGATGCCCATGTGGTTGGAAAATAGCTGCTAGACTGCTGAATCACACACCATTGTGCTGTACAAACACATTCACAAGTGCATGGATAGAGCCATCCCAAACAGAACCAAGACACTTACTTTCAAAAAACGGAAGCCAACCTGGTGGTCCCCTACCATAAACAGAGTCTACAACAGAAGGAAGAAACTTTTGCAGAAAAGGGTAAAGTCCTAAGACTTGAAAAAATCCCTAGCTAGCCTTAGCAAAACATTGAGATGCCTCATCAAATCTTCTAAAGATAGCTATGAAAAAAAAATAGCAGCAAATACTAAAGACAACCACAAGACATTCTATAGTTATGTCAAGAATCTTCAGGGCAACACTCAGGTCTGTTCTGAGCTACAGCACAATGGCAATACATATACTGAGCCAGCTGACATTGCCAATTTATTGGCTGATAGGCTCATTGCAAACTTTACCCCCCTTTCACCCCCCAAAGGGCCAATCGCAATTCCTAAGAAGTGTCAAGTTCCTAATATTCCTGCTGCTCAGGTTAAAACTGCACTGTCTAAAGCCAAGAACACAGATTCCATGCAACCCAATAATATCCCTGGATGCATCCTACATGAGCTACAAAATGAACTGGCACCAGACCTGAGTACCCTGTTCAATCACAGCCTCACTTCAGGCTTTGTACCCACTGAATGGTGAATGGCCATGGTCATCCCACTCCACAAAGGGTGAGCGACTACGGATCCCAGAAACTACCACCCCATTAGCCTGAGTAGTCTGATATGCAAGTTTATGGAGTATATCTTCATGGACCTTACAAATAGGGATATAGGAAGCCTCCAAATTCTGGACCCCACACAGTTCAGATTTGTGAAGGGTAGATCATACCTACTGAATCTGGTAGACTTCTTTGAGTCCATCACCAGAGCTGTGGACAATTGCAAGGTGGTACACACAGCCTATCTCAATCTTGCCAAGGCCTTTGATACCATTCCCCACTTGGGAATCATTGATAGACTCCCTAATCTAGGCATTAACCCCTATGTCACAAGGTGGGTTGCTAACTGGCTCATGGATAGAACTCACACTGTGAAGGTTGCAGATTCCAAATCGGACTACCGACCAGTCATGAGTGGTGTCCCATAGGGATCTGTCCTGGGTCCCCTTCTATTCGGCATCTACTTCTCAGAAGTTCAAGCCAACACAAAAGAACTCTGGTTCACCAAGTTTGTAGATGATTGCAAACTGGGAGCCATTATAGAATCCCCAACTGATATAGACATCCTACAAAGGGGCCTCACTGACACCAGCGACTGGTGCCTGAACCACGGCCTTAAACTAAATGCCAAAAAATACATCATTATTCCCTTTGGGAAAAACTCTGTGCCCATGAACTACCACATCAATGGTGTTCCACTTAACTCAGAAGGTGTAATAAGAGATCTGGGAACACAGGTTGATAGCAACCTCTCCTTTGACAACCACATTGCCACTGTGGTTAGAAAATCCTTTTATGTGGCACATTTCATCACAGAAGGTTTCTCATCTAGGAAGAAAGAGGTCATCGTCTCTCTCTACTCATCCCTCATTAGACCTATTATAGAATACAATGCCCCTTTTGGCATGTACCTCACTCGACACCTGCAACAGCTGAAAAGGCCACAAAAATAGCTCACCAAGAGGATTCTAGGCCTTAAACACATGCCCTATACTGACAGACTCAAAAAACATTAGCTATACTCTGTCTCATATCACCTCCTTAGAGGCAATCTCTGCTTAACCTACAAAGCCATGTCTGACCCACAGCTGGTAGACATGCTACATCTAAACAAAAAACAATCCTGCCATGCCACACACTCCAGGGACCTCAATCTTGTTACCACATCAAATAGAACATGCTGGAGGGATAGGTTCCTTACTCAGAGACTGCTCATGCTCTGGAACAGACTCCCCATCCACGACAAGCAGAGCTCCTCTCTGGCCCTCTTCAAAAGAAATCTTGACGAGTGGATGGGAAATAGAAAATTCACCCCAGGGATCACCTCAGCTGCCCTGCTAGATGGAGGCAATGGGAACTAACGTCTGTTGATATGATACTAGGGATTGTTATTGGCTAGGCTTACATAGGCCTCAGGACCATTAGCCCAGTACGCGCCTATGAACCTATGCAGGGGTATGGGGGAGTGCACGGGGGTTTGCCTCCTGTAAAAAGTGTTGGGATGCAGTATTTTTGTATCAGTATTTTTACTGTCGATATTTAGGTCATACAGGCAACTGCCCTGTATGTGTGTATATCTACAGACACACATTGATATATATATATATATATATATATATATATATATATATATATATATATATATATATGCACACACACACACACACACACACACACACACACACACACACACACACACACACACACACACACACACACACACACACACACACAAGCATAATATATATCTATTATAAGTCGTGTTGCTGAAGGTATGCTAAAACGGAGCAGCTGAGAATGGACTGATAGGAGCACAGGCTGTTTAATACATGCAGACGTGTGAGGTGCACTGGTAAATGAAGTGCACACTCTATAATGAGGAGGTAAGGTGAGAGAGTGGGCCTAGAAGTGAAGAGCACATTTAAAGGTATAGGGCAGTCTTGTCTTCCATGTAGGCCCCCCAGCATTTGTATTGCCAACACCAGTAACATATCTGGTGGCATGCATTAGAAATTAAGCCAAACTATAAACAGCTAGATGAATACTGATGCTGTTGGACAACAGGAAAAATCTGTGAGGGTTTTTGGAGAGCTCAAATGTAAAAACACATTTAAGTCACATTTATTAAGCAATCGGTATTTCAGGTAGTAACAAAGCAAATGTAATTCATAAGCATAGTTGCTGTTCAGAAAAAGAAACTTAAATGTTTAAATAATTTATTTTCTTGCCAGTGTAACATATAATGGACCTTTGCCACAAAACATATCCCTTTACAACAGCATATATATAATTGTATGAATAATGTGTGTGTGTGTGTGTGTGTGTGTGTGTGTGTGTGTGTGTGTGTGTGTGTGTGTGTGTATATATATATATATATATATATATATATATATATATATGTGTGTGTGTGTGTGTGTGTTTTTCCTTAGGGTTCACGTTGTTTTATTACAGCCTATTTTACTAATCATTTTTTGAACCACATTGCAAGTATAGCAACTATCTCTGTTGTTAGTGTGACTTGTATTGAAATTGGAATTGATGTATATGGTCTGTGGTGGCATGTGCTACTTTGGGTTTTTTAAATTGTGGCTGCATTTATAGTGTACTATTTTCTGAGCAGAATGCTGTGGACAGTGAGTGGAAAGTACAGCTGTGTAAGATGAACTTGCCATAATGGTAGATGTCTGAATCGGTTTACCTTTACATCGTCGATCCCAATATGGGCAAAATGGCTTCCGCGAATACCGAAGTGCGAACATCTCCAACGTTGAATTTTGAATAAGCGAATGACAAAACCTCACCCCTTTTTGACCCATGGTAGCACAGGTGTGGAGGTGTGGTGCAGCCGGAAATGTCGAAATTCAACATATTTTCGACTTTTAAAATTTTTCGCTGTTTCAGTTCACTTAAATGCATTGAATAAGTGGCTGGTCAATCATGTGTGATCGATGATATAAAGGTAAACCGTTTGAATCATCACTGCTGCAATAGCTTCGGCTATAGGGGTTATATATCCTGACAAAGATATAACAGCTGGCCAGCTTCCAGTTTGGGTGCAAAGCCATTCAGAGTTTTCCTGTGAACAGGAACAAGGAGGCTGAGTCATGAAAGAATTATGCTAGGAAAAACAAAAAATTAATTTCCACACCCTGGCATAAAAAACACATACAAAAACAAGGGGCGAGATGGAGGGATGGAATGGATACTGCAGCAGTGATCATCGGACATCTACTATTATCATAAGTTTACTTACACAACTGTACTGTGTTCATCATATTGATCACTGCTGCAGTATCCATAGCTATATAGGTAGATTACCTTAGCTTACTACATTCGGGAGGTGGAAGAAGAAGAGTCCAGGAACCCCTGGAAGATGGTGCTAACAAAGCTTGATCTGAACCTGGAGAAGGAATCAAGCTTATAGTGCTTTGTAAAAGTATGTACAGACAACCAAGCAGCAGCTTCTAGAATATTTCTAGAATCTAATCCTTTCCAAAAATCCATAGATGATGTCATGGTCTTGGTACAATGGGCCTCTAACTGGAATGGATTTGTTATAGTGAGTATAACAGTATAATAGTCTGTTTTGACATAGGTTGTCCCTTTTTGTTATCTTCACAAGAAAGAAACAATTGATCCAATGATCTGAGAAATATAGTTCTGTCTAGATAGTACCTGAATTGTCTGTGGACATCCAAGGTATGAGGTATCCATTCTTCCTCATTTTTAGATTCAGTAAAGAAATCGGGCAGATAGATATTTCGGGTTAAAAAAACTTGGATACCATTTTAGGTATAAAAGAAGGATTAACTCCCAAGGAAACTATGTCCCTATGGAAAATGAGGGTCTATATTATATTAGCGGATGCACTAAATTGCGAATGCTATATAATCGACCCACAGTACCTGAAAATCCAAAATGTTGAACACACGGACCAGCGATTTTTTTCCCAGGGAAAAAAATTGCTGATCCGTATTAAAAAAAAAATCCAAACACAAAATAAAATGGGGCGCTTCCCCCCCGATTTGGGGGCCTGTGCCCCCCACACTCCCCTACTTAAATATACCAACTCCGAGATCGCACCACAGTTGGGGAAATGACAATGTCCCAAAAACGAGCCAGTGATTGCCCTAGGAAAAAAAATCGCCGTTCCGTGCTTTTGTCATTTTGTCATTTTGCGTAATTCAGGCTCAATGAAACAGCGTTCGCAAATTTAAGCATTCGCTTAAGTAATAGAAACCCAAAAATGAGGTAGGGTTGACTCACCATAAGAACTCAGATACCCTTCTTGTAGAGGTAAGAGCAGGTAGTAAAACTGTTTTCCATATTAAAAACCTCAAGTGAGCCAGATTAGCAGGTTCATGTCCTCAGTAAACAGGTTCCTAAAAATAATTAAAGTCCTTATCATCCAGGCAGTCAATTGAAAATGATTGATGTCAGAGTGTATCAAACACCCCTATTCTTGTGTGAGTAGATCCAGACTGTAAGGAAGGTGGTAATTGTCCCTGGCCATTTCTGAAAGAAGGGGAAACCACAGTTGCCTAGGCCAGAAGGGAATCACCACAATAATCTTGGGAGATTCCTTCTGAATCTTCAGAAGTACCCTGGATATTAATAAGATTAGTGAGAGACATTTCTGACACTTTGAAAAAGACTCTGCAAAGATAAGCATGTCATCTAAATATGGAAAATATGGATACCTTGTAACCTGCAATGAGCTAGAACTAGAACTAGACACTTTTGTGAACACTGTTCGTGCAGCGTATAGTCCAATGTGTAAGGTAGAGAACTGATAATGTGATCCAGACATACAAAATCTTAAGAAACATCTGCAGTCTGGATGACTAGGAATGGGATGATAAGCATCTTAGAAGTCTTGTGTTACCAAAAACTTGAAAGAGGAAGAAGAGGTAACAGGTTATGAAGTGACATCATTTTGAATTAGGGCACTGTCATGAACAGGTTTAAGAAAGAAATTCCAGACCTGGTCTCCAAGCATTTTCTTGCTTTGGCACTTAGAACAAAAGAGTCTGATCTGGAGAAAGAAGAATGACCCCTTGGAAGGGAGACATTTCCTCCCACTGACATCTGTAACCTTGATGAATGATATTCAAAACCCATTTTTATGAAGCAATCTGTTACCAAAGAGAAAAATGGAGATTGAGACTTTCTGGAAGAAAAAAGGGAGCCAGGGTGGGAGTGGGACATAAGGTCTCTTGGATAGTCATTCAGATGAATTGGACTGTCCTTGGTTTTGGGAGGTTAGAAACTTCTTTTGGAACTCCATTGCCATTCCTTCTTAAACGTCTGTTTAGAAGAATTTTGCTGAGGTTATGTATTCTGTTTTCTGCCAAAAATGGAAGAAGAGAAAGAAAATCCCTTGGACAATTTGGAAAAGGAGAGCAGAAAAATCTTAGAGATTCCCTGGATCAATTTGCCCCCTTCATCACAGTTTTTGATCACCTCTGCAGCAGACAGGCCAAAAAGTAAATTTTTATCCAAGGGAGAATTTAGAATTTCATTTTAATATAATCTGGAAGGTTCTGGGAATGCAGCCATGCAAACGTCCTTAAAACAGCACCAGTGGCCAAAGCCCTGGAAGAAGTATCAACAGAGTCATACACACACACTGCAAATAATGAGCATTGACCTATGAAAAACAAGAAACTAATTTATTTAAAGCATATTTTTCCTCACAAGAAGAAATTAATTGCACTTCTATCCATCTGTGACTGGTCCAGAGCATGAGATGGTCATAGATGTCAGCTGATATCCTAAATTAATGACCAGGACTGTCTTAAAATGAGATCCAATGGTGAAGTACCTATTTGTAATTTAGAGGAAGGGAAGACTCAATGGAAGAATGGAAATGACTGTTTTGACTAAAACAGCTTATTAACAAAACATATCCATGGCTGCCATCCAGTCACTGGCTAAGGGATTTATGAAATTCCACCATAAAACAACAGTTCTCCATCAAGATTAATCATGTGTCACATCTATATCACGTTATCGAAATCTTACTACATCGAATCACTAAAGGTTGACCTCTAGTGATCGATGTAGTAAAACATTGAATAATGTTTAAAAAAAAAAAACAAACAAAAATAAAAACTAACTAGCATAGGCAGGGGGGCAAGCCCCATGCACCCCCCACATCCCCCTACTTAAATATTCCAACTCCGAGACCGCACTACATTGAGGTAAATGGAAATCTCCCCGTATGGAGATTTCCATTTACCTGCACGATGTTCTGCGCTTTCGATGTTGTGGTGCCAACAATATCAGCTTTGATATTGTCGGCTTTCGACATCGTGAAGTAGACCCCATGTGTCACTATAATTCTTCTAATTACAAGGCATAAATGTGACATTGTATTGTGTGAGTTTCCAGTTGATTAGGAACTGTATCCAGCAAATTGTAGAATACTAGCTGTATTTTATTATTTATTTATTTACTTTTCTTTAACAGGGTTGTCCCACTAGGCCTATGGACTATTTTAAGAGTTCAGCCATGGTACTCTGCACCTGTTTAGCTAATGGAATGTTTATAGGTAAATGTAATTGTATTTGCATTGTTTTTTGAAAATAATAGTTCCTGAAAACAACACGAATGTGTATACTTTCCTTTACAAGAGCCTACTTTAAGGTGGAATACTAGAAGAAAGCTAGTAGAACAAGATTAACTGTTACCCTTGTTTCGAGTTTAAACACTAAAAGCACCAGATGATGTCTTACATATTACCCATTTCTTAAGGTACTTATATATAGGTAATATCTATCATTTATTTGTCAGCACAGGTGATATAACCTATTAGGCACTGCATTCGTTTGTGCTTCCCTTATGAGTTAATTTAAATTTGGATAAACACATCTTTAGCTAACCTGAGTATCCCAGCACAGCATTAATACAAGATTCATGAAAATTGTGTTAAAAAGTCATTCTATATAGAATTATGACCTGTGTCAGTCTTAACTGGGTTATTATTGTTCTCCAGTTGTATTCTGGTGATTAAACGCTCAGACTTTTCTGGTTTCTCTCTTAAGATGAATTTTGAAGCAACACACCCATTTCTTGTGTGTAGGGAATGCAAGGTTTAAACGCTGCTGCCACAATCTAGTTATGTGGGCAAACATTTTTCTTTTGATTGCTCTGTTTTTCATTAGTCACTCGGTTTGGTTAGTATTCTTCTTTTTACTTGTTCTTTTTGTTAAATAAGGCCAAGAAATGAATGCCATTTTTATAATGATTGCATTTAATTGAATTATGTGTTTTCGTGCAGGATTGTGATTATTTCTTTTTAGTTATGACATATCCGATGATATGGTCCTTATAAAGTCCAGTTTGTCACCCACTGCCTTCAGATCTTGCTTTCTACTTGCCTTGGACATAAGCAGCTGACTTGGCTAGGTAACATAGCCAGAAGGAGTCTTATTTCCTCTGACTGGGCAGTTGCAACTCCAGGTATGGCAATCCTTAAAAAATCAAACATATCCGATAACTTGGGCAATCGCTGGCCTTTCTCTATGCACATTGACACTGCTGTAGATAACTTGTGCACTAAAAGCCTATTACTGACCAAATAAATTCTTCACCTGCAAAATCCATAAAACCTGGCAACTATATATGAACAGACTCTCACACTCCTAACACAATCAAACACCATTTCACCCAGACTACAAATTAATCTGAATATTATGGTGTATGTCCCTCAAAGAATTGACCCATTCTTGACAAAACTGCTATACCGCTTATGATACACGAATCAATGTTTATTGTTTCTACTCTCATTTACAGGCTCCTAGATCTCAGCTGTTTTCCCTCTCTAAGGAAAACTCTGCCCATGCCACTCCCTCACCAACATGCTTCTACAACCTATTGGTATTATATATTTTGGATACCCCCATCACACTCTTAAACCCAGAAGTAGCATTTCCACTAGTACTGTGTCTTCCAAGCCTGGAGAAGCATACCACCTCAGTTAAGAAGCCTTCTAACACTGGATCCCTTTAAAGCAGTACTTATATGATCTGTGTTGTCTCTAAGTTCATGATCTGTGTTGTCTCTAAGTCCTATGAAGATCACACTGATATTAACTAAAAGTTGTTATTAACATGGTCTTTCCTGCTACTTAATTATACTTCCTTACCTGCTTTTTAACATGATTTTGTGAACACATTGGTCCCCTGGTATAACCTGGAAGCCAGATAGGTAATTCACCACAGTTTGTCTGATGGACAATACTGTAAAGACACTTCACCAAAACCACTATGTGCAATTGTGGACTCTACACTCTTCCCTACTGTTGCATGACTGTGGAGTTGGTATATATAAACAAAAGGGCTGTGAGGGTCTCACTGTACACAGAGAAACTTGTTTTTGTTTCACTGAAAGTGGTTTTCTGTGAAATGCCTTCTTGGTATTGTCTGTCAGAGATATTTTCTTTGATAGCTTGTCATGAATCCGATAAACATTCTTTTTTTGTTTGTTTCCCCATAGCTGTCCCCAGGGCTTCTCCTCATTTACCATATCTAGTGAACTTGACTAGCCTCCCCTGGATATTCTGTTTCCTATGTTTGGGGCTGGTGAGGAGATTGAGGCACAGTGTAGCTGAGAAGAATATTTTTTATGCACCTATGTTCCTGCCAGGGAGGGATATGGAGTGGGCATTGCTGGCATATCATTTCACCTCTGTGTCACCTCAGCCCTTTCCTTCTGAGGGCAATACCCCCCATGCTCCCTCAGTCTCCAGCCAGAATCCAGCATAAGGTGCACATATATATGCTACTTGCTTGTCTGCATGTATTTTGGGAGCATATTTGAAAGTTTTTATCTCAGCCAAGTATCTGGGATAGCTGACCTATCCTGTGGCTGTTTCCCTGGCTGAAAAAGAAATTAGTTGCTGTCAGAGGGAGCAGTCAGTGTAAAGAGTACCATAGCACTGAATCCAAAAAGCTGACTTTTCAAAAGAGTGACAGTTTAAATAAAATATTTTGAAATATCAAATTATTTTGAATTAAAACATATCAAATAAAATGTATAATGTAAGGGGGCTGTGCTCACCTGCACCTCTCATACTCTTAAAATACTAAGTCTGCAGTCAGTGTATAATTGAAAAAATTATAATATGTTGTGCTGTAAAATATAATATGATTCTGGAGTCTTTATATATATATATATATATATATATATATATATATATATATATATATATATATATACATATATATATATATATATATATATATATATATATATATATATATATATATATATATATATATATATATATATATATATATATATATATATATATATATATATATATATATATATATATATATATATATATATATATATATATGTATATATATAGAGCAAAGATCCTCATCTGTGGATAGGAGTGCTACCCACCGAACCACACTGTATTATTTAAAATGTTTTAATATGGTTCTTCCCACTGTACCTGCCAACAATCAAGCCTCTTCCACGAGTCAAGCTTGTATTTACTGGTATGACTGTAGAATTTCATGTTGTGAAAGTCTCTTGTTAGTGGTTAATAATATGTTGCTGATTCTTCTAGCTGTGGTCTTGTGTTGTTCCCTTAAATGACTTATTCCCTTGTACTAGTTTGATTTAATTCATTTTATTTCTGTTTCTTCACAGTTCATTTAAGATACCTGGTCAGCCCTACTCTTAAATATATATGAACACTGACATACTGGCTACCACTTCTGTTTATGACAGTAACACAGAATGAGAATGCCAAAAAACTTTGCTGTGAATAGCAATGCATTGCCCGTTGAGTTGTTTTTACTGTGGATAGGTTTATATAGATTTTTGTTTTCCTTTCATGTCACTAAATATTTTTACTGCTTGAGTGCTCATACACTTTGTTTATGTTTGCATCAATTTTTTATTATTTCATGGAGCTGTAAACATGCTCAGATGCTACTGACTGAGTTTTATATTTGATGTTTTATTTTTCAGGGTCTTTGCCTTCTTCAATGTAGTTTCTATTAAGGCCTGATACGCTGATACAGGTTATAGAGTCTATACTTATTTAATGTGTGCATACTTTAAGATGCACTTATGAAATTATTGCTATTTTAGTTTTGTGATATGTTTCAGTGCAATAAAATAGCTTCCTTCATTGTCTTTGAGGAATATATTAACATTTACTTGCATTTTTGACATTTATCATTTAACTGCCCTATTAATTCTTTCTTGTTTTAGGTTCACTTGTGATCACAAACAATATTTAGTAAACACAGTAGTTTTATTTTCCTCTTTCCATCAGGTTTGCTGTTTTTAATGTATGGTTTGACTTTTCCTTTATATGTTCATGTGTAAGCACTTGCAATACCTGCTTATCATTACAAGCCTGTCCAATAACCCATATTCAAAAGTTCCTTTCAGCCTCAAGAAGGGCAATGATAGACTGGAGGAGAATTTGTGGTTGTCCATTTGATTATCTACATTTTCCTTGAAGGTGACAAGGGTGCTGCTCTGCTTGACATATAGTATATGCTTGTTCCAGAGGTGGGGGATATGCTAGGAAATGATTTTGTCTTATCCATTTAGGAAGGTTTAGTTCCTTTAACCAGTGATTTGAGGAACCATTTATTCTTCAAAGGAGTTGGAGGTCAAAAGAGGGTTTGATCTTTCATGGCTCGAAAGGTTAAACTCACATCTCCATGGAGGAGTCTATAAGAGAATAAGGACAGAGAGATGAGTCCCAGTCTCTCCTGATATCTAAAATTTTTGAGACCACTAATCTTTTTACTTATGAATATTTTAAACCTGTCGAGTGGAGTGATGCACTTTGACAAATACATACCAAAATGGGTATTATCTTCAGTAATGGGTCTGATAAAATATAAATAAAGGGGAAATAAGCCTTATTTGGATCTAGAGTAGATACCTTTGGAAATTAGATGAGCAAGATAGAAGGCTTTCTCAGACTACTGCAGAGACATGGTCAAAAGATAAGGAATTATTAAAAGTGCTTACGTTCCCTAAGACAATATCTGATTGGAGGGGTGCGTCACCTGTATTGTATATGAAAGTGTTTTGTTTATTAAAATGAACTTTAGTTTATTTTTTCACATTTGTTGCCCTTGCTCCAGTTACTGACAAGGTTTTAACTCTTGATGGAGTAATTGCAAGTCAATGGAAGATTGAATAACAAAACCCAAATTATCGTCATTTGCAAACTTAGATAACCATTGACCAAAAGTATTGGTGGCCTGAAGGTTTGGGAAATAGATGCCAGTTAGCAGTGGCTACAGCCCTAAGCTATGTGGCACACAGGTGGCAAAATGTTTGTTTCCAGAAATGACACCAGTGATGGTAACAACACTGGCTCTGTCAGATAACCAATTGGATCTTTACTACACAATGTAAGGATCCATATTCAGATTTTTGCAGATTTGCCAATAATGCCTGCATAAAGAATAGGGTCAAAGGCCTTGGCCAGGTTCATATATGCTATATGTATTGCATAACCACTATCCACTGCTTTGGTGATTTTTCAAAGAAATTAAAGAGGAAGAAGAGGCAGAACCTTCCTCTGAAACAGATGAATTGATAAGAGTCCAGGGTTAAGAGATTTTCAATGTCCAGATTAATATGATCAGAGATAAGATGATCCGTTATCTTTTACATCACTTGTTTGGGTTTATTTTTTATTAAAACACTGTGTTTTATAGGATTCCCTTACTCAAGTGTGTACTTACATAGTTTGTATATTTCACTGCTTTCTATGTAGCTGTCACTTTCAAATACATCTTTGACTTGCTTGTTTTTGAAGTTCTTGCATAGTTTGCATCTGATAATTTGTTCTGGCTCCTTTAATGCTTATTATTTAGAGATGTTTCTTTTCTTAAATCTTGTCATATAGTCTAAGCATTGTCTGTCCTTTTTCAGGTATTGTTGACCTTATATGAATATTTTTGTGTCATTGCAAACCTGGACTCTTCTACATCCTGGCTTTGACCATTTAGCCAGTAGCTGGTTCTTATATTGATGGTATTCTGAATCTGGATTTAATGCATTTTGTCTTGTAAGCATCAAGTTAAAAATGTCAGCTTTTTCTAATTCAGTAGCCCATCTGTTCACAGATACTGGCATCATTAATAAAATCATTATAAAATTTAGATGACACTATCCTGAAAGTTTATGTATACCCAACTGACCTGAAAATATAGTTCTTAATTTGTAGAATGCATCAGCGTTTCACATCTGCCTAGCAATGGCTGTCAACAACTGGTGAATATTCAGTTATGTGTTATTCTTGTATTACATTCTGTGGATCTTAGTTAATATTGGAGCTTCACCTGTAAACATGCATCCTATTTTTTACTGATGAATACCCATTCTATATATCCTGTTATCTTTCAGTGTGTTATCACCTTCCACCTGTTTTGATGTTTACTATATTAAGTCCTTTGAGTTAAATTTTCAGTTACTTATTTGTTACATGTGCAGTTAATTATATGATATTTTTGTCTATTCTGATACCTTTAACATATGTATATTATGCTCCATCTCTTTTATGGAATTGTATTCATTAATAAACTTTGATGTGTGGCCCTCTTGTTACTGATCTGTCCTTTTTGTCCCTTTAAAGCTTAGCTTCATGTATTTTGCTATGCTGAAAAGTTGCTATGCTGAGAGGACACAGAACTCTATGTCTCAGATTGTTATATGTGGCTGTTCCCAAGCAGGGCACTTGGATCCCTTGGTTCCATATTATGATCTATTAGTGCCTTCTTGATGTCAATTTTTATCCATATTTTCATCCAGTTTATCAGTATGAGATACACAGGGAAGACTGTTTTCCAACATAAGTTAATAGGAGGAAGCTGCACTGCTCTAGTCTCATGCAATATATCATATGCTGATACAAGATCTAGCTGTATCAACCCCAGGATTATCATGGACATATTGGATGATGCAGCCTCACATCCATAATAGAAATCTAGCTGACTAATACCTGGTGTCTCCATTATTCAATGCCCTAAATGGCAGAAGATTGGGGGGGGGGTCCATTCTACTTTAAAGCAGAGATGTAGATTGTCTAATTTATTATTAGATTTTCAAATCTAGGTGCTTAGGATTTCCCTCTCTCTTACCCCCTTGGCTGACCTGGTGTGACTCAGTTTGAACTCTACATTACTACACTAGCATACTGCAGCTCCTGCACAGCAGTGTCTACAGGATTGCAATTGGCCACCACAACAAAAACTGTTTCTCCCAGCAATTAATCAGATTGAGTTCTACATTATCTACACTGGCATACTGCAGCTCCTGCACAGCGGTGTCTACAGGATTGCAGTCGGCCATCACAACAAAAACTGTTTCTCCCAGCAATTAATCAGAGTAGGTTACACATATAAAAAGCATTTGGTAAGCTTTCTCTTACAGCACTGTGTAACTAAGCAATTCACCATTTTGGTCAGCCATAGGGCTCTTTTCTACTTGAGTGTTTGCCTCCTTCCCCTGCAACTAAAGTACACTGACTCTTACATTTGTCTGTCTGACCCTAATTTTTACAGGTATACCTTGTACCTTTCTGACTTCCTACCACTCAGACATAGATTCCTGTTGAAAGTTTTACTTATTTGTCTGACATTTGAACAAGTAACCTTTGTAAAAATCCTCAAAATTGTATACTGTTGGTCTGTCTTTCCTGCTAAACATAAGTAAAATTAATGTGCTGAGTGCAAGTAACATTAAAGTGCTGAGTGCAGATTTTAGGCCCTTACATTCAACTTACCTCTGGTGTGGTGTCTTGAGTCAATCAAGGTATCCCTCTAACCACTCCTACTGCCTTCTCTTTTCCCCCACCACCCTCTTTCCTCAAACAGGTTAAACTGCTACAACTTAGTACAGGCATCATTTTCAAATCTAGGTGCTTAGGATTTCCCTCTCACTTCCCCCCTTGGCTGACCTGGTGTGACTCAGTGTAAGTTTCTTCATTGTATGGATTTTTTACTGTTTTCTGTGTAACTGAATGACCTGCTGCTAAATTCTGATACTGCACAGACTGCTCTATTTTTATTGCAGAAGCTCTGTAAGTAGCTAACAACTTTTTTTTCAAAAATTTCTTTATTGCAGTTTTTTACGTTACAACACATAAGACATTATACAATAAGATACACACACAACATACAACAAAACATAACATTCTATATACAATATATACAAAGAAGTCACTTCAAAAATCCAGTTTTTGTACTAACCACATATTCTGCAGTGATAAGAAGAATAAAACAGTACCATTAGTTGTTTATTACATATACTAGGGAAAGTCAAACTAAAACCTCTTTATATAGGGTATGTGTTTTTTTAATCAACTTATCTACGCAAATCTTTATAAAATGACAATGTTAAAAAGGTTCTAAGCTTATCCTTATTGATTGTCTTACATATATTGCATATTTCACTTTTAGATTTAATATTTTTACGTCTTGAGAATGAAATCTAATAAGTATTCCCAATACTCTTGGTAATATTTACGTTTCTTAGTAACATATAGTAGCTTGTGGGAGGCAATGTGTTTGATTGCTACATTTCTAAAACCTTCCCATGTATGTGGGGTTCAAATAGTCCAAATCTTTGTAATATAGAACTGGCTAGAGAACATATGGTGGTGAGGACATGCTGTAAGGCTCTGGGAAGATTATTCATATTTATGTGCAGTATAACTGTTTCCCAGGATAAAGTACTTTTTTGGTAGCCCATTTTCTCTCGTCTTGCCCTTAGTGAACACCATAAGTTATGAACTTTATTACATTCCCCACATAACATGTAGAATGTCTACTGGTTGTTTCTTGCAGTGAGGATATTCAGGTGAGTATTTGTTATTAAATTTACTAATTTTTTGAGATGTAAAGTATGCATTATTGTTAATCATAAGTTGGGTGTAGAATAACTTTTTGAAAGGGCTGAATTTGAGCGTGTTTTCAATGGCATCTTTTTTATTTTGTTCAGTAATTTGTGGGGTTTTCTTCTGCCAGTATGAGGAGAATAAAGTACAATTCTAATGTTTTATATCATTTATAAGTTTATAGACTCTAGAGATTGTTTTCCCCTTGGTAGTTAGATTTTTTAGAATTAACTGGGACAAACTAGTATCTTGTTTATCAAAATTTTCAGTATGAAATTTAGTGTTTACAAGGTATTTGAGTGAGTTCATAATAATTACGTATTTCTTTGGGAGATTTAATTGCTCTCATAATTGTGTAATATCACATTCCTTTCATTTATAAATTTCCCATACTGTAATATCTCTTATTAAGGGATACTCTTGCAAGTTTATCAATTTATTATTTAGTAGCAAATTAGGATTCAGGTGTATAGGTTGCAGTAGAAGGAGGGCATTTAATAATTGTACAGATGAAAAGAGCTTTTGAGTAGTTAAAACCATTTGTTTAATAAGTAGATGTAAATTCTTAACATAAACAGAGTTTTGGTTTAAGTTTAAGAATAGGAGAGCCCTAGAATTGCACCCAAGTATCTTAATTTGTTCATATCAAATTCTAGTCCATAAGGGGGACCATACATTTGTGTCTGATTCATAATTTAAGATTTGACATAGTCTATATGCCTGGATAATACTGTAGTATAATTTAAAATCAGGTAACCCTAACTCACTTTTAGATTTAGGAAGTATAAGCTTTTCATATTTGATTCTAGTAGATTTAGGATACCAAATAAATCTGGATATACTTCTTTCCATGTCTATAAAAAAATTTGAGGTATAATTGTGAAGGTAGCGTTTTTGGAAAAGAATTCTTGGTAGCATGTTCATCTTAACGATACTGCTTTTTGATAACAAAGACATATTGATGTTTTCCCATCTGTTCGTATCATTTTCAATAGCATTACAGGTATGGGTTAAGTTATTTTTAATAATTTCACTAAAATTGAGAGTATATATTACCCCCAAGTATTTTAGTTGATAAGTTATCTTTATTTTGCTGTCCGGGAAGTAAAAGTGCATATGTCCTATGGAATTTAGTGGGAAACGTTGGGATTTGTTTGGATTTAGTTTGTAATTTGAAATCTCTGAGAATTTTTCAATGGCTGTCAGAATTTTAGGAAGATCTGTTGTGGGGAGTTGTAAGTATATATTTAAGTTGTCAGCAAATGCCAATGTTAGTATTTAATACTTTTAGAATGTGTAGAAAAGATTTCTGTGATATATAAAGAAGTAGGAGTTCTAGGTATAAATTAAAGAGGTAAGGAGAAAGTGGACACCCTTGTCTCATGCCATTTGAAATGGGGATATGTTTTGCTTTATTATTGTTAATCTGAATGGAAGTTGAGGCTATCTGATATAAAGCCTTAACTTTATTAATAAATTCTTTAGGAAAAAACAAATAAAGGCATAACATTAAATAAAAAGTTTAAATTTACTCTGTCGAAAGCTTTACTAGCATCTGTGGCAATAACATATTTGAGATGTTTATCTGTTTTTAGTAATCTGATAGCTGTGTCTAGTAACAAAGTGTTATCACTTGGTTGCCTATGTACCATAAAACCTAACTGATTATGCGATATAATAGAGGGAAGTATACTCTTCAACCTGTTGGCTAAAATTTGAGCAAAGATTTTAAAGTCAGTATTTATGAAGGCTATTGGTCTGTAATTAGTGGGATCCGTTGGAGCAGAATTCGGTTAAAGTAGAAGTATGGTCTTAGAATTATTTATATATAAGTCTGTTATCTCATGTTGTATTATATAGTTATATACTTTAAGTAGGATTTTCGAGACTGGTTCTGAGATTATTTTATAAAATTCAGAGGTAAATCCGTCAGGTCCTGGAGATTTACCTGGCTTGAGCTTTTTTATTGCTTCTTTTATCTCTGTTAGGTGTAATGGTGCCCCTAAAAATTTTTGTTGTTTTTGTGTAACTTGTGGAAATTTTAAATTTTGAATGAACTCATTAAATTTGTCATTTGAGTGTGGTACGTGCATGTTTTACAACCTTTGTATATATGTTCTCAAATACATTTAATATGTCCTGAAATTTATGTCCTTCATAATGTAATTCTTTAATTTTTGGTGGGCCACTCTTAATATTTATTAGCCTGGCTAGAATTCTTGAGGGTGTTTGAGCCCATTCTGAGTATTGATATAAAGACCTGCTTTCTAAAAAAGTTACATTTTCTAAGTAATGCTTATGTAGTTGTTTTTGCCATTCCATACATTTTTCCTCTAATTCTTTTGAATATTGTTGCTGTAATTGTAGTTCTGCTGACGCAATTTGTGATTCTAATGTGGTTTAGTATTATTATATTTTTTCTTAAACCAGGCAGATTTTTGAATTATGACACCTCTAATAACTGCTTTTGCAGCTTCCCATTGCTTATCATAAGGTATTGGAGTAATTATGATTTATTCATCTAATTGAGTGAGTATACTATTGATCTCTTTAGCTACTTCTTGTTTCTGAATAATTTTTAGGTTTAAAGTCCATTTATTAAAATAAGATATGTTTTGTCTGAAATGTATCAGGTTTATGAATATATTCATTTTAGAATGATCCAAGATAGATCTAGTTGAAATGCTGTATTTTAGCTTATACGACCGAAAGAACTGAGAGATTAGGAAGGCATCTATTCTAGACCAAGATTTATGAGACGTTGAAAAGAAGGTATATCTGATTATTGTTTTGTCATGTTCAAAATTCTCATATGGATCAAATAGCTCAAAAGTATTTTGTAATTCACTAAGAGCTATATTTATGATATGCGGTTGCTTGGTTTCTTTTTTGGATCTATCTTTGTCAGGTTCCATTACTGCATTCCAATCTCCCCCGATTATATATAAATGATTAGGAAATTCAATAAGTAAGTTAAACATTTCATAAATAAACATTTGTTGGTTAGAGCAGGGACTATATATATTTAGGAAAAGTAAAGGTTTATTTATGCTATGGAAATTTGAGGTAAATATAGCCCATCTACCATTCGAGTCAGTCTTCATGGAAACAATTTCCCCCTGATAGGCTTTGTTTATAATGATAACAACCCCTCTGGAAGTAGAATTGTATCCAGCAGCTATGCCTGACCCATTTACTTTTTTTCTCCCTGTCCCAGAGTTGTGAGATCAGGTGAGTTTCTTGAAGAAAGGTTATCATTGTTTTACTTTGATATATAATATGCATGACTAGATTCTGTTTACTTTTGTCTGAAATTCCCTAAATGTTCCATGAATCTAAAGATATAATTTCTGAAAGTGTAAAAATATTTCTTGATTAGTGTTAATAAAGCACAATAAGCAATGTGATAATATAAATATATACTGATGTGTATTAGTGTTAGTTAGTTTTTTCCGCATAGTGACTTCTATTCTCCCACTCCCTTTGTGTGCCTAACCACCCATCCCTCGGTAATGTTAGATAAACAAAACTTCTAAAATCAAAGGATTTTTGTGACTGAGTCTGGGTGTAAGTCTTATAGAGCAGAGTGATATCAAAATTACCTACTATTTTCAAAACATACACAACCATATGCATCAACTCTGCATAGCAGCCTCCCTGTACCCATATTCAGAATCAATTTTAAATATCTTACCATTTTAAACCTATGTATTATATTAGTAAATGTAATCAAAATATTTTGGATTGCCTTATAACCAAACCAAAGGAATGTACTAAAACTCTAAATAAGGTCCTTAATTCTTCTATACAAGCCCTGAAAGCCCCCCCCCAAAAAAAAAAAATATATATATATATATACAAAATCATAAAACATCCCTATGTCATTTGTTTTTAAGCTATACCATGTTATAAGGTGCATTTAAAATTACATGCAAATGCCTGACTAATACAAACAAACTAAAGAAAAGAGAAAAAATACAATGCAGTATATTCGTATGAGCTAGATCTATGAACACCAAAAGAGAAGAGAGGAAAAAAATACTAGATTGGCATCATTGAACAGTACTGCTGCCACTCTGACAACAATATAATATTGCGTCTATCTTTCGCCTTCAATACATGTGTATTACAAATATCTAACTTTTAGTTTTATTTTCCTCTCTCTCTCTCTGTATATATATATATATATATATATATATATATATATATATATATATATATATATATATATATATACATGCATTTTGCTTAATATTACAGTCTAATAAAGATAAAGATAAAAATAAAAAAAAATGAAAAATGCCTCAACTGTATTTATAAATTCTACAACATCTTGTAAACTCTGTTCACTTTTCCTAGAGAAAAAAAAAATAATAAAACAAGTACACATTCCTATTGCATATTTTACCTTAAGGCATTCATCAAATAAATCATATTTGTTTTTGGTACAAGACCAACATCATATCATCACAAATGTAATTTTGCCACAGCACATATAAGTATGCGGCTGCTATCTAATATAATAATGTTCAGTATTTTCTTTATGTATATCTCACAGTTTTGTATAAATATGAGTATAGGAAGGTTTCACCTAATAATTATGATTAAGAGAAAAAACGTTATATTCCACCTAATCATCAGTTTAAAAAGTTCAAGCACATTATTTGAAATAATATTCTGCATTGCCCCTTTAAAATAACTGCATTAACTTCAACATTCTCTAGCGTAGAAAGTAATTAAACATCAGCCTATCTGCTTACATTCTGCTGCACAAATTCTGTCGGTATGCTTGACAAATAGTCTAATGTCCTTTTTTCAGTGTTGTAATGTCTTGTTTACATTAGATCCATTCCCAGTAATGCACTGGGGCTCCTAGGTCATTTAGATGGATGAAATGAGTTGAAAGATGAAAGGTTATTGCAAACACATTGTAGCTGCATGGAATTGTGGGTAATGTGACATCACCATGCTAACAGACCTCTCGGCCTACTCAGAAAAGTGAAAAAATAAACATATTTAAGTATTTATCTCAAGAAAAAGTCGAAATATGCAGGATTCAGCCTGAAACAGAAGATTATATCATTCAAATGCTTCAGCAAAGGTGGATTGTCTTTTTTCACACTGGATTCACATTGTAGAGATGGAGAAATGTGGCTTTTGCTTCTTCTGGTGTATCTATTGATATTTTTTCATTTTTATGGTGAAATACTAGTGTAGCAGGATATTTCATCTGAAAGCAGATGTTTTTTTCAATAAGGTAAGCACAGTATTTATTAAGTTTATGATGATTTTGCTTTATTTCAAGAGGAAGATCTTGGCTTATTGTGATTTTGTGTCCTCTCCATGTGATTGCTTTCTTGGTTTTACATGCAGATAATATTGATTGTACATGAGCTGAATTAAGGATCCTGACATATATTTGTCTTGGGAAGTCCATGTTTTTTGAGCTTCTTATGGATCTGTGAGCTCTTTCAATTGTTATGTCCTCCAAAAGCTCTTTATCCTGCAGTACTGTGCTTAGTATTTCTTTTGTAACTGTGTTTATTTGAGTGGTTTCAACTGATTCTGGTATTCCCCTGATAATGAGATTATTTCGTCTGTTTCTTGCTTCTATGTCCAGAACTTTTTGTTGCAATTCTATAATACTTTTTGCACTAGCCTGTATTGATTTCTGCATCTCTTGTATTTTCAGTTCATTGTCCATGATTTTTGCTTCATTTTGTTCTAATCTGAGCATAATTTGGTCCATGCTTGAGCTGAACGTACTTAGTTTGTGTGCAAATCCTTGGATTTCTTGTTGCGGTGGTTGTAATGCCATTTGAAGGTCTTCCAATGTTAATGCTTGTTCTTACTTTGATCTAAGGGCAGGTTTAGTCATTTCTGGCCGAGTTTTATTTGTTTTTAGCCTTTTTGATGCAGTATCTTTTTCTGGTGTAACCATATTTGATAGTTTAGATTTGGTAGTTACTGCATCCATGCACTCTGGTAAATTTTCCATTTCCAATGTTGATTTAACTGTTTTTCAGATAGAATAAGTTCAGCTAGATAAAGTTGCAGAAGGTTGATTTTATTTCGGCAATTTTATATTAAAACAAGCCGTCTTTTTCTTCTCTTTTTCACTCAGGCCTGCTTATCTTGAAGTATCCCCACCATGCGGCTCAGGAATCTGTTTGCAGTGAGTAATATTTTTCTTGCTCGTCCAAAGTAAAATACTGCTGAAATATTTTAGTAGCTTGCTTGTTGCCTTTTTTTCTGTTAAACATTTGCTATTTTTCCTCAGGATGTGCAGGCAAAAGGTTAGATACTGTTGAAAGTTAAGGCAGCTACACAGCTAGAGTGCTCACTGGCCATCCACCATTTTAGAATCCCAAGTAGCTAGCGACTTAACTGAATTTCTGTGGTAATATTTGTGCTTAAACTGAACCTGTACCTAGAGAAAGTGTATAATCAGAGCTACTACTTGCTGCATATGTTTTTAATGTTTAACTTGCACACACACATTGAAGAAGTGCTTTTATGACCTGAATAACTTGTGCTAGCCATACCTGAATTACTTGTACTGACAATTTTCCAGTTGTACAATTGTGAACAATTGATTTACTTTTTCTGGTATATCTTTAAAATCTGGCAAGTGCTTGTTATTTACTGCATTGCCCTCTTGATAAGGTTTCTTAGCTATAAATCCTAGTCCATTCTGAAGTGTGCTACTTTACCCCCCCCAAACCTTTCTGAATGCACTATTATAAAATAACTGCTTGTTGCTGCCTTAATGCTTACCCTAGAATCTCTGCTTTTCTCTTTTCCTAGTTGAACTCTACATTACTACACTAGCATACTGCAGCTCCTGCACAACGGTGTCTAGAGGATTGCAATTGGCCACCACAACAAAAACTGTTTCTCCCAGCAATTAATCAGAGTAGGCTACACACATAAAAAGCATTTGGTAAGCTTTCTCTTACAGTGCTGTGTAATTAAGCAAGTCACCATTTTGGTCAGCCATAGGGCTCTTTTCTATTTGAGTATTTGCCTCCTTCCCTTGTAACTAAAGTACACTGACTCTTACATTTGTCTGTCTGACCCTAATTTTTACAGGTATACCGTGTACCTTTCTGACTTCCTAACACTCAGACATA
Source organism: Protopterus annectens (assembly GCF_019279795.1). Lineage (NCBI taxonomy): Eukaryota > Metazoa > Chordata > Ceratodontiformes > Protopteridae > Protopterus > Protopterus annectens. The sequence continues at coordinate 1,620,114,233 of NC_056737.1, forward strand.
GATTCCTGTTGAAAGTTTTACTTACTTGTCTGACATTTGAACAAGTAACCCTTGTAAAAACCCTCAAAATTGTATACTGTTGACCTGTCTTTCCTGCTAATCATAAGTAAAATTAAAGTGCTGAGTGCAAGTAACATTAAAGTGCTGAATGCAGATTTTAGGGCCTTACATTCAACTTACCTCTGGTGTGGTGTCTTGAGTCAATCAAGGTATCCCTCTAACCACTCCTACTGCCTTCTCTTTTCCCCCACCCCCTCTTTCCTTAAACAGGTTAAACTGCTACAACTAAGTACAGGCATTGGTTAATCCCTTCTCTGCTTGCCCTTGCTTTGCTCGGGCTCACTTTGCACCCCACCCTGCCCCTGGACCACACCCCACTTTTTTAAACCAATCAGTGACAACTTGTCACTTAACAGCACCACCCTTTACCTGATACAACCAGTCCTCTAACTCTACTATTTCTTTTATCTAAGTTTCAAGTCTCATTCAGTAGGTATGCTATCACCCAAAATAGTCATATTAACTCTACTTCTACCCCTTTTACTCATCCCATATCTCCTAGCCACCTACGAATGTCAGCATCACCCAGGTTTCCACTACCCTAAATTCCAAACATCCATCCCATCTCCAACAGATAATAATGCACCCTTAGTCACTCCCCTCATGCTTACCTCCTTAACCCCTAAATACTACCATCTTACTAGACCTAGTTACATTAGTCCTAAAACTAGACATTATTACAAAACATTATTCAGAATCTTAAAAATCATACTCAGGATACACTAAAACCTCATAAAGGGTGGCGACATCCTCCCAAACCCTGATCCATCCCCGCCTGTTGACCCTAATCCCCATACTATATCCCTTACCACCATAGCTCCAACAAATAGACCTCCTAACTCACTGCTGGCCTGTCATCTAACCATCAAGAGCATAAATAACAAAACTCAACACCTGCATGCCCTCTTAGCTGTTCATTCCCCAGATATATTATGCCTAAAAGAAACATGGCTAAAGTCTGCCACCAAGGACCATGAGATTCTGCCACCAGGGTACAATATGTTTCGACTAGACCGTACCTGGTTTTGAGGTAACCATACTTTACAAGTCTACCCTGTCTGTCAGCATAGACACCCAACAACCACCCCAGTTCAATAATGCTGGAATTCTTATCTCAAAACTACAAATTAATATCAACAAAAATGTAAACATTGTCTGTGTCTACATTCCCCCAGGGATGAACACAGAATAAGACTTCTTATATTGGTTATCCAATAACTACCCAAAAGAAACAATTGTTCTTGCAGATTTCAACATTGACTGGAACACTTGCTCTTGTGAAACCCCCACAACCCACATAAACCTCTATGGATTTACTCAAATCATAACCTCCTCCACCAGGACAGGAGAACCCAATAACAAGGAAAGTACCCAAGACTGGATACTTGTCAATACCCATCTTCAATCTTATAAATCAGGCACTTTGCCTGATGACCTAAGTGACCACTCTCTCACCTATGTAATCAAGCTCAAAGTAGACCTGCTCCTACCAACCCACCTATAGAACATTAAGAAACAACGATAAATTTATTCTCACCAAGTTGTAAAATGAACTTAAAGCATGCAACTGGTCAGTACTAAAAAGTCTCCCCCTAGATGAAGCAGTAGCATACTTAAACACCAAATTCCTTGCTATTCTTAACTCCCATGCTCCCAGCCACTCTATTAGAACCAAAGTTAATATTGCACCATGGCTTTCTTGTTGTGTCTTTCAGCTTTTCCGGTTAGGGGTCGCCACAGCAGAACTCCGGTCCGCTAATGATTGTTAGTTGATTTTTATGTGCCGAGTTACCAGCCCTGATGCACAACCTTCAATGAAGGTACGCCCATTCACGCATGTCTCCATGCAGAAGATACTCTAGCTGAGAATCGAACCAGACAGCGACTTACTGTGAGGTGACAATGCTACCGCAGCACCACCACCGCGATACCAAAACCACAATTTCACTCAGAAACAATGCATGGGCCACCTACCAAAAAACAAAAGCCTCACTTGATCAACTAAGATTCAGACAGCTAAGGAATGACACCAAAAAATCCATAACCTTAGACAAAAAGAACCACTACTACCATCTACTGCAAAAACACCAAAAAAAACTTCAAAAGTTCTGGGCAGGAATAAACAAACTACTCCACCCAGGCCAAACCACCACTCCACCCCCCCCCCCCAGCTTCCCAACAAAAATCCCCAGTAGACATTGCTAATAACTTCAACGGCTTCTTAACAGAGACTATGCAGTCTCTAGCCAGCCAACTCTCTCCCAATGGCTCTAATTCTAATGCAGCCACACCCAGTATGCAAACATATTTTACCTTCCAACCTTTTCCTACTCAACTTATTCATGCCCTGCTTAAGAAACTAAGAGCCACCACCCTGGCTGCCGACCTCCTCCCAGCAGAATATCTGCAAAAGGCTGCTGACACCATAGCATACCCCATCTCAATCTTGATCAACAGAGCTATATCTGAAGCTACTGTACCCACTATATGGAAAATCTCCCATGTCATACATCTCCATAAAGGAGGCAGTTCCACTGAACTGTCAAACTTTAGACCCATAGCTATTCTGTCACCTCTAGCTAAAATTATGGGGAAGTGTGTACACATACAGCTCATGCACTACCTCACACAAAACAAGCTGTTGTCCAACTTTCAGCATGGCTTTAAGCCACACCACAGTGCTACTTCTGCCCTCCTCCCTTTTTCTAACGTCATTAACCACAACCGCAATAATAAACTATCCTCAGCACTCTTTCTAGATCTATCCAAGGCTTTTGACATGGTTGACCACAAAATGCTTATAAATACCTTGAAGGCCTTCTCCTTAAACAACTATGCACTCCAATGGTTTCAATCCTACCTGCAGGGCAGGCAACAGGCAGTCCTATGGCAGGACAAGCTATCATCTCACCTACCCATCACATTAGGAGTCCCCCAGGGCCCGATACTAGGACCCCTTCTTTTCTCCATCTTTATCAATGACTTTTATTCAGTCATCCCAGATGCTACCTGCATTCAATATATGGATGACTCCACCTTGATTTGTTCTGACACCTCACCAGCTACTTTATTCACATTAACCCAAAATACCTTCAGTACAGTGGAAAAATGGCTCTCCAATCAACATATAATCCAAAACCCCAACAAAACTAAGCTGCTTCTTTTCTCCCCCACACGCAAGACCCCTCCCTGCCATCCTTCAACATAACCACTAACAATGGCACTATCATCTCCCCAGAAGTCCAAACTAAACTACTGGGTGTCATAGTTGATAACAACCTGAAGTTTGATGAGCATATCAATCAAACTATCAAAACCATTAATAAAAAACTTGCCTCTCTTTACAGAATCAAACCTTTCCTTACCCCACTTGCTAGAACTGCAATTGTCCAGTCCCATCTACTATCAACTCTTCTCTATGCCTCACCTCTATTCTACAACTTAAACAAAACAGATCTTAATAAACTATCATCCTGCTATAACCACATTGCCAGATTTGCTACTGGCACAGCCAACCGGACATGCCACTGTCACAACCTAAATTACCTAGGATGGCTTGAGCTGCCTAGCCTACTGCAGTTCAACCAGCTAATAGTGGCACATAAAGTCCTTTACCAACCAGAAAATACACCTGCACTAAAAAATATTATCAGCCCCTACACCAGCACCCAGCCACTGTATCATCCACTAGACTCCTACTTCAAACATACAAATCCAACTACTCAGCTGGAGACTCTCTGTTTGTCAACTCTGTTGGAAAACCATGGAACAGACTCCCAGCTGACTTGCCCCTAGAATCCTCACTAACTCAATTCAAAAACAAACTCAAGAAATACTTCAAAACTCATTGGTAATGTCCTTGCACTAACCCCGACTAGTGACCTCTCTATTATTTAGGTTAGGTGCCTTACCTTCAACTACTTCTAACTTTTTTCTACCACACCATTTCAGGAAGGGTCAATTGTATAACTGCTGCTCAGTGTGTCTTAAACCTGCATGTAATGTTATGTATATATAACTTTGAAAATAATGTTATGTTTTGTAAAGTGTTTTATAATAAGTTAGTACTATAAATGCTAAATGTTGGTATTGCTTATGACTGTAATCTGCTTGAAACTAGCATTTACTAAATGTTCAATGTGTATTATTATCTTGGAGCTTTTCTCCCCGGGCCTCCACTGAAAATGGACATATATCCAGTCGGACTATCCCGGTCAACAAATGTAAAATAAATAAAATAAATAAAAATAAAATATTACAGGGCACACTAGCACTTTGCATATGTCTTGAGAAAAGAAACAAGTTGTAAGTTCATTCTGTTCTACTGTCCACCCATTTATAGAAGGATATTCCTACAATAGTTGAATGACTTTCTATCCAAATTGATAAGTTATGGGTGATTTTAACATCTGGGTTAATGATGGCTTAGTAACCGTTACCAAGCAAAGTCTATGTTTTATCAAGCGACTGTTATCATATAAGGGGGATGTAACATTAATACTAAAAAACTAGCTATAGAGATTTATGTGTCATGTGGTTTGTTTAAATGTATATGTCTGAGATTAGACCACACATAATGTGTCTCTGTGTTATTTATTGACTATCTAGACACAACTTGATGTCAACAGTTAAGCATATAATGGAACTGAAGTATGTATGTATATATATAAATACACACACACACACACACACACACACACACACACACACACACACACACACACACATATAAAGAAGTGCAAAATATATTTATTTTCAAGGGTTTCTGTGTTTGGAGGCACAGAAGTATAATTCTCAGTGGAAGTATACTTCCCTGTGCTTTCTCTTATTAACCTGGTGAACTTGGGCATCCTGAGAGAATGTAGCAACTGCCTCATGTACACTGACAACCCTCTTCTCTTACCTCCCAACACTCAGACTTGTGGGAGATGCACTTATATATCCAAATTGGAAGCCACGCACTCTCCAGCCAAGACCAGAATAGCTGGTCAAGAGGAGAAGGTCAACACTTGCACAACACCACATGGAACACATAGCCCTCCAGAACACACACCAGCACTGCCTTGACATAAAAACACAAACCACACACCCACCTACATGGAGGCTCTCAATAAAAATCTACCCAAACAGCAGAGGCCTCCAAAGCAGAAATGCACTCAATCACCACAACACAACACTAGTCACGAGACACATAACTCTCCTAAACAGTGTGCCACTTAACCAAAGCCCCTAAGGTGAAACAGCATGCCCAGCACACTAGTCATAGGTGACTCGATAGTGAGGCACACTGATGTCCCACTAACTAGGTTGAATAAGGAGAAATTAACAGTCAGCTGCCTGTCAGGTGCCAGGATCTGCCACATAACGTACGCACTCAGGTCCCTAAACAACAGGTACAAATATGACTGTCATTGTACATGTGGGTGTGAATGACCTGAGATGTACCTCCCTGGACTACATGAAAAGAGACATGGAGGAGCTCTCAGATTATGTAGTCCCAGGCGGGTATGATCCTAGCCCTGAGCAGCATCCTACCATCACCCAGAATGATACCACAGTACAAGCAGAAAATGATTGATTTCAACAACTGGCTAAGTTTCTGGTGTCATTCTAAGGGGATCCAGTATCTGTCTGCCTGGGATGATATGATTGACAGATCTCGATGCCTTACCAAAGATGGCCTGCATCTGTCACCCCTGGTCTTCCGGATACTGGCCAATGCTCTCGCCACCCCTATAGTGCCTTTTTTAGGCAATGTTCCAAAGACCAAATTACCACCATAACGGCTACAAACAAATGCAATCTGAGGGTCATGCTGCTCAATGGTAGATGTCTAAATCTCAAAATGCACTCACTCAAAGCACTCCTTAAAATGGAGAACATCGACATTTGTGCTGTAACAGAGACCTGGTTCAAGGCAGCAGAAAGTACCCCTGCACTACCAGGCTATAACTCATTCCACACCTTTCAGCCCTAGAACTTGGACCGAAGCTCTAAAGGCAGTGGTGTTTCTATATTGATAAAGGATGCGCACACCTCCAGACTGGTAACCCAACATAATGCATCAGAGATACTTCAGGTGCAGCTAACACTGGGTAAGACAGTGATTCAGGTCGTAGCCTGTTATTGGGCCCCAACCATGTCCCAAGACACTCACTCCATATTCCTAAGCACCCTGGAGAATATTAGGATCTAACCTTACACTCATACTGGGTGACTTCAACTACCCCTCCATTAACTGGGAAAATTACTCATGTGCCAATATACTTGTCCAACATTTCCTGGAACTCATTAATTTCAATGCCCTGGACCAGCTGGTTCTTACCCCCACTAGAGGTAGCAACATCCTTGACCTGGTCATTACTAGCATGGGCGACTGTTGCTCTACACCAATAGTCAACTCCTCCCTGGTTAGATCTGACCACAAACTAGTCACCTTGGAAATCTACACACCCCCCCCCGCAAAGGTAACCACCATGAAAAACTTCTCCAAAGCTAACTCTGGGCTCCTAAGAACAGAGGTGGTTAACTTCATGACACCCATGCAAATGGAGAATAGTTGCATGACTGCCAGATCATACACCAATGCACTGTATGAACACTTACACAGATGCATGGATCTCACCATACCCAATAGAACCAAGACGCTCTACTCCAAAAAAAGGAAGCCAATCTGGTGGTCCCCTGCCATAAACAAACTCTACAACAGAAGGAGGAAACTGATGCGGAATAAGGTGAAGTCCCAAGACAGGAAAAACTCCCTTATCAGCCTCAACAAAAAGTTGAGATCCCTTGTCTATTCCTCTAAAGCTAGCTATGAAAACAGAATTGCAGCAGATAGTAAAGACAACCACAAGGCTTTCTATAGTTATATAAAGAATCTCCACAGCAATACCCAGATTTGCTCTGAGCTGCTGCACAATGGTGCTTCCTATACCGAGCCAACAGATATTGCCAATACACTGGCTGACAGATTCAGTGCCAACTTTACCCCCCCCAAAGGACCAATCACAACACCAGTTGATTGCCAGGCACCCAGTATTACTGCTGCACAGGTTAAAACAGCACTGCCCAAGGCCAAGAATACAGCTTCTGTGTTCTACATGAACTACAGAGTGAACTGGAACCTCACCTGTGTGCCCTGTTGAATCACAGTCTCACCTCAGCCTTTGTCCCTACCAAATGGTGCACTGCTATAGTCATGCCTCTCCACAAAGGAGGAGTGACTACAGACCCTGGGAACTATCACCCCATTAGTCTAACCAGTCTGATATGCAAAGCTATGGAACGCATCACCATGGACCTAATAAAGAAGGATATAGGGAACCTCCATACTCTGGATTCCACACAGTTTGGTTTTGTGTAGGGTAGATCATGCCTTCTCAACTTGGTTGACTTCTTTGAGTCAGTCAGCAGAGCTGTGGATGAAGGCAAGGTGGTTCATACAGCCTACATTGATCTGGCCAAGACCTTTGATACCATTCCCCACTCAGGAATCATAGAAAAACTCACTAAGCTAGGCATCAACCCCTATATCACTAGGTGAGTTGCAAACTGGCTCACAGATAGAACCCAGAGTGTGAAAGTAGCTGACTCCAAGTCAGACTGCCGACCAGTCAGGAGTTTTGACCCACAGGGATCGGTACTGGATCATCTCCTGTTTGGTATCTACTTCTCTGAAGTCCAGGCCAACACAAAGGGACTCTGGCTGACAAAGTTCGTAGACTATTACAAGTTGGAAGCCATTATTAACTCCCCAAGTGATGTTGTCATCCTACAGAACGGCCTCACTGAGACCAACGACTGGTGTCAGAACCATGGCCTTAAGCTCAATGCCAAAAAAATATGTCGTCATCCCCTTTGGGAAGAACTCAGTTCCCATGAACTACCACATTGATGGTAGTCCACTGAACACAAAAGGCATTATAAGAGATATGGGAACACAGGTTGACCGCAACTTCTCTTCTGACCACCACACTGCCACTGTGGTCAGAAAGTCCTTCTGTGTGGCACATCTCATTACTAAGGGTTTTGCATCCAGGAAGAAAGAGGTCATTGTCTCCCTCTACTCTTCCCTCATTAGGCCAGTCATCGAGTGTGGGTGTGTGTGTGTGTGTGTGTGTGTGTGTGCAGATATGTATATATACACATAGACACACACACACACACACACACACACACACACACACACACACACACACACACACACACACACACACACACACACCATGCTTGATGCTCTATTTAATGATAGTGCCTTGTAGCTCCTAACCAGATGACATGCATCCCATTACAATTACACTCATTAAATAGATACATTAAGGAAATATATACTTCCTCTTTCTTTATTTGCAGTATACATTTTGTATTTATGTATTGCTGAATAAAGTCCTAGCCTTTGCTATAGTTTGCCAACATGTCATTCTTAAATAAAATGTTATTGCAATCTAGAACATTTTAATGCAAACTATATAAACTTTTCAGCATCAATTTTTAAAAAACACAACAGTTTTTTTTTATTTAGAAATAAGATGCATATCTCCTAACTCTCCTTATCAGTCAAGTATAATGAGAGGTTCAAAGCAGCCATTAACAGGCGATACCTCTACAATGACACCATTCTTAGTCAATAATATGGCTTGTATCACTGCTTCATCATTCTGAGACAGTGGAACATCTCGATTTTGCATTTCTGAATGTTGCACTTTAACTCTTATAAAAGTAGGTAGACATTATGAATGGGAAATGGAAGTTCATTTCAAACTCATCCAAACTCATGTCAGTGCCTTGACTTTTGCATTCATGGTGATGCATTTAAAAGCTCAATCCTTCAATCAACAGAAAAAGTCTTAGAAACTACAATAAAACAAGCCACGATTTCCAACCATTGTGCTATGCCTCTCTAAAAATAAGGTCTGTTTGTGGCACTATAAATACTTACATATGATAAAATAAGTCTTTAAAAACAAGTATTTTCCAGTGCCATTTTAGTATACATAGGATTTAAGAATGACAATTTATTTATATTAATGTACAAGGTATTTGGAATGTCAGTTATATATGTCTGTGTATGTAAAATGCCATTGACAAATGCTTGTTTTTAAAGACATATGTGACACCCGTGCACTGGCCCAGCAATCAAGGAGCCTCAGTCCTCACCACTAACACCAGTGAGGGGTGTCCATTTAGGTTAAGGATAATAAATACACACACAGTAAAGTACAATTTCCCTTAATAGCACACAGAGATCACAGTCAGTCTGGGGCTGGTTGCTCCCTTTCTCTCCAAGTCCTCAGTAAGACTCCCCACTGATACAGCTACAGGGTCCATATCTCAGCCTAGTGGGCAAGCTAAAGCTTCCAGCACCCTCTCTGTCCAACCAGTGCTTCATGTCCCTGCCCAAGTAGCTGACACACACACACACTTTGAGATAAGAGTTATATACAACCACACAGACACTCCTGGGGAAAGCTGGCACAGGTTCTCCAGCTGCACCCCTTTTCTACCCAGTCTAAAAGGTAGTACCAGCTGCCACCACCCACTAATATTTATCAGCTACTCAAAGGCCCTTAAAAGGGTGTCCAATTATTACTGTGCAATATTATTATCCAAATGATAAGTGTGACTGAACAGTCAAGACTTATTAGAGTGACTTGGTACAGTATCACTATATACATGCAATGTACTCCAGAGCTTAAATTAACTCTACATAAAACAGCCACAATTGAAAGGTTTAAAAATATTTAATAATAAATAATAAAAACACAAGACAATGCTTCTTACTACACAGTGCTAGTCAACAGTTCAGAGATCACAGAGAAATACTTAAAATAATTCCATAGAAAAGTTCTGACATCACAGAAAAACACTTAGTCTAAGCTTCCTAATTCTTAGTTATTTCTAAGAGAAAACACAAATCTAAATAACTTACATATAGAAACAAGCAGTGCTGGTGATGTTGGATGTTCTCAAGACAAAAATGCTCAGAGCTCTCTGATTCTCTCTCGTTAAATTGATAACACAGAGCTGCTTCACATGATATCATTCTTCACACTTCTCTGGTGTTCCCAGGCTAACAGAAACTACATTTACATTCTTTTTATTCCTGGTCAGAAACCAGAGCAATAAAGGACATTTATACATGCAAATTCTAGCCATTAACTCTGGTCTTAAAACAATAGGCAGGATGCTTCCCTCTAGACATATCAGCTCCGAATTTTGACATCAAAGACAGCCATAAAATGCTTGACTTAGCTTTCTTACAGCAGAGTGCACTGTTATTATATTTTTGCAGTTCAATATCCAATGCAGTCTTTTCACATTTAAGAGAACAAGCCTGTGGGTTACATTAATATTTACAAATGACAGAATTATCTACAAAATTCTATCTGGCTAGGCTGGCACCCTTCACCTATCTTCACAACATATACTTCAGATATTTGTGCACCATGAACTATTTTCAGTACAATTGTTGAATGGTTAATTGACTAACTGAACATTGTTTTTTTTATAACAGGTTGATTCTTATCAATAATTGTATCCCTATGCAGCAATAAGCCAAGGCACCAGGATCAGGTTTTGTAGTAAAGTTCTATTTCACACACATAACATTTTTTAATAGTTTACTTGTATTTTAACTTTTTTTTAATTATGATGACAGAATTTTTAGGAAGCACCTGTGGGACTTATCAACACTGTTAACTCAAGAACAAGTAGCCTTTGGCAATTGACCTAAAGAACATAGAGCATATGTTAGCCCAGAATGATCTATAGACTTCCTTGAATACCTCAGACAATGCAGTGCTTACATTTGTGAAGTTATAATATTCTGTGCATAAAGTAACCATTTTACATTTGTAGAGTTGTAATATTCTGTGCATAAAATAACCATTTTACATTTGTGAAGTTGTAATATTCTGTGCATAAAGTAACCATTTTGTTTAATGATACAAAGTCGCTTGAGGAATACATCAGTCTTTATGTTACACCTAGAGGTTTTAGAGGCCATTTACCTGCCACCACATTTCATGATGAGAAGATATTTCTAAACAATTGATGGAGAAGTCCTTACAGTATACAATTGGTCGACTACAAATATTGACTGTATGGGATTGATGTAATAGTCATAAGTTAAAAGAACGAATCACTAACTTGCAAACATTTCTGAGTGTCAGTTTTCACTTTATGAAGTCTTTTGTAATTCACTCCTACCAGCAAACAGTTAATATTTATAGTTTTGTTCAACAGTATGTAATTTTGGTACTTGTGTATTGTCGCAACCATTCCATAATGGTCCATGTGTCTACCTTCTTAGTTGTGCACAGCAGAGCAGCTCCAAAAATGGATGAGCAACTGAGAATGGGGGGGCTACAGACAGACAGACAAAGAACAGGTGAGAAAATTCAGAAATCTTCTGGACATGGTGCATTACTTAATTTTCACAGCTCCAAAAATGGATGAGAAACTGAGAATGGGGGGCTACAGACAGACAGACAAAGAACAGGTGAGAAAATTCAGAAAACTTCTGGACATGGTGCATTACTTAATTTTCATGGCAGCGAGACAGCTGATTCCTGTCATTGGCCATGGTATGCCATTGCATGCTGAAAGCTGTTACTGCCGTGGAAGGGAAACTCACACCATGGAGAGTCTTTTCAATGGGGGAGGTGATCTTTAACTATTATAAGTGTGACATGGGACTGAGGCCATTATTTATCTCCCTGTTGGAAGGAAAAAAACCATACCCAACTGCAGCAACCAAACGAAACTGTAAAACTGTAAAATTCCCCAAAGCAGGCAGAAGACAGCTTGATATGCAGCTAAATCCAAAAACATGATGAACCAGCAAGTAATCGTACCAATAAACTTTATTGCAGAGAAAGAAAGTTAGCACTTTCATGGTAATATCATACCGCTTCTTCAGACAAACATGAATAGGGACAGAATAACTTATATACAAGTGACATCATCTCAAACAGCTTAACAGCCAATAGAACAATCATTCATGCAGCCACATTCTCGGCTTAAAGGCATATGAAGTAGATAATATTTACTGGCATAAAATCTGATAAAAAATAAAAAATAAAGATAAAAACATTAACACAAATAAATAAAACATGAAAAATATTCATAAATATATAAACAAACAATAATAAACACCCTATAGCCATTTATTCCTTAATACAGGCTTAATGGGGACATGATCATTCAACCCCATAGCTAGGTGTGCCCAAAGCCTCAAGATCCACTCCAACTCGACCACCTCAGTACAAGTCACTATATCACCACCTCGCAGACCTGGGCTGATGACACATAATACCTGGAAGACAAAGTTGTGTTCAGGGCCAGTAGACAAAACATGTTTCGCTAAGGCACTAAAATCATATTGCTTCTTCATGCAATACACATGGTCCCTAATTCTTTCTTTTAAACTCCTGTTGGTCTTGCCAACATAGAATTTATAATTATAAATATAATATAATTTATATGTCTTTACGTATTTTTTTTATGATGGACCTAATATTTCTGAGACGCAGGATCCTGAATTTAAGGTTTTTAGGAAACCCAGTGTTTTTACACCAGCTTTTACACCAGCACTTAATGTCTTTCTCACAGTTTGTGAGAAAGAAATATATCAAGTCATTAATAGAATACAGATGACAAGTTGTAATAATCTGACTAGATTTGAACAACAAGCCTTGAATGATTTGATTAAGAATGAAAATATAGCTATCCACCCAGCAGACAAAAGCGGCTGTGTAGTGATTTTAGATTCTGGATATTATTATGATATGATGAATCAGATGTTGTCTGATACTAATACATATATTAGTGTGGAAGCTGATAGTGTGAGTGTGATGAAGAACAGAATAGATAATTGTTTACTTGAATGCTTTAATCTAGGTCTGCTTACCAAGGAACTATTTGATTACTTTATTACTGAATTTCCTGTTATTCCTCAGCTTCATGGCTTACCCAAGATCCACAAACACCCTTCACTCCCACAGTTTAGACCGATTGTAGCTGGGAGTGGTTGGTTGACTCAGGCTATGTCCATTTATTTGGACAAACAACTTCGAATAGCTCTTGACATGAGTGAAGTTGTATTGAAAGATACTGAAAACTTCTTGAGAGATTTATATAATGTGATCAGTGAGGGGAATGTTTCAGATATTCAATTTTTAGTGACAATAGATGTTGTATCCCTGTTTATGTGCATTCCCAACCAGGAAGGCATTAGTATGGTCAGGGCAGTTTTGGCTAGGAGTAATAAATTTGACATGAAGCATATTGACTTCCTTTGCATGCTTCTAGAGCTGGTCCTTGAACACAATATCTTTATGTTTCAGGATAAATGTTACTGGCAACAATCTGGCGTGGCTATGGGGACCAGCTGTGCTAATTCTTACGCCAATTTGGTGATGTCAGAATGGGAATTCCATCATGTATTTGGACAACATAGAGGTCATATTGCCATATATAGACATTTTGTTGATGACATATTTATTGGTTGGAAAGGCAACAAGCAAGAGCTTGACTTGTTTTTTCATTCTTTAAATAATAGTAGTAATTTTTTGAAATTTACCCTCACTTGTTCCCAAGTCACTGTTGATTTCTTGGATGTGAACATCTGGCTGGGGAATGGCTAAATGCTGACCAGGATGCATAGGAAGGACTGTTATAGACCGTCATATCTCCATAGGCGGAGTGTGCATCCACAACATATATTTGGGAACATTGTGAGAGGTCAAGCCTTCAGGGTCTCAAGGTTGTCATGTACTACTTCTGACTTTGAAGGAAGTTTGTCAGATTTGAAGAAAGAGTTTGCCATCAGGGGTTACACCCAAGTAGAAGTTGATAAAGCTTGTGCCAGAATAACCAATGACCGTGATAGTAGAGCATGTCCATATTTTTCTGCTCTGTATAGGCAATCAATTAGATCACCTCATAGGTATTGTTGTCCTCCCATTGTTTTGAAATTTTCCCATGGTGTAAATATGGTGAAAGATATAGTTACCAGGAACTGGCATATTTTACAGACTGACAGTAGGTGTTCAACTATATTAGCAGATGGCCCTAGATTTGTATATAAGAACCACAGTAATTTAAGGCAACAGTTATGTTTTCCTAGACATGTCATGTCTGGATCCCAAGTTTTGATCGGTACATCCAAATGTCATAAAAGCAATTTTTGTCAATTTATAGATGAGCCTAGGTTCTTTAGGCACCCTGTCACTGGCTACTTGTGGAAGTTGAGGGCATCTGCTGATTGCTCCACCAGGAATGTAGTTTATTTAGCACATTGTCAGTGCTGTTATAAATTCTATGTTGGCAAGACCAACAGGAGTTTAAAAGAAAGAATTAGGGACCATGTGTATTGCATGAAGAAGCAATATGATTTTAGTGCCTTAGCGAAACATGTTTTGTCTACTGGCCCTGAACACAACTTTGTCTTCCAGGTATTATGTGTGATCAGCCCAGGTCTGTGAGGTGGTGATATAGTGACTCGTACTGAGTTGGTCGAGTTGGAGTGGATCTTGTGGCTGGGGGCACACCTAGCTATGGGGTTGAATGATCATGTCCTCATTAAGCCTGTATTAAGGAATAAATGGCTGTAGGGCATTTATTGTTGTTTGTTTATATATTTATGAATATTTTTCATGTTTTATTTATTTGTGTTAATGTTTTTATCTTTATTTTTTTATTTTTTAACAGATTTTATGCCAGTAAATATTATCTACTTCATATGCCTTTAAGCTGAAAATGTGGCTGCATGAATGTTTGTTCTATTGGCTGTTAAGCTGTTTGAGATGATGTCATTTGTATATAAGTTATTCTGTCTCCATTCATGTTTGTCTGAAGAAGTGGTATGGTATTACCGTGAAAGCGCTAACTTTCTTTCTCTGCAATAAAGTTTTTTGGTACGATTACTTGCTGGTTCATCAAGTTTTTGGATTTAGCTGCATATCGAGCTGTCTTCTACCTGCTTTGGGGAATTTTACAGTTCCCTGTAGGAAGGATTCACACATCTCAAGAGGCCTGTGCACAACACCTCAAAATACGTACGGGTTACAATGCCAAGGGGGACTGAGCTAAGTGAGAGAATGACGACTGTAAAAAGGCTGCCCCCTGATCAAACTCATTGTAACTTACACAGGGAGGTTGTTCCCTGAATTTTTGAACCCAACACATGCTTTTATACTGAAGTAGTACATTACGTACTTAAAAATACAAGATAACATGCGCGTCTATCTTGTATTCTTTACAACTTCATCGCAAGTAACACAGAGGAAGCATTTATGAATGCCCGGCCATAAAGAAAATGCCACTGTTCGCAAAAGTGAATTGTTTCCATTTCTTTAAAATCACGAAACAGTTGGGACCCAGTCTGACAAACTGTTACTTAGTTAACATACCAACCCCTGCACAAACTGAATGAGTCCTTTCTACATTACATAAAGAATTATGACACATTTAAAATCTGGTTGCAATAATACGTAAGTACCGTAATTTCTTATGAACATACTTGTTTTTGCTTTTATACATAGGATCATAGGAGGTTACTAGGCTAATTGCTCTGGGGTGCTTACATGCCAAGTCAATAGTTTATCCCCAAAAAGAAACCTCAGTCAGCACCTATCGCCTATGTCAGTGAGGGAAACAGGTGGAACCCCTGGGACAAATTTGTGTTTTCCCATCCACTCATCAAGGTTGTGCTTGAAGAGGGTCAGAGAGGTACTCTGTTTGACATGTATGGGAAGTCTATTACAGAGATAGGGCAACCTCTGGGAGACAAACCTGTCTCTCCAGCATGTTTTGTTGATGTCACTTATTAGATTCAGGACTTTCAAGAAGGTAATGTGCGAGAAGTTAGACTTACAGATATGGAGCATCTCTAGCAGGGCAGGGTCCAAGATTTCATTGTAGGCAAGACACAGATCACCTCTGAGCAATCTGTATGATACCAAGTAGAGTGAAAGTGATCTGAGCCTGTCCGCAGAGGACAGGTTTTGGAGGCCATTGGTTCTCTTTGTGAGGTATTTCTGTGGCCTTTCCAGTTGGTGCAGATGTTTGGAGAGGTACATACCAAATGGTGTGTTATACTCAGTTATTGGTCTAATGAGGGAGGAGTATAGACAGATAATAATCCCCTCCTCTTTTCTGGATGCAATCCCTTTACGTACGAGATGAACCAAGTAAAAGGCTTTTCTGACCACTGTCGCTATATGATGGTCAAATGTGAGATTATCAACCTGAGTACCCAGGTCTCTCACTACAGGTTGTGTGCTTAGGGGGTTGCTGTTGATATGGTAATCAGTAGGGGCTGTATTTTACTGAATGGTATGATGATACATTTTTTGCATTTAGCTTGGGACCATGATTTTGACACCAGTCATTATTTGCTGTGAGACCCTCTTGCAGTATATTAACATCATTTCGGGAGTCAATGACAGCACCCAACTTACAGTCATCTGCAAACTTAGTCAGCCACTGGCCTTTTGCCTTTGCCTGGACCTCTGAGAAGTAGATGCCAAACAGTAGGGGTCCCAGGACAGATCCCTGGGGAATTCCACTGGTGACAGGTTTGCTATCAGAAGTGGAGGCACCTATTTTGACCTTGAGGGTCCTGTCGGTGTGCCAGTTGGCCACCCACCTGATGAGAGAGGGATTTATGCCAAATTGTATTAGCCTCTCAAGGATGTCCGAGTGGGGGATTGTGTCAAAGGCCTTCGCCAAGTCAAGGTGAGCTGTATGTACTGACTTTCCCTCATCCAGGGCCTTGGTGACAGTCTCAAAGAGGTCATCCAGGTTCAACAGGCAAGATCTGCCCCTGACGAATCCGAACTGAGTGGGGTCAAGTGCTTGGAGATTGTTATGTTCTTGTTTATGAGATCCATAATAATACACCCCATGGCTTTACAGATCACACTTGTGAAGCTAATGGGGGTGATAGTTTCCAGGGTCAGTAGTGGCACCACCTTTGTGCAAGGGGATGATAATAGCAGTTCTCCACTCTGCTGGAATGAAGCCTGTACTTAGGCTGTGGTTGAATACGGTGCTCAATGGCAAAGCCAGTTTTGCTGGAGATGGTGCAGAATACAGCCTGGGATACTATCAGGTCCTACGGAAGCTGTGTTCTTTGCCTTGGATAGAGCCTTTAACACTTGATCTACAGAGATATGAAGTGTGGGACAAGTACTGGGGATGTCAAAAGGGCCTTTAGGGGGGACAGGGGGGTGAAGGTTGCACTGACCCTATCTGCTAGCAGATAACTAACAGGATCAGTGGAAGTGATACTGTTAAGTACTAATTTGGAACAAACCTGGGCCTTGCCATGGAGGTTTCTGATATAACTTAAGACGGCTTTGTGGTTTTCCTTCGTTTTGGAGGCTAGTTTTGATTCATAATTGGCTTTGGAGGTTTTCACTAGTGATTTAATTTGCTTGTTGATGCTAATGAGGAAGTTTTTCCAGGTTTGGAATTTGTTCCTTTTTTTACACTTGGACAACAGTTTCTTCATTTTGTTATAAAGCCTGTTGATAGAGGATGTCCATCAAACAGGTTCATTTTTCCTTGTGGGGCAGGTTTTAGTTCTGCTGGGTATGGCTGAGTCCATGCAGTTGTACAGGTGCTTGTATACTGCACTGACATACTGTTCAGCATAGTTGTCTGCATCCTCTGGGGGGGGGGGCTGTGGTGTGAAGCTGCTGATACCCTCCCTTAGGAGGTTGTAGTCAGCTTTTGAGAAGTTTTTTAGCTTGATCATGGCTGGGGGTGGGTGGGTGGGATAGAAACTTAGAATGAGACAGTCCAATGATCTGATCTCACCAGGGAGGAACATACTATGGGAGTAGTGCAGCAGTCACCCATGTTGGTGAGAATCAAGTCCAGAATGTTATCTCCCCTTGTGGGGGATGAGACAAGCTGGTCTAGTGTGTTAGAATTGATGAAGTCAAGGAATCATTGAGTGAGTGCATTAGTGCAGGAATAGTTCACCCAGTCTATGGTGGGGTAGTTGAAGTCACCAAGGATCAACAGGTTAGGTAAAGGCTGTTTTGAGCATATTATTGTAAAGACAAAATGAAGACATGTTGCAAAGAAAGAAATGCAAACTAAGTAGTGACTTATGAGAGTATGAGAGTGGGTAGTTCTTATTATAAATGGGGGGGGGCATAAACAGAAGCCTTAAATAGAAAGTTTAGTTCCTAGCTCCACCCCCTCAGTTAACAAATGATTAACCTTAAGTGACCTCTTCTGTCTTATGAATGAGTCCTTAATTGATCAGTTCTAATTTCTGCCTGACTCAGAAGAGAGAGAGCTGTGGTCTCTTTTGAAGTTTTAATATGCTGTTAAAGCAGAATGCAAGTAAAACACAAGGTAAAGAAAACAAACCACAGTATTCAAAATATAGAAAGGCAATAAAGTAATACAAAAATAAAAGCAAACTAACCTTTCCTTCACAGCAAAGTGTAGCAGAGTCTGGATGAGCCTTTCTGGTAAAGCTCTGAAATGTTTTATTTTACCCCTTAAATAGAAGGTTTAGTTCCTAGCTCCACCCCTCAGTTAACAAATGATTAACCTTAAGTGACCTCTTCTATATTATGAATGAGTCCTTAATTGATCAGTTCTAATTTCTGCCTGACTCAGAAGAGAGAGAGAGCTGTGGTCTCTTTTGAAGTTTTAATATGCTGTTAAAGCAGAATGCAAGTAAAACACAAGGTAAATAAAACAAACCAAAGTATTCAAAATATAGAAAGACAATAAAATAATACAAAAATAAAAGCAAACTAAGCTTTCCTTCACAGCAAAGTGTAGCAGAGTCTGGATGAGCCTTTCTGGTAAAGCTTTCTGATTTATTTCATCATGATTTGGTGTTCCTACATTTTAACACCACTCTGGGACTATTTCAGGTTTTTAAATATTTTTATACATAATTTTTCAGTCTGACTAAGGGGTCTGGCATCTTGAAGTAATTCTGATTGTTAAGTCTGCCTTTAGGTATCCCACAATGCAGTGCTTGTATGTAAAAAAATACATCATGCAGACTTCTTTCTTCCCAAAGTTCCTGTCACTGCATTTTACATGCATACACTGCTGTCTTTCAGTCAGTTTAACATTTCATGTCATTCAATGACTACTTAAAACACAGTGCAAATGCCACAGAACAGACTTTCAGTGTAAATGGCACAGAACACACTTTCAAAGTGCTTTTTACTGCTGGGCACAACTGGGTCATGTCTAAGAAGCAAGATGATATGCAAATATCTCTGGATTTACTGAGTGATGATAATGAAGGTTTGGAGCTCGGGTCATCTCTTGTAGATGGCTATAATGCTGAATAGCTGGAATGTCTACGTAAAGGAGAAAGGTTATTTTTATCAAGATTTAAAGCAGTTGTTTATGGATGCCTTGCCCAAAGTGCACATGTCATCGTTGTTTAGCCCTTCAGGCAGACCCATAATTTCTTTAGTTTAGACCTATGCCTATTATGTTAGTAGTCTGCTAGATCATCTCTGGCATACTTTGCTCAACTTTATGGACTCAAAGTTAAAGAAAAGGATAATGTATTACTTTAAAAGAAACTGAAAACTATAAAGTGTTATATTGAATAATTATGGACATTAAATTATTATATATGAATATTCAGCTTAAGTAAGTGGCACACTTTAATAGGGAAAGGCCAAAAATAACTATATTTGCTTTTCCATTGTTGCTTCTACCAGAATTATTTTCAGTTTAATCAAAGGTATTTTCTGCAATAACAGGGCACAGTGATAGGATGAAATTTACCCCCACAAATGGTAATACATGCATAGATTTTTCTTTTTCTGAAAACTGCTTTGTGCAAAATGCACAATTTTTCAAAATCTTGTGTTATTTAAAAGATATATGCCTAACTAGGTACCTGTATGCATGAACAAAGAATAGAAATACTTTTTAGACTTTTTTGTACCTTATCTCAAAATGGACACTGCTTACGGTTTTCATATGCCTTAGATAAGAAACAAATTAACCACTTGGAAGTAACCCTGATAGATATCATTTAAAACCCGATTGCCTCATGGTTTTGGTGTCTTTTTGGACTTGTTGGCTGTCCACCAAGAGGAGAAAACGCTGAGAGAAGAAAGGAGCCACTTTTGAGATTTTAAGTATTTTGCTTCAGATTATTTGTTAAGTTTTTCTGCATTGCCGCCTACTTTTGAGCATTTTCTGGCTTGTTAAACTTGATTTCTGTGTTGGTAACTGTATTTAGAACTCAACCTAGAGCTGATTACTGAATTTCCTGCCTGCACTTATTTTTAAAATTGTTTTTTTCTTAAAACTTGCATTTTATCTGTCTCTGGCCTAGCACTCAAGTGTGGGGTCATTTACTGCACTATTCTAACTTGTTGATACTTGTGAACCTCTGCTTTCCTTAAAAAAAAAAAAAAACAAAAAAATCTTGCTTTTTTCCCACTTTTCTGAGATTTAAAAAAGTTCAGTTACAGATTTGCTGTTCTGAACTGTTTGCAAGTTTCTTGGAGGCCGTTGTTTGCTTGGGCTAAAGGGAAGTCTCTGTGTTCATCAGTGGCAGTGATAAACATTGAGCAGCCTGCCTGCCCCTGTGGGAGTGGTTACTGCCTTGAAACTGTAGTTTTATTGGCCATTTTGGGTCAATTCCTAACTCCTTGATCTCCTTCTCTTAAAACTTGATTGCCTCATGGTTTTGGCATCTTTTTGGACTTGTTGGCTGTTGGTGAAGCACCCACCAAGAGGAGAAAACGCTGAGAGAAGAAAGGAGCCACTTTTGAGATTTTAAGTATTTTGCTTCAGATTATTTGTTAAGTTTTTCTGCATTGCCACCTACTTTTGTGCATTTTCTGGCTTGTTAAACTTGATTTCTGTGTTGGTAACTGTATTTAGAACACAACCTAGAGCTGATTACTGAATTTCCTGCCTGCACTTATTTTTAAAATCGTTTTTCTTAAAACTTGCATTTTATCTGTCTCTGGCCTAGCACTCAAGTGTGGGGTCATTTACTGCACTGTTCTAACTTGTTGATACTTGTGAACCTCTGCTTTCCTTAAAAAAAAACAAAAACAAAAAAAATCTTGCTTTTTTCCCACTTTTCTGAGATTTAAAAAAGTTCAGTTACAGATTTGCTGTTCTGAACTGTTTGTAAGTTTCTTGGAGGCCATTGTTTGCTTGGGCTAAAGGGAAGTCTCTGTGTTCATCAGTGGCAGTGATAAACATTGAGCAGCCTGCCTGCCCCTGTGGGAGTGGTTACTGCCTTGAAACTGTAGTTTTATTGGCCATTTTGGGTCAATTCCTAACTCCTTGATCTCCCTCTCTTAAAAACCCTCTTTTGTGCAGTTTTGTGTGTTTTTGCGCATAGCGCAACATCGGGCAGCGCCGCCTAATTGGGTTTAAACTATTCCTGGCTCCACAAAGTCTGCTCTATCTCTCAAATTAAACACCATATTCTCATTCTAAGGCCCCTCACTGGTCCAAATAAGTAATTTTACAAGTTAGCACTAATAAACCATAAGCACTAATTACTCTTATACTCTCTACGATTACCTTGTCCCCTATTGGTCCGTTTTAATTCAGTTTCCTATATTACTCTAGCATGTCCAAAGGTCAGTCAATGGTTTCCTCTCCAGTCCAGCTGGTGAATCTGGGAATTTTGAGGCAATGTTACAACTGTCTCATGTACACGGACAATCCTCTCCTCCTCCAAACAGGTTCAAATATATGTGAGAGATGCAACCATATAGCCAAACTGGAGGCAGAGCTCTCTCATCTCAAAACTGGTGTAACCAGTCAGGAGGAGAAGGTAACCTCACACAACACAATTCCAGCATCACATAGTCCCACCACAACAGCGAACCAAACACATAAAAACACAAAAACATACTCGGAGGCTCTAAATAAAAATCTACCTAAGCAACAGAGACCTCCAAAGCAGACATCCAAGCAAACGCTACCCCAAAACAAAACACGTACAACACATAGCACACAAAGTCAGTGTGCCAAGCAGTCACAGCCCTTAAGGCTGAATAACACACCTGATACTCTTGTAATAGGTGACTCTATTGTCAGACACACTGACGTCCTGCTTACCAGGCTGAATAAAGAGAAGGTCACAGTGAGCTGCCTGTCGGGCGCTAGGATCCGCCACATAACGCAAGCACTCAGGTCACTCCAAAGCAAATACAAATATGACTCAGTCATTGTACATGCTGGCGTGAATGACCTGAGATGTACCTACCTCGACTACATGAAAAGAGACATAGAGGAGCTCTCTGATCATGTATCCCAGGCCGGTATGACCCTGACCTTGAGCAGCATCTTACCCTCACCTAGAATGATGCCACAGTATAAAGACAAAATGATCGATTTTAACAATTGGCTAAAATTTTGGTGTCATTCAAAGGGGATCCAGTGTCTGTCAGCCTGGGATGACATGCTCGACAAGCCACGTTGCTTCGCTAGGGATGGCTTGCACCTGTCACCCCTGGGCTTTCGGATATTGACAAAGGCTCTTGCCACCCCCATAGTGCCTTTTTTAGGCAAGGCTCAAAAGTCAAACCCACCTCCATAGACAGCACAAGGAACAAGAAACTAAGGGTAATGCTGCTAAACGCCAGAAGTCTTAACCTCAAGATGCATGCACTCGAAGCTCTCCTCAGTATGGAGAACATCGATATCTGTGCAGTGACAGAAACCTGGTTCAAGGCTCCAGAGAGCACCCCAGCACTACCAGGTTATACCTCATATCATGCTTTTCGGCCCCAAAACCCGGACTGAACCAGAAAAGGAGGGGGAGTTTCCATATTTATCAGGGATATCCACACCTCCAGGTTAGTGGCATTGCACGAAGTATCGGAGACCATCCATGTGCAACTGACAGTGGGCAAGACTGCTTTTCAGTTTATAGCATCCTACAGACCACCCACTCAAAGTCAGGAATCCCACTCGGCTTTCCTGAAAACATTGGAGAACATGAAGTTCTCTCCGAACACCATTATATTGGGTGACTTCAACTACCCAAACATAGACTGGGAACATTACTCAAGCCCCAGCACCTTAGCCCAAAGGTTCCTGGAATTTATAAACTCAAATGCTATGGAACAACTAGTCACCACTCCCACAAGAGGGGAAAACATACTAGACCTGATCATTACCAACATGGGGACTCTATGCTCCATACCAGAAGTATATCCCTCATTGGTAAGATCAGACCATAAATTAATTTCACTGGATATCCACATCCCGACCCCACCCCCAGCCCAGAAAACCACAGTGAAAAACTACTCAAAAGCGAACTTCATACTTCTCAAAACTGAAGTGGAATCCTTCAGGGCCCCAGGGCCAGTGGAAACTACGTCCCAAACTGCAGAATCCTATATAAACGCATTCTACGGACATCTCCAGGAATGCATGGATCATGCTATCCCAAACAAAATCAAGACCCAATCATCCAAAGGCAGGCGTCCAGTCTGGTGGACCCCAGCCATAAATAAACTGTACAACAGAAGGAGGAAGCTACTACATGATAGAGCAAAATCCCTAAAAGGGAAGGCATCTCTGATCAGTACTAGCAAAAAATTAAGATCCCTCATAAAATCCTCCAAGGCCAGCTTTGAGAGAAAAATTGCATAGGACACTAAAGGCAATCATAAGGCTTTTTTCAGTTATGTTAGGAACCTGGGATGCAACTCCCAGACTTGTTCTGAGTTGATTCTAAACGACAAAAAATACACTGAACCCACAGACATCACCAATATCCTGGCAGACAGGTTCAGTGCAAACTTCTCCACCCCCTCCCCCCCAAAAGAGCAAGTATCTATCCCAGCAGAGTGCAGCCTCCCAAACATCTCTGATGCTCAGGTGAAGGCCGCCCTCTCCAAAGCAAAAAACACTGCTTCCATGGGACCAGATGGCGTCCCGGGTTGCATCCTACATGAACTCCAAGAAGAACTAATCCCTCAAGTAAAACTGCTGTACAATCTCAGCCTCACTACAGGATATGTGCCCAAAGAATGGCGTACAGCAACAGTGGTCCCACTCCACAAAGGTGGCGCCTCTGCGGACCCTGGAAACTATCGCCCATAAGCCTGACTAGCCTAGTCTGCAAGGCTATGGAGAGGATCATCATGGAACTCATAAACAAAGACATTGGGGACCTACAGACACTAGATCCTACCCAATTTGGCTTTGTCAAGGGCAGATCCTGCCTTTTGAACCTGGTCGACTTCTTCGAAACCAGTCACCAAGGCCATAGATGAAGGGAAGGTAGTCCACACAGCCTATCTGGACCTTGCAAAGGCATTTGACACAATACCCCACTCGGGCATCATAGATAAGCTATCCAGCCTAAATATAAACCCCTACATCACAAGATGGGTCACAAACTGGCTCAAAGACAGAACCCACAGAGTCAGAGTTGCTGGAGCAATGTCAGACTCGAAACCGGTCACAAGTGGCATCCCACAAGGTTCTGTCCTGGGACCTCTCTTGTTCAGTATTTACTTTTCTGAGGTACAGGCCAACATGAGAGGACTATGGCTCACCAAGTTCGCAGATGACTGCAAACTGGGTGCCATAATCGACTCTCCAGCTGACACAAACATCCTTCAAAAAGGTCTCGCAGAGACAGATAACTGGTGGCAGAGCCATGGTCTAAAGCTAAATGCCAAAAAGTGTATAGTCATACCCTTTGGCAAAAACAATGTGCCCACAAATTACCACATAGGTGGTAACCCATTAAGTACAGAGAAAGTAATTAGGGATCTGGGGACCCAAGTTGATAGCAATCTCTCCTTTGACAACCACATTGTCAAAGTGGTTAGAAAGACCTTCTACATAGCCCACCTCATCATGAAAGGATTCACATCTAGATCAAGAGAGGTAATCGTGCCCCTTTATTCATCCCTCATCAGGCCCATCATAGAATACAATGCCCACTTTGGGATGTACCTTACCCGACACCTGCAGCAATTAGAAAGACCCCAAAAGTACCTCACCAGGAGGATCAAGGGACTCAAACAGATGCCATATGCTGCTCGGTTAAAAAAACTCCAGCTCTACTCAGTTGCATACCGCCTACTTCGAGGCGATCTATGCCTGACATATAAAGCTATGTCCAACCCAGAATTAATGGACATGCTCCACCTCAGTAAATCTAAATCCCTTAGAGCCACATGCTCGAGGGACTTGAACCTCAGCACAGAAATAAATAGAACATGCTGGAGGGACAGATTCATAACCCAGAGGCTCCCTTCACTCTGGAATAGAATTCCAATTCATGTTAGGCAGAGCACCTCACTGACTCTTCAAGAAGAATCTTGATGAGTGGATGGGGGATCGTAGGTTTGTCCCGGGGATTACTTTCGTGTCACTATTAGACAGAGGCACAGTAAACTAAACTTTAAAAAGGGCACAGTATACTCAAATCAAGGGGTGGCGTAAGCCAAACACAATCGGGCTAGGCTCATAAATGCCCCAGGGCAGATAGCCTAGTATGAACCTATGAACCTATGAACCTATGAACCTATGAAAACCTGTTTTTATGAGGACTCCACTGCTGTTAACATTTTTTTATTGGTTTCAGCCTGGCTTCATGGTGTGGAGGGATTCAGACCTTACTGTGACCTAGGTGCCTGGGGTTTGAATAGCAGTCTTTGCACTTGAGCAGACAGGCAGAGAAAGGAATTGAATTGAAGAGGCATGGGCTGCTCACATCACTTGTGGTGAAGGATATAGTCTTTGTGCACTCAGAAGTTCATAAGGCAGTGTGATCTCCCTGGTAGAAATTAGAGAGACCACCACTTGTAGGACTGGCTGATAGGCAGGACTACTTGAAGGACATGCATCCTATGGAAGTGAGGGGATACCCTACACAGACAGCATATTGTATGTCCTTCCCCTGACACCTTGTCAGGTACGTGCAAGAATAGAAATGAGGAAAAAACTGAAAAATCCTTGAATCACCCATGATAGCTGCCTAGATGATGACCCCCCCCCCCCCTCAATTTGTCTCTTGCTTGATGATAGGAATGTAGGGACTGATTGACTAAGGAAGTGTATGAAATTTACTATGTAGTGGGAGCACATAATTTGAAAAAGAAAATATTTGCTTAACATTAATGTTCACCATACCTTTTAGCCTCTACTCTTTGATAAGTTTAGTAGGGCATATAAGAAAGCCTTAGCTCCTTCTAATCATGAAAATATTCTACAATGAAGTAGAGTGAGGTGAGGGGAAAGAATGTCACAGCTGGATGAAGCAGAAAAAAATTGAGTGGTTGTTTCATGTTAAGGGTAGGACGGTATTTTTTTGAGAAATTCAAACTGTGAATAGGAAAAAGATGATATATATTTTGTCATTACATATCTTATGTTTTCAGCAATATTATTAAAATGGTTAGAAATAATGATCAGAAAAAATGTGAGTCTTTAATATTGGTAGTCAAAACTGATGCAGGATTTTTATTCCATAAGACACCTTAGCATAAATAGATGTTGTCATTAATAAAAGCATCACAGAAGTATTAAAACATAGCACAAAATACTGACATGCACCAATACACTTGCCCAGAGCTTCCTGGAATTCATTAATTCAAATGATCTGGACCAGCTCATTGTTACCCCCACTAGAGGAAGCAACATCCTTGACCTGGTTATTACTAACATGGGCAACCATTGCTCAATGCCAATAGTCAATTCCTCCCTGATTAGATCCAAATACAAACTAATTACCATGGAAATCCACATCTCACCCACACCACCAGCAAAGGTAACAACTATGAAAAACTTCTCCGAAGATGACTTTGGGCTCCTAAAAACAGAGGTGGCTAACTTCACGGCACCCATGCAAATGGTAAATAGGTACATGACTGCTGAATCATACACCAATGCACTGTACAAACACATACATAAATGCAAGGCACTAGCCACACCCAACACAACCAAGACGCTCTCCTCCAATAAAAGGAAGCCAATGTGGTGGTCCCCCTGCCATTAACAAGCTCTACAACAGAAGGAACAAACTGTTGCAGAAAAAGGTGAAGTCCCAAGACTGGAAAAACTCCCTTATTACCTCAACAAAAGTTGAGATCCCTCATCAAAACCTCTAAAGCCAGCTATGAAGGGAGAATTTCAGCAGACACTAAAAACAACCACAAAGCCTTCTACAGTTATATCAGGAATCTCCACAGCAATACCCAGATTTGCTTTGAGTTACTACACAATGGTACCTCCTATACTGAGCCAACAGATATTGCCAACATACTGGCTGACAGATTCAGTGCCAAATTTACCCCCCCCCCAAAGGATCAATCACAATACCTAAAGAATGCCAGACACCCAGCATTACTACAGCACAGGTTAAAGCTGCATTGTACATTGCTGGAAATAAAACAGTTCAATTGCAAACTGTTAAAAACACAGGTTTAATCCTTGAACAAGCTCTCAATACAATCCAATAAGCGTATAAGCGCTTTCATTTTAAGACTTTTAAAACGTCATCAGATACAATGTGTAACAAGTATAAAACCATTTAAATAAACTTACTAGATCATGTGACTTTTTCAAACTCTTAAAATTTAAAGTAACATTCCCTCTATTTGACATGTCCCTTATAAGTATATATCCTAACCATTGATTTACTACGTCAATGTTTCATACTTATTATGCTGGTTTTTTCTTAATTAATTCATATGAATTTCATAAATACCTTCCGTACATATACATAATCCACTATTTTTCATTTGATAAACTACTATAAGTTTTCTTAAACAAGTTTTATTTTATTATTTCATCTTTCCCAAGGTTTTAATTTCAGGATGGGTGCAATGCTGACATGGTCATTTAATCCTGGATGTCTGCTCCAGGGACCTCAACCTCATTACCTCAATCAACAAAACATGCTGGAGGGACAGGTTCATAACCCAGAGACTGCCCATGCTCTGGAACAGACTTCCCATACATGTCAAGCAGAGTACCTCACTGGCCTTTTTCAAGAGAAATCTTGATGAGTGGATGGGAAATAGAAAGTTCACTCCAGTGGCTCTACTTGATAGGGGCACTGGGAACTAATGGCAGCATGATGCCATGGCACTTTTATGGGCTAGGCTTGAAAAGGTTTCAGGGCCATTGGCCTAGTACACACCTATGAACCTTTGACAGTAAAAGTAGGAAGCTAAACAGTTTATAGCCTTATTAAGGCATGACCTACTAGTAATCTACTTCTACTAGCCTTTATACTATTCTAAAAATATCTGTTGTGAGGTTCTTCTTCTAATAATCATGCACAAATCAAAAGCTTAGGCTGTGTCAGTTAAGGTGGATTTCAAAAGAAAGTTGCACACAGTGTAAGATGCTTAGCACCAGTTACACCAAATGGACAGTGTAGGTAATTCAAGAAAAGTTTTTGATAGGATATGGTAACCAGAACTAACATAGTAAAATAACAACACAAGTGAACCTACTCCTGATTCTGCAAAACTGTGTGCAAGCAGCATACTGGCAAATGTCTCCAAAAGCAGTGGGAGGGAGACGTGAAATGATTATACTTGCTAGATGGCAGAAACAGACAGATCACCAAAAAGTTTTGCAGAATGTTAGGAACATTGCAGTTTGAGGCAGAATCTGTCCTGAAGGTGAGGATGTTGCAAGTGATTGTGTGAATTGACTTGTACATGCAGCCTGTAGCTAGCAGATGCCAAATCAAGTGGTGAGCCAGGCTTCAGTTATGCCAGCATTCACACCAGGAAATCATTAACATCTGTGGGATAGAGAGCTGGTGCAGACTGTGGGATGTGTGCACTCTCACATGTTAGCATGCAGTCTGTGGGGTAACCCTCTTCCACTGGCAACCAAAGTTTATGTCTTTTGTATACTGATTTTTGGGATATTCCATTGACACATAGAAGACACTGTTGGAGTATCCCAGAGAGATGCATATCAATTTCTATAAAAGTCATCTCAGCTTATGTACAGCAAGGCACTTTAAAATATCCAGTTCTCAAGAATACCACAGGAATCTCAGACTGCCATGGAACACTTCTATGTCATAAGCAGTCTCTCTCACTTCTTTTGTGCTAAAGATTGCACTGATGTATCAATAGACCCCTCTGTGTAGAAGGCGAATGCTTCTTTAAATCTCAAGATAGCCAGGTAATGTGCTCAGTAGTGTAGCTAGGGCAAGGCAAAATGGGCAACTATCCTGAGAGCAAAGTGTTAGAGGGCATGAACTGATTGGCCATCCATCATCCCAATTGCTCTCAATGCAATACGGGCTTTTAAAAGCCAATATTGAGTTTGCAGTCAAAACCAAATGCTGTAGCATTCGGTGTGTGGTCTAAGTGTTGCAACTGCTACATTGTAGCAAGCAGTTTGTTACAATTTAAATGTAAAGAAAATCTTTTTTTTTTCACTAAATCCTGAGCTCTGTAGCACTTTATACAGGAGATAAACTATAGCAACAGCTTGCTACATTTGTAGCAAGCAGTTTGCTATAGCTTAAATGTAAAAAGACATCTTTTTTTAACTAAAACCTGAGCACAGTAGTGCTCTGTGCAGAGTTTAAACTGTATCAACTGTTTACTATATTTTGTAGCAGTTTGCTACAGTTTAAATTTTTTTTTACTATAATTGCAGGAAAGGAGGGTTGGGGGCAGGGCACAGAAATGGGACCTAAATGGCTGGGGCAGGGGTGGGGTTGTCCTGTATCTGGCTACCTGGTTGGTGTGCCAGTTAGAGGAATGCACTTTTTTTTGCTCTTTATATGAAGAGCTTGGGGTGGTGGTGTGTACCCTGAATTGAGTACTGTCTGCAGGAAACATTCAGCAATGTTTGCAGAAGTCCTTTTTTTGCTCTTCACATGAAGAGCTGAGGAGATAGGACACTAGGTTGTGGGACTGTCACAGGGCACTGGTTGAGCCATTTGTGCTTCTGAGTGTGCTCAACAGATGACATCATCATAAACCTGATAACAACATACCCTGGCTGTGCACATGATGTTTCTATATGGAAGGACAGTACCCTAGAGGGAAAGTTTGAGAAGACCTAGTTCAGAAAGTCCACCTGGTAGGTGTGTATACAGGTATGTGACTATGTATGTATGTATACCTGGAATACTTTAACCAGCACCACAGGACTAATACATGTGTTTGACAAAAGTGTTAGTTGTTATCCCCTAGAGCCATGGCTCGTGACAGTGACAGTGCTTATCTACTGGAGCCCAGATCATGACACCTAAAAGGAGTCCATCCATATCTGTTGAGGATGCATAAAATAGAGCATACACCATTACAAAAATGCCATCAAGAGAATATTTTGTGTGCTGAAAACCTTATTCAGGTATGTGCAGACTGGATGCACTGTAATATACACCAGAAACAGCTATGCAGATGGTCACCATGTGTGCCATGTTGTG
The DNA here is from genome assembly GCF_019279795.1 of Protopterus annectens. NCBI lineage: Eukaryota > Metazoa > Chordata > Ceratodontiformes > Protopteridae > Protopterus > Protopterus annectens. Next base: position 1,620,144,717 of record NC_056737.1, read on the forward strand.
CAACATGTTAACAGCAAGCATGGTGAACTGCCAGAATATGCTGGCAGTGAATTACTTCAGAAACTCCAGACAACTTAATGTGAACAATCAAAGCCACCACCAACAGATCAAGAGGACACAACTGAGGTACCACCATGGTGAAGCTGACAAAGTCTATGGCTGTATCACAAAGTCCAGGCTACTAAGCAAAGTTTGGTTATCACAACTATGAGCCTTAACAAATCATATGTACATATATGGAGAAGACAACATATGATGTGTAGCAAGGCATGGTCCGTGTCCATAATACCACTCCCACAGGACTTAATTTTCACTGGTGATGAATATCTCACCACCACTACTGAAGGACAGATGTCTGAAACACATAATGGTACAATGACTGCCCTGCCAACAATGGCCATATATACACTGGCCAACAGATGGTGACTCTCCGCATGTTTACGTTAAGTCCCTTTACAACCCAGCATAGCAATAGGGTAGACAATATACTCTGACAGGGATTAGCAAGTAGAAGGAAAGTGCACATCTATCCTCAGGCACTTCATGCATCTGCTAAGTAAACGTCATGGTGCTATGCAAACACAACAAACTCACACTGACACATACTAGGATGCCTGAGGGTAGTAATGTCCCCAGTGGACAAATGACATACATAAGATATTAAAAAGGTGCTACCATCTGCAGGTGGACAGGTATGAAACTAACAGCTTAATATAGTGGGTACAAATGTCTCCTTTACAATGATACCAAGAACAGCCCAACAGTGTTGGAATACATACAAATTAGAATATATGTTATGCCAAAATATTAGTGAAGGTGTCTATATTACATATTCGAACGCTTAAATGTTCGAATCGCTAAAGATCGACCTTTAGTGATCGAACATTTAAATGTTCAAATATAAATAAAAATTAAAAAAAAAAAACAAACAAAAAAAAACTAAAGGGTGTTAGCAGGGGGGCAAGCCCCCTGCACCCCCCCGCTACTTAAATATACCAACTCCAAGATCGCGCTACAGTATAGGGAATGGGAAATTTTCCATTTCCGCACTGTAGCGCACTGAAGTGCGATCTCGGAGTTGGTATATTTAAGTAGCGGGGAGTGTGGGGGGGTTGTCCCCCTGCTTAAACCTTTCTTTTTCTTTTTTTTTTTAATTATTTTTTTACATATTCAAACATTTGAATGTTCGATCACTAAAGGTCGATCTTTAGTGATTTGAACATTTAAGTGTTCAAATATGTAATATAGACCCTTAGTGAAGTATAGGATAACAGTACATCTGCCAGTGTCCCCAATCAGCAACGTGCACCATACCTGAGCAACATAAAGGATACAGTCTTGAACACAATCACTATAAATATCCAGTGTTGAATCTGCCAAAGGAAACTTAACAAGCATGACTGCTCAATCTGTCTGGCAGTTAGAGCACAGGATTAAAGCTGTCAGCTGTTAGTAAGCTGCTTCCTGTAATCAAGGGTACAGCATTCAATTCCTTTCACTTCTATTTGCCTACTGTGTGACACTTCTGAAAAGGAACAGTTGTGTCCAGTGAGCCTACTGAGTTAACAAATGAATAAAAAAGTAAAAAAAAAATGATGTATATGAATAGCATGCATGAGGCATTGTATCACTAGGGACAGATGCAGAAATGGATGGAATAGCATACTCCTGCCATAATCCCATTCCTAAGGGTAGCAACTACCAAGGGCTCATGCAAACAGCTGTAGCACAGCTCAATGAAGTAAACACTGCAGTGCATGTTAGTGCAGCCAGTGACACAAATATATATGTAAATTTAATGCATATCCTGCAGTGGTTGTAAATGCTGAAGGAGCCTCTCTATAGTAGCCCAACCTTCTGCTTCATAACATGGAAAGATTGGTAAAGGCAGACAGTTAAAGAAAGGAGTTTGTACAAACAGCAGTTCACATCAATTTGCAGATGTCATATAATCTGTGAATAGATGCAAAAATCTATGGTGATCAGACATGTAAATGTAAATGAAATAATCATCTGCCAGTTACTCGTCTGCATGACACAATCTTTATGTCTTAATACCATACAGATAGCAATATCCAAAGAGATGGGAAATTATGTACGCTAGCAGTCACTATATAAATGCCTTTTAAACCAGCCTTTACTTATGAGGATAAATAAAATGGAATGTTGTGGAATGTCATAAATTGCTAATAGCATAGTGAGACAAATTCACTTAGTGTGCACTTTGACAAACAAAAAAAAACTTTCAAAATGCTCAGTTCCACAGAACTACCACAGTATCCAAAGCACCAAATTTTTGTATACATAACTTGAGAATTTAGGCACCTATGTGTCTGTTCAGGTACAATGAAATTTGATCTTGGTATGACCAAGTAGTGAAAATAGCCTGCAAATTATGCACCTCACAGGAATGCCCATATTGGGTGCACTTGAATTTCATAAAGTGGTAATCTGATGAATTTGAAATTATTTTAATTTAAACGTAGAACAGATACGTCTATACTATTGTATGTTAGAATGGTGACTGTTCAATGCTTGGGTTGGATATGTGCTCCCAACTGGACCAAGTAGAAGACCATGCTCATACTTCATATCTGTGCTGGACATGAGGCTAAATTAAGGGACATCAGGAGAGCATTCCCCATACTTGATTTTTTGTAGGACATCACCATAACTTTGTGTTACCAGGCAGGCATCTACCAGTCGGCCATCCAGGTGATGCACCAGTCTGGTACTCTTTACCTGGAGGAATGGTTGGCAGACATTCAACATTAAGTATTGGGCATATGTACTTATACCTTTAATATCATAGCAATCAACACTTTGTTTATGTAATATTGTAGAAACTGCGTAGCCACCAGTATACATATGGAGTCTACTAAGTTGAATATGAGATATATGTACATGTGGGACCAGGTAATAAAAGACTATGTAAAGTTAAAGTAGACATATGCAGAAAACTAAGGTGATCACAATAATAGTGTAACAGCTTTGTATGTGTAAGATATCTGCTGGCAAAATATGTAAGGCCTAGAATAAAATGCTACCCTCAAAAGGCCTATAGCTTGCAGATCTCAAGAGCCAGCCTCTAGTAACCGAAGTGTTATTGGTTGTGTTCTTTATGTACGAGCTGTGTGCATGCAAAAGGGCTTGGATATACTGCATCTAGCCTGGGCCTGTAAATTGCCAGACTATAAAGATAATCATAGATATTTGCTGCATTATTGGTAGTGCTCTATATGTATGAGTCATATGCCTGTGAAATATGCAAGGGGTGGAATATATCCTACCCAACAGGGGCTCGTCATTTGTAAAACCATGCAACACAGTGTTGTTAATCACAGAGATATTGATAATGATCAGAATGTGACAGTATTATACATGAATGGCTGCAATTATCTTCCACATGTACATCTATCATCACCATATTGCTATATGCATAATTGCTGGTGCTAAGTGCCATGTCTATTGTGCTATGGTAGCTATATCTGAGGGATTACCATAGTCACGCTTTGTCTGTGAATGTCTCTTTTATACATAATGCTCTTGGTAATTTGCAGTACATATTGGTGTACTGGGAAAGTACAATACTAATTACATATCATCTGTTTTATAGCTATGAGTATGTACGACCTTTGTAATGGATGTCTACAACTTCTCAAAAAACACGGACCAACTCAAAATGTGAAAAAGTGAGCAATCCAAGTACCTACAATCCACCCCTTATGAACACCTTGCAGGTGTTTCAAAGATTGTGTGAAAAGGATTTTAGAGACATCACACTCAATAATGATAGAAACAATTTAACTATAGAGGAGACAGATATTTTGAAAACTCTAGTGAACAACAACAATATAAGAATAATGAAAGCAGACAAGGGGGGTAAAGTGGTAATAATGAACAACAATGATTATAAAACTTCCATTAATATGATGTTACAGGATACGACAACATATAAAAAAGTTAACTATGACATAGTAAATAAGAAATTTAGAGTCTTAGATACCATTTTGTTCGACATGTTCTCACAAGGAGAATTGGATTTGAGTGATTATGAATTCATGCATAAAGAGCACCCTAGACTAGCAGTATTCTTTGGAATACCCAAAATACAAAGCAGTACAACAAGACCACCCTTTAGGCCTATCATTTCAGCCAAACAGTCGAAAACAGAAAACATTTCGATCTGGCTGGACAATGTATTGAATCCATTAGTACAGAAGTCTGAATTTTTCTTAAGAGACTCATGGAGCCTTTTAGAAACATTAAGAAAGATAAACATCACAGAAGAAAATCTTTTCTTTGGAAGTTTGGATGTGAAAAATCTATACACCAGTATAGATCAAGAAGAGGGTATAGAATTCATGAGAGAATATTTAAATGAAAACACATCCTTTTCTAATACTAGGGTTAATTCACTGTGTAGCCTAATGGAGTTAGTTCTGGAAAACAATTTCTTCAAATTTGACAATCACATTTACAAGCAGGAATTGGGAGTAGCGATGGGATCTAGGGTGGCCCCTTCATTTGCGAATATTGTGATGGCAAATTGGGAGATTAAATTTTTAAAGACGCATGCTTTGTATAATAGAACAATCATGTACCGTAGATACATAGACGACTTACTTTTTCTATGGAAAGGAGAATACAAGGAATTCGTAGAACTGGTTGAATTTTTAAATAAAACAACAAAGTTCTTAGAATTCAAAATAGGAGATTTTGGAAAGAAGATCACATTCCTAGATCTGACCTTAGAAATTGATGATGAGACCAAGACATTTCATAGTGAAATTTATAGGAAACCATACTTTGCAAACTGTTATTTACATAAGGACAGTTTGCATCCAGAACACATGAAAAGAGGGGTCATCAAAGGTCAGATCATTAGATTAAGTAGGTTGACATCTAAAGACAGCATCTTTGATAAGGAATTAGTTCTTTTGAGATCACTTTTCTTAAACAGAGGTTACAGTAGGGATTACATAGTCAAAATAGAAAATGAGGTTTTGCCATTAAGAAAGGGAGTAGCTAAACCCATACTGCTATCCGAGGATGTGCTAGTGGGAACACCTCTGATATGTGTAGAGAAGCTAGATCAAGAAAGAAAAGAAAGTGGATTTGTAACGGCTTTCCCATTGCCAATAACAAATGAAATGTGGCACATTAAAACAATTATAGAAAATAATTGGAAGGTGAATATGGGAAATAGAGAACTTATTTCTGTAATAGGACAAAAACCCAAATTCACTTATAAGAGGGTAGTAAGTTTAAAAAGTATTTTGGAATCTAGTGGTGATAAGAATGACAAGTATGACAGGTATTGTACCAACAAGAAAGGCACATTTAGTTGTACGAACTGTAAGCAGTGTAGGTACATGAGCAACACTTCTTTTGTGACAATACAACACTTAAATCAAACTTTTTGGGCCAAGGAATATTCTAATTGCAATAGTGAATTTGTAGTATACTTGGCTACGTGCCTGACATGCAAAGATTATTACATAGGAAAAACTAAAAGAACTTTGAAACGCAGGGTGTATGAACACACCTTAGCAATAAAAAAGAAAGATACAAATAACGCTTTAGCGAGACATTCTTTAATATGCAGGGATTTCAAAAAATTCGAATTCTTCATCTTAGACACAGTAAAGAAGGGATTACTGACAGGGGACCTTAATAATATTCTGGAATGCAAAGAAACTTTGTGGCAGTTAATATTTGGAGCTGATGTAGCCCCAGGACTCAACGAAGTAATAAATTTAAAATGTTTTCTGATGTATAGATAATTAACAAGAAACATAGACTTTTTAGAAGTTGTAAATACTTAGATTTAGTACAAACATGTAAATATGGGAATATTCAAAGAACAAGATAAATACTATACTATTTAATTAGTAATGAGATCATTTCCGGTGACAATACTATTTAAGTAATATTTATGTGATGTAAATTATTCTGAAGAAGTTCACGACTAATAAAGGTGGATGAAAGCGCTAAAGAAAACTTTTGGAAGTGTATTTTTTGCAGCTTACAAGGTGTTTTTTTGCCTGGTTCAACATTTTCACATTTTGAGGATGTCTACAACTTGTATGTAGGTGAGGCCAGGGTCTGTAGATCTGCTATTAGCAGACATTGGGGCACGATGTCACATAGATTCAGATACACATATATAAATATAAATATATATATTATATGTATATCTACAGGCGGTTGAGATATTTTTGCTTAAGTGCCAAGTGCCCAAATCACAAGACACCAGGAAGCCAAACACTGATATCTGTTTACCATAGGAAATCACCATCACCAGTTGTGATTTATAAATGTGTGCCAGCAGTGACCACTGTCGTTTTGGAGAGTTCTCCCTTCCTTGTGTACATGTGACCATAGTGTGTGACCATAGTGTTTGAATATATAAGTTTGAGAGAGGAGATGCTGGAAGGCTTATCCTCTGCAAAAAATGCTTACAGCTAGGGATTTCATCCTTTTGAAATTCAGGGCATTTGTATTTGACATTCTTTTTCTCAGAAACTTTCCCTTTGGGGTTTTACATATGATTTATATATATAGTGATACAGCAATCAATATACGTAGAAGTATTTATTTCTTTATTAGCATTTGGTTACCAAGATAGTCTGTTTGGTTCAGCAAAGTAAATCTCTTTTTAGTGGAGACTCTGGGAAAAAAGCTTCATACATCAATATCAAAAAGGCAAAATGCACAAAAGAGAAAAAAAAGTTACAATATTTTTTCTAGGAGAATAATATAATAGGTCCATAGGTGTTTACTAGGTAATGACCACAAGGGCTATTTTAAGACTAGCCATGCATCCCAAATATCTGGCAGGTTCTGGTATCTTTGATAAGTGCAAGCAGGGGCTTGGGAGGTGAAACATTTACAAGTAGGGGCCTGGTAGATGAACCATTTACAGGTTGCCTGTGTCGATTAGAGACATAGGTGCCAAACCATGGATGAATTTCCTGTTCCCCATCCAACTGTCCAAGTTACACTTGAATTGGGTTAGAGAGGAACTCTGCTTCACATGGATGGGGAGCCTATTCCAGAGAAGCGGTAGTGTCTGGGATACATACCTGTGTCTCCAGCAGGTCCTATTTATATCACAGGTAAGGTTTAAGTCTTTAGAATGGGTAATTCTGGTGTTGCTTGTTTTGCAGCTATGCAGAAGGTCCATCAAAGTGGGGTCTGACAATGCCTTATATGCTCGGCATAGATCTCCCCTCAACAACCTGTAGGAGGCAGAATGCAGAGATTGAGCCTTGAGGTGGTCTATGCAGGACATGTTCCTTTTAGTGAGGAACCTCTGTGGACATTCCAATTGTTGGACATGGCTGGCTGGATACATACCAAAGGGAGAGCTGTACTCAATGGCAGGTCTGATGAATGCTGAATATAGTGGAACAATGATTTACCTATGTCCTAGATGCCATACATTAGAGACATAAGTGCCAAACGCTTGGGCTCTTTCTGCTCCCCTGCCCTGCCCCCTATTTCCTCCCGCCCCCACTACCTCTACATTTATAGTAACCACAGCTCACCCTCACATCGCCTCCACCAGTCACAGCTCCTCAAGTCATATCACATTATACCACACCAACTTGCTCCATACAAAATACTCCCAATCACTCTCATTCCCACTAGGCATTTTTTACATCACCCACACTACTTCCCCATCCACATATAGTGCAACCCGATAATTCCTATTCCCCACCTAGAACCAACTTAAACTTTATAACCATGACTATCACACAACTAAGTCTGGTCTGTCTTCTCATAATTCTTTACAACACCACAAGTTATCATGCTAGCAATATCCCTAAACATAGTAGCACAACACGACATTATGCACTCTCATATACAGGCACCACACATTATAATAATATCTGCCCACAATTGTTCAAGAACTACATAACGGACCAATTCAGAACTAAACACATATGCTCTCATTCCTACTCCAAAAAAACACAATACTTTCTCACACTCCTCACCAAGCTCCAACATCTGTATCACCATTTTAACAACAGGCTCACCATAAGTGGGGATATCCACCCCAACCCAGGCTCAAATCCATCCTGTCCAACACAAACTGCTCCAACACAAATTTCAGAACATAACACCCCCATTTTCTTCATCCCTGGGCAAATCAACAACAGCAGCAAAACCAACCATCTTTTAATGCTAAATATTAATATTAGAAGTATCAAAAATAAAATACCTGAACTCCAGGCCACAATGGCACACTACTTCCAAGACATAATTGCTTTACCTAAAACCTGGCTAAATAAAAACATAGCTAACTCAGAAGTTCTCCCTACTGGTTACAATATCATTAGACAAGACAGACCACTTCGTAAAGGGGTTGGAACTGCCTTACTGTACAAGTCCAACTTAACTGTCTGTCAATTACCAAACTCCTACCCCTCTCCCAATAATTGGGACATACTTATCTCACAACTTCAACTTCACCCTAAAAAGGTCATCACCACAATTCTGATCTATATTCCACCTGGTAATACACCTGCTAGCCTTGAAGACTTCTTATCCTGGTGTTCTTCCACATACTCACAAGAAACCCTTATTCTGGGGGACTTCAACCTAGATTGGTTCACCTGTATATCAGAACCACCAAGTAATCTAATAAATCTCCATGGCTACCAGCAGCTAGTCCAAATTCCAACTAGATGTGATAAAAAAATCTAAAAGGGAATCCATCCTTGACTGGGTCCTAACTAACAACCCCACATTATACCCTCACACAGGCAGTCTCCCAGACACCTTAAGTGACCACAACATAATATACTTTGTACGTAGTAGAACAAGCATATGCAAAACCACTAACTATATATCCATTAAAAACACAAAAATATTCTCTCCTGAGGTCCTCAACACTTTACTCTGTAACTGTGACTGGACCCCACTAAAAACCCTTCCACTTGACCAGGCTGTAGCATATTTCAACAAAACATTTCTACAACACCTAGACACTGTCGCTCCATTGCGCAAAACCAAGGTTAGAACCTCTACAAACCCCTGGCTCAGTAAAGAAACCAAACAGATCCTCAAGTCCAGAGACACTGCCTGGCTTTACTATAAAAAAACAAAGAAACACAAAGCCTAATTAAGTACCAAGAACTGCGCAACAGTGCAAAAAAATGCATTAGGCTGGACAAAAAATCTTACTACACAACATTACAAACTAAATACCAACACAACCCACAAAAATTTTGGAAAAGTGTAAACCAGCTACTAAAATCCACCCAAAAGGCTACCCCCAAACCAACCACCCCTGACACTAAAGTTCCCATCGAAACACAATTCAGCTCCCACTTTGTGAACTCAATTCTGTCCTTAGTATCACAGGACAGTTCCTTCCTCACTATCCCCCCCAACACAAATAACACTAATACAAGTTTTACCCTCAAAACAGTTTCCACCACTTCAATCAAAAGCATGCTCTCCAAACTAAAAACCTCATCAACAGCAGCCGACCTACTCCCCAGCTATTTCTTGAAACTCACAGCAGACGCTCTTGCTATCCCAGTCTCCACTCTCATAAACAGATCAGTTGTTGAAAACTATGTGCCCAAACTCTGGAAAATATCCTGTGTTACACCCATACATAAAGGCGGGAGCTCCACTGAACTTAATAACTACAGACCCATTGCTTTACTCTCCCCCCTGGCCAAAATCCTAGAAAAATGCATCCATACCCAGATGCTAAACTATCTCCTAGACAGCAACATCCTGTCACCTACTCAGCATGATATCAGACCTGCCCACAGTACCACTACAGCCCTTTTCTGCTTCACAGACACAGTAAACCATCTCAAAAATGAAGGCCTACAGGTGTCAACTCTTTTTTTTGGATATGTCCAAAGCATTTAACACAGTCTCACACCAACTCCTGCTAAACAAACTAAACCAATATCGCCTATCAAATTCCACTCTTACCTGGTTCCAAAGCTACTTAACTGACAGGTACCAAGCTGTGAAATGGGAAAATTATCTCTCTCTTCAGCTGCCCATAACTATAGGAATCCCACAGGGTTCTATCTTAGGGCCACTACTATTCACAGTCTTCACAAATGACCTCCATACCTACACACACCATGCATCTATCATTCAGTATGCAGATGACACTACCTTAATCTGTGCTGCACAAAACATTCCCACCCTCCTGCAAACAACTCAACTAGCATTCTCTGATGTTGAAAACAACCTTACCAAAGCCCAACTTATCCTCAATCCAAAGAAAACTCAGCTTATGATTATAACCAGTTCAAACAAAAACATTGATAACAGTCAATTCACTATCTACTCCACAAATGCTACTCCAATCACTCCAGTTGCACAGGCTAAGCTATTGGGAATAACCATAGACTCCCACCTAAAATTTGATAGTCATCTCAACTTAACTATTAAAAAAGTACATGCCAAACTGGGATCACTCTACCGTATCAAACCATTTCTTACCAACAACACAAGATCAGACATTGCTCGCTCCCAACTTCTATCCACCCTACTCTATGCATCTCCCATTCAGACTAATCTCAATAAAACTGAACTAAGCAAAATGGAAGCCTGCTATAACAGAATTGCCCGCTTTGCTGAAAATTGCTCATATAGAACTCATCACTCTACTGCTCTGAGATAGCTCCACTGGCTTGAACTTCCCAACCTTCTAACTTACAATCAGCTCTGCCTCTGTCATTCTATCTATTACCTCCCCAATAAGTGTCCTGCTCTCAAAAATCTAGTACATCACTCAGCCAAAAGGCCTCATAGATCATCAAGCAAACTACTACTAGAAGTCACCAACAGCTACAATAGCTTTGGAGATGCGCTATATAGTAGTTCAGTGGCTAAAAAATGGAACTCTGCCCCCACTAGCATTCAAAACACATCATCCAAAGCCTCCTTTAAAGACCTCATCAGGCAACATCTCAAGCAAAGTTGGCAGTGCCATGATTGCTCTCCAGGCTAGTGAAAGTGGATAAGGTATACATACTAAATCTAGAGTACTTGATAATAGTTTTCAGTCTTACTCACAAACACTGGCTAATCTACAATGTATGTACTATACCTGTGTACTATGTATGTATTCTACCTATGTTCCAAATTTCAGCTGTACACCACAAATCTATTAATTACCTTAATTTTTAAATTAATATTTTTTTGTTTGTTCTCTCCACTGTAACTGTTGATGTGCCGCATACCCACTGTAAAAACATATCTTTTGTAATTTGTGTGTATACTGATCATGTCTAACTAAATGTATCTGTAATTTTTCTTTGTGGAGCTTTTCTCCCCGGGCCTCTGCTGAAAAAGGGCCTTTTCAGCTCAGTCAGACACCCCCGGTTAACAAATGTAAAATAAATAAATAAATAAATAATACATTTGTTTATAAGTTGCACAACATAGAGTGATTTCCTCACTACTGTAGATATGTGATGGTCAAAGGCAAGATTGCTGTCTATGTGTGCCCCCAAGTCCCTGACTACTGGGTCAACTTTTAGGGATGTGTTCTCAATATAATAGTAACCAGGGGTGGATGACTTCCTGAAGGATACTATTATGCCTTTCTTTGCATTTAGTTTTACTCCATGGCTCTGACACTATTTGTTTGAATGTGCCAGCCCTTCCTGGAGAACATTTGTGTCAGTGGGTGATTCAGTGACAGCTCCTAATTTGCAATAATCTGCAAATTTAGTCAGCCAGAGGCCATTGACATCGGCCTTGACTTCAGAGAAGTAAATACCAAAATGAAGTGGTCCAAGGACCAGTCTCTGACGGACTCTACTTATGACTACACTCTTTGTAGAGGTGTGCACCCCGATTCTAACTTCCTGGGTCCTGCCTGTGAGCCAGCTGGCCATCCACAGGGTGACATTAGGGTTTATACCTAACCTCTTAAGTTTGTCAACAATGCCCAAGTAGGGTATTGTGTCAAATGCCTTGGCCAGGTCAAAGTAGGCAGTATGAACCATTTTGTCCTCATCCATTGCTTTGGTGACCTTCTCAAAGAAGTCCACCAGGTTGAGTAGGCATGATCTGCCCTTGATGAAACCAAGTTGGGTTGAGTCTAGTGTCTGGATGTTTCCTATGTCATTACTGATCATTTCCATGATAATTCTTTCCATGCTTTGCATCTAAGACTAGTGAGACTTATGGGTCTGTAGTTTCCAGGGTATGTAGATGGCCCACCTTTGTGCAGGGGGATGGCTGTTGCTGTTTTTCATTCATAAGGCATGAAGCCTGTTTGGAGGCTACAGTTAAATAGCAATTCCAGAAGGCCTGATAGGTAATGTTTCATGCTATTTAGAAGGCATCATGGGATATTGTCTGGGCCCATTGATGCAATGTTCTTGGCTTAGAGAGAGTATTAAGGACCCGTTCTTCAGTGATAGCAAGGGGAGTTATATTTGATGGTATTTCCTGAGGAAAGACAAGAAGGGTAAAGTTGGAGCTGAATTTGTCAGCCAGTAGGCTTGCTATATCTTCTGGCTCAGTATAGGTGGCTCCATTTACAATGAGCTCTGCACACAATTGTGTTCTGCCTTTGAGGTTGTGGACATAGCTAAAGAATGCCTTGTGGTTGTCTTTGAACTAGGAGGCCTAATTTACTATTTGGCTTTGGTAGGCTTTATTTCTCTTCTCAGTTGTTTGTTTAGTTTGATGACAGGGCTTTTATCCTGTTGGGTGCTAGGTTGGCTTGTTTTTTGAGTTAGTTCTGTATTTCTTCCTGGTGGGTACAGTTGCCTCTATGCAGCTATTAACATGTTTGTATAGGGTTTCTCTGAGCAGTTCTGCATAGGCAGCAGTGTTCTCAGGAGTTTATGGGGCTTGAAAGTTTGCCAGATTATCAGTTAATAGTAGGACGTTAGCCTTAGAGTATTTTTTTAGTAGCTCTTGAACTTTCCAGGGCTAGCTGGGGTTCCAGGTTTTATTTTTACTTCAAAGGAAACCATTTTGGTGTCTGACCTTACCAGACAAGACATTACACTGGTGGGGGGGCAGCACTCTCTCACATTAGTGGGGACCAAATCCAGTATGTTTGTGCCCCTGGTTGGTATATTGATAAGCTGGTCCAGGGAATTTGTGTTTACAAAATCCAAGAATCTCTGTGCCTGTACATTTGGTGTTGTATATGATTCCCAGTTAATAATGTGGTAATTAAAATCACCCATGAATATGGTATTTGTTTGGATGATGAGGGTTTTCAGTAAGTTTATCTACATGGTATGGGTTTCCTGGGTCATAGAGTGGGACCTATGGCTTATAAGGAAGTGGCATTGGATTTTGTGTATGGTGATCTGAACATGGAGAAGTTCAAGTGCATTGTCCTGTTTGATCATCCTTGAGGTATATTTATTTTTGATGTGATGGGATACAATTTTCCTTTGCTTCTTCTCTCACCAGAAGCAAAACAGTAGCACCAATCCCAAGATGAGAAGCAGACCACAGCCTGTTTGGTGATCACCATTCTTGTCCCAGATGATGTAATGGTCTGTAGGCTTGTTGTAGCCTTTTCCTGGCAGATGCCTTAAACAGCAACCAGACAATTCAGGAAGTACGGATACTTATTTCCAAACCAGAAACAGTCAGGAATCTATGCACTCTGCTTCTTCTCTCACCAGGAGCAAAATATAAGCACAAATTCCAAGCTTCCACCTATTAAGCAGTTATTAGGTTTTCTGGTGATCAACAATCCCCAGAAAATAATGTCCCTATGCTCTTTCTCTCACCAGGGGCAAACCAGAAACATTAACTCCAAGATGACTACTGAGAGGCAGAGTGTGGGTTCTCCAATAACTGGTGGTTTTGGAGTAGATGTTGCAGATTTTAAAGGTAAGGTGGAAAAATTGGTTGAGCTGCAGTGTGTACTATGCAGTAAGATATGAAAGAGGGGGTAACTTAAGCTTAAGCTATCTAAGTGGAGAGCCACTTATTTTAAAAGCGTAAGATAAAGTGAAAGGTGGTGGGCACTTTGTATTCTGTTTCTATGAAATACAGTGAGATTGCCAATACATTTAAACAACCGAATTGCAGTGATTTCACAAAGTGATAATTTTGTGCTTTCTGACAATAGCCAATGAAAGAGGAGAGGGAAGGAGATATGTGGTCAAATTAACAAAAGCAACTAGAAAGATAGCTGAGTGTAAAAGCACAACAGCACCAGGATGGGGGGGAAAATTCCTGTGTGACTCACAAGAGACACAACTGTGGTCTCTTTCCTAGTTCAAATATGCAATTAAAAGCAGAATACAAGTAAAACAAAGTGTAAATAAAATAAGTCACAATATACAAAATAGAAGAAGGCAATAAAGTAATACAAAATACAAGAAAGCAAAAACAAACTAACCTTTGCCTCACAGCAAGTTGTGACAGAGAGTGGGTGAGCTTTTTTAGTAAACAAGAAATAAGTTTATGAGCAAACAGTAAGAAGTTATGAGTTAATCTTACAGATTTATAATACATTGCAGTGCTAATTAGTCACAGTTACATACAGAAAGTGGATTCATGGTAGATTAATTTTAAAAATCAGTCACATTCATATACAGTAATTGCAGCATAAATGCAAGATAGTAATAGTAGTTGCAATGCAGTAAAAAGCACAAACAGTTGTAAAGAGGACTTCTCAGGTAACAGCCAGAGAGATTGGCATTGAGAATAGCTAAGGAAAGAATAGTCTGGCTGTACAGGAGTTAGAGTATGTGGATTTTGGAAAGAGAGAGGAGAGAAAGTAGAGTCAGATACAACAGACAGAAAGATACTGGAGCTGGACAGGAGGGAAATGGAAAAGAAGAATAAAGTAGGCAGGAAACATTTTGAATGTGCAATTCACTAAGAACTGAAAAAAGGTAGGCATGAAAAACAGAATGGATGAAAGGCTGCTGTTTGTTAACTATAATAATTATATAAATTATTATGTGAGTGAGGAGAGAAGAAAGAGGACAGGATGTCTAGAAAGGTGAATATAGTATAGGATTAACCTGGTATGGAACAAGATCAGAGCCATGTAGCAGCAAGTGTTGTTTGAGTTTAATTTTGAAGTGTTTTATTGTAATTTTGCATAAGTTGTAGGGTCAAGGAGCTCCATAGTCTACATACAAAGGAGGAGTACCTAGTCAGGAGCTTAATTATTAGATGGGATTATATGGAGAAGTAATTTGTTGGAGGAGCAGAGCTGTCTATTTAGGGAATTACACTGAAGACTGTTGCTTAGGGCTGAGCATTGGTCAGGTTTGTAGATGAGTGTATCTGTGGTTAGTAGCTGTGAATAGGCTAAATAGTAGGCTATTTCTAGCCATGAAAGTTTTTAAGAACAAGGCAGTGGTGTGCTTTATAAGGTATGCTGGTGTCAAATTGTGTGACTTTTTATTAAACATTGCTGAAGGAAATTGGGTTGTGAGACTTGTAAATTAATCAGTACAGAAGCATCACAGAGGAGTGTAGGAAGCAGGAAGGTTGAAGCAATATCTCTTCTTGCAGAGTTTGTTAAATAAGGAGATATCTGTACAGTCAGCCTAACTTCTGTGTTTTTAACTGCTCTCCTAACTTAAGATTGCATACTAGGTCAATTTTTATGTTGTTTGACGAGGTAAGGGTGAGGATTGTTTTCTGGTTGCAGAAATGTTGGGGTACATATGATTACTTTAGATTTTTTAGGATTCTGGAAAAGTTAGGAGTAGGAGAGTCAGGTTTTAATGGAGAGGAGAGATTGTGGAGTTAGCTTCTGAAATTCTTCAAGGCTTTTAGCTGTGCACATGAATGTTGTCATCTGCATACTGTGCAATGGTGGCATGTTTGATGACTGTGTGTGAATAATGAATATATTAAAGAGTATGGGTTTGGGAATAGATCCCTAGGGATGCCTACTGAGACTGGGAGAAAGGAAGGGAAATATCTGGCCATTTTACAGTCTATGATATAATGGACAGGTAGCTTTTGAACCAGGAGATTGATGAAGTATCCAGTCCCAGTAAGACAAGCTTTTGAATCATCTCAATATAGCAGACTATGTCAAATGCTTCTGACAGGTGAATGAATACTGTAGATTTCAGTCTGGCCATATTTCTGTTGTGGTTTATGTTGGTAATGAAACAAGAAGGGCTGTGGTAGTACTATGTTGTGTGGAAGATCATGGAATTTTGTCAGTGAATTTGAGAAGCTGTTTAAATACATTTTTCTAACACTTTAGATAAGGAGGCAACTGGCCAGTAATTGGAGAATTTGGTAGAGTTTCCACATTTATGGAGTGGCAGGATGTATGATTTTCTCTGCAGAGCAGGTTTGTATTTTTCTTTTATGGAACAGTTAATTAGAATCAATATTGGATATGGTATGGTACCTGCTGCTATTTTTGATGTATTCTGCTAGTAAGTTGTTGGGAACTAGAGTGGTATGTTTTAGTTTGAGAATGAGTTTTCTGATAGTGGAGGGAGGAGAGAATAAAAGAAAAAGGAATTACTTTTTCTTAAATGAGCAGGGGATAGTGTTAATGTTGTAGAGCTAGAGTTATTTAGTAGTGAGTTAACTGTGTTTATGAAATACAAATTGAATTGTGTTGTTATACTAATCATTTTTGAATCTGTGGAGAGGGTAGGTTGGATAAAATGACAGGCTGCTGGAGGTGATTGACTGGGGACCAGAAGAGTTTGAGGTTGTTTTCATTTACATTTTGGAGATTGTTGTAGTAAGCCTATTTGTCATGCTTTATTCTGTGCTTAGTTTTGTTTCTTGGGTACTTATAGGTTCGGAGGTTATGTTTAGTTTGGATTTTTAACCAACATTTCCATGTTTTAGACAGCCGTGGAGCTGGTGTACTTTTGATTTGTTAAGTTCTGAGAGGGGCATGTAAGTTTAGAGAATTTAGGGCAGTTGTGTTAAACAGAGACACTGTTTCTTCTGAGGGGTTGGTGGTATGTAATGGTTCCCAGCTAAGTAACTTTAGGTTAGAGATAAAAATATCTTCTATTGATATATTGGTGATAAAACTTGGAATGCAAATCCAGGGGTCAATGGTAGGCCACTATCCATTTGCTTATATAAGTGTGAGTATATGCAGGCAGATACTGTGTGTGTGTGTGTGTGTGTGTGTGTGTGTGTGTGTGTGTGTGTGTGTGTGTGTGTGTGTGTGTGTGTGTGTGTCTGTGTGTGTGTGTGTGTGTGTGTGTGTGTGTGTGTGTGTGTGTGTGTGTGTGTGTGTATCAGACTGTGTGTTTCGATAGCATTGCATGCATGGTCTTGTTAGCAGTGTGCCCATCCATGTGTAAACATGGGTGTACATTATACCACTGACCTCTGTCATACTTTCCCCTGTTACTATGGCAGCTATTTGGCTGTGTCTTTCACCTATCAGGTTAGGAAGTGGATCACATGTGCGCATATATTTTCCAGCACTCCAGGGAGAATGCCATTGTTGTGTGATGTGTGTAGACTTCAACATTTGCTGGTATGGGTTGTAGTAGAACAGTGTAATGAACTGCTGTTTGTAGACATGTAAACAGTGGTCACTAACAACGTAAACACCAACTGTCAAAAACCGATGAAAAAGATGCATCATCTATAGAGGATGCAATACAAGAAGTGTGTGTGCAACACTTCAGTGGTATAGCATAACATAATATAGGCAGGCTGTGTGACAGACATTTACTCTTGCTGCATGCATGATGTTCACACACAAATATCCTGATATGTGTCATTGTACACCTACCTGCTGACTCTGTAGTTTATCATATGTGCATCGACATGCATGTTTGAGGGCAGCATGGGACTACAGGCATGTGCTATGTTACATGAATGTAGGCGGACAGCATATAGTCTTCTACCATGTTCCCTTGTACCCAGTGTCACACAGTGATAGAATGTTAGATGTTCATCTCCCTGACACACAGATGTAATACAGTAGGCAAAAACAGGAGTATCACATGCCCCACCTTTGCATGTGCCCTGCTGATCAGTATGTGAATGTTATCCTAGACACATATATACTGCTATGTGTGGGACACATGTAAGGCTGCTATTAACAAAATGCAACAAACTACTGTGCCTCTCATCCATCATGTATACACATGCCGACTCCCTATATGCAACACCTGCAAAGTGCCTGCTGTGGAAATTTACCCTAAGTATGTGCCTCCATGTTGTATAGAACTGCATCAAACAAGTTGGCTGCTGCATAATGGCCATTGTTCTACTAAATTATTTGGACAGGGAGTAGCCACCATAAGCAAAGGCTACCTGAGTATAATCCTCTGACATAGTACATACACCATTGCTGATATGCTGGCTTTGAGTGTACATCTCACATTTGCAGTGAAGGTTTCCATCAATATACATCTTTCCTTATACCTATGGTACACATCACCAGAGTATGACACCCACTGGATAAGGGTGTGCATGTTTCATGGAACAGCACCTCATATACATCACACATATATTTGTAGTAGCTGTATTAGTATTTGTGTTAATTATACCCTGAATGTGTTATAAACAAGCCACAATTGTATAGTGTTGCTTGTTTTTGTAAAGTATAAATTTAAATTTGGAATAATACCTGTAATACTATTTTAAGTTGTCTGATTGCACTAGAACTGTCTGGAAATGTTTGCATCAGGTGCCACTGTATGGTGCTCTATGACATTTTGCTTTCAGATATTATAGGTATTCCAGAGCTTCACAAATGCTTACAGTGTATAGGTGAGGTAATGTTCCTGTCCTTTGTCACACAATCCTTCCATACAGATTCCAAAACTGTACTGTGTGATCTTGTATAGTCATTGTCACACACATACATTGACATATCTGTTATTGCATACACCCAGTCATTTGGTGTGTTCATACAACCAGAAGCACTGCATTGAGGTTCTAAATGCAAGTGTCTGCCAACAGCATACTAGTGCCCTCCTTGAGTTGCATATTCCAATAACCCTTGCATAACTATGCTATTGGTCATTTACTGAAATGTTCAGTGGAAATACCCTGCAAGTATGGTAGCTGCACGGCTCCAAACGTCCTTGGTATAATTAAAAAAAGCAAGAGCCAGCAAAACAGTGACAATGAGATTTATTATAATAGTATAAGGAGAACAAACAGACCGGTTTCGGCTGAAAAGTTACAAAGCCTTCATCAGTGTATCAAAATGCTTGAAAAACATTCCCCTTTATATAGTAATTGGTCCACCTGGTGGTTATGTAAGAAATTACACTTTTATAAAGGTGTAAAAATGTTAAAAATACATTCAGTCCTGGAGGAAATAGTGCCCCTAGTTTAACAATCCATTTTTTTCTCTTTATTATTAAGTAATTGGTGCCAATGTGATTTGTTCTTGATATTGCCCTGAATTTTATCTATGATAGTAAAATGAAAATTGGCCTTAGGATGTTTCTCTCTGTGTTTGTATAGTGCATTGCTTAGTCTCTTGGTCCTGACATCACTTAGGTGCTCCGAAATTCTAAACTTAAATGGTCTAGAGGTTTGGCCAACATAGAAAGCAGAACAACTGCATGTAGCCAAATATATTAGCCATTATGACTGACAATTCGCAAAAAAATTTATGTTGAATATTTGGCCACTGTTCTTGCTTGAGAATTCCCTGGTTTTGAAGATACTTTTGCAATGTCGACAGTGTCCACATGGAAAACATCCTTGTAGAGCCCTACCTTCTATGTTTGTTTGTGTGGTGTGTGTGTCTGGGGTGCCAATACGTTTGTAGTGGCTCATATGTGAGCCTAAATTTTTTCCTTTCCTAAAGGAAAAATGGCATGTCTCATCGACAATATCCGTGAGCCGAGCATTGGCTAGAAGAATGTTCCAGTGTCTGCATACAATATTGGTAAGGACATCTGTATTCCTCCCATAAGTGGTAATAAGTCTGATCTGAGGATTCTGTTGCACCAGTTTATCCATGTATTGTAGTAACCCAGACCTGTCATGTTCAGATGCCCAATGTTTGGTTGGGTATATGTCCCCTGTTTTGTACCCTCTCTGTTTAAATCTATCAACAAGATCTTCCTCATATATATGATGGGTGTTAGCATCTGAACAAATCCTTTTGATTCTTAGAAATTGTGACTTGGGAATGTTTCTGCATATGTGAGATGGATGAAAGCTGGTGGCATGGAGTAAGGAGTTCAATTGTGGATGTTTTCTATAAACTTCAGTGGAAAGAGTATGGTCAATATTGCGTGTTACCAATACATCAAGAAATGTGATGCTATTGGTATCAAAAGAGACCGTAAACTCAATTCCCCTCTTATTCTGATTAAGGTATTCAACAAAGTTCTTTAGGTAAATGCTATCAGATCTCCTTACCAACCAGCCACCATCCAAGTATCTCCTCCATATGTCGATCTCTTACAAATAGATGTTATGGGCCTGATCATAAATAAGTTGTTCTTCGATATAGGCCATGAAGAGATCGGCATATATGGGGCAATATAGGCTCCCATAGCGGTACCATTAAGTTGTAAATAACATGATTCCTGGAAATAAAACACATTTTTAGTTAAAACATGTTCTGTTAAGCAGACCAGAAATGTGTTAAAACCCGGTGGGTATAGCTCGGTCTTTGTAAGCCAGTACTCTAGAGCCTCCAAACCCGCCCGATGAGAGATACTGGTGTACAATGCAGAAACATCCAAAGTACACATGAGCCACCCAGCCTCCAATAGCATGTCTGAAATGATCCTCAAAAAGTCCATGGTGTCTTGTATTCTAGCTCTTACATATATGAGTAGGGGTTTAAAATGTAGTGCAAAATCCACCAGGGAGACCTATTGTCTCTGGCAGAGGATCCATTATGGAACCACTTTCCCAATTCCTGACACTACATTTTAAACCCCTACTCATACACGTAAGAGCTAGAATATAAGATACCACGGAATTTTTGAGGACCATTTCAGACATGCAATTGGAGGCTGGGTGGCTCATGTGTACTTTGGATGTTTCTGTATTGTACACCAGTACCCCTCATTGGGTGGACTTGGAGGCTCTAGAGTACTGGCTTACAAAGACCGAGCTATACCCACCGGGTTTTAACACATTTTTAGTCTGCTTAACAGAACATGTTTTAACTAAAAATGTGTTTTATTTCCAGAAATCATGTTATTTATAACTTAATGGTAACGCTTTGGGAGCCTCCATTGCCCCCATATATGCCGATCTCTTCATGGCCTATATTGAAGAACAGCTTATTTATGATCAGGCCCATAACATCTATTTGGAAGAGATCGACATATGGAGGAGATACTTGGATGATTGCTGGTTGGTATGGAGATCTGATAGCATTTACCTAAAGAAGTTTTTGAATACCTTAATCAGAATAAGTGAGGGATTGAGTTTACGGTCTCTTTTGATACCAATAGCATCACATTTCTTGATGTATTGGTAACACGCAATGTTGACCATACTCTTTCCACTGAAGTTTATAGAAAACATCCACAATTTAACTCCTTACTCCATGCCACCAGCTTTCATCCATCTCACATATGCAGAAACATTCCTAAGTCACAATTTCTAAGAATCAAAAGGATTTGTTCAGATGCTAACACCCATCATATATATGAGGAAGATCTTGTTGATAGATTTAAACAGAGAGGGTACAGAACAGGGGACATATACCCAGACAAACATTGGGCATCTGAACATGACAGGTCTGGGTTACTACAATACAAGGATAAACTGGTGCAACATAATCCTCCGATCAGACTTATTACCACTTATGGGAGAAATACAGATGTCCTTACCAATATTGTACACAGGCACTGGAACATTCTTTTAGCCGATGCTCAGGTCAGGGATATTGTCGATGAGATGTGCCATTTTTCCTTTAGGAAAGGAAAAAATTTAGTCTCACATATGAGCCACTACAAACATATTGACAGCCCAGACACACACTCCACACAAACAACCATAGAGGGTAGGGCTCTACAAGGATGTTTTCCATGTGGACACTGTCGACATTACAAAAGTATCTTCAAAAGTAGGGAATTCTCAAGCAAGAACAGTGGCCAAATATTCAACATAAATTTTTTTGTGAATTGTCAATCAGAATGATTAATATATTTGGCTACATGCAGTTGTTCTGCTTTCTATGTTGATCAAATCTCAAGACCATTTAAGTTTAGAATTTCAAAGCACCTAAGCGATGTCAGGACCAAGAGACTAAGTAATGCACCATACAAACACAGAGAGAAACATCCTAAGGCCAATTTTCATTTTACTATCATAGATAAAATTCAGGGCAATATCAAGAAGAAATCAGGTTGGCACCAATTACTTAATAACAAAGAGAAAAAATGGATTGTTAAACTAGGGGCACTATTTCCTCTAGGACTGAATGAATATTTTTAACATTTTTACACCTTTATAAAAGTGTAATTTCTTACATAACCTCCAGGTGGACCAATTACTATATAAAGGGGAATGTTTTTTAAGCATTTTGATACACTGATGAAGGCTTTGTAACTTTTTAGCTGTTTAGTCTGTTTGTCCTTATACTATTATAATAAATCTCATTGTCACTGTTTTGCTGACTCTTGCTTTTTTGAATAATTTACTGAAATGCCCATTTATATGGGACATTGTACCAAATCATGTTGCAGGACAGTGTCACACATGTTTCATGGTTTCAGTGCACACCTCCAATATTACTGAAATGCATATCTTGCTAATATGTAGTTTTGCATATATTTATATTGTTTTGTATCTGCTGTTCTTATTAAGGTTTTGCTAGCTATTTTGTATGGTTGTAGTGGTCTCTGACTGTATAGTTGTGGTACCAAATTACTGGCCTTGGAGTGCCATACAATGGAACACTTTGCTACATTTACTATTGCATTTTGCAGTGTCCCACTATCCATGTCCCTTTCACATAAGGGGGTTGGTCTACCCAGTTGTGGTACAACTACATTGCTTTCGCCCACCATTGGCTACCTGGAGCAATTGCAGAACTTATGTGGGTTGTGGGTGTATCTGTCAGTATTGTTGCACAATATCCCTGGTTAAGGTGGTATGCCACTAAGATGGCTGTCTACTCATACCTATCACAGGGGCCATTAGTTTTTCCATAATGCCCACTCTCATCAAATTTTATATTAGGAAACATGGATGGTGGGATTGTGTAATGTACAACTGCCATATTTGGTGGGTTAATTACTTCAGTCAGTAAGACAGGTATGCATACAAGTATTTCACAGTATTTGCATATTAACCTTGTATCTCACCCTCATACTTGTAGTTGTAAATGCTCTGTTATGGGTACTGGGGCACTATTATGCACAGACGATTTGTTTCAGGCACATACCAGTGAGATGAGGTAAGTGTGACTATTGTGATATTGATGAGTATGTGCCATATGGTCTACTAAATTGAGATAGATATCATATACACACATATGTTGCAGTGTATAAAAGTGTGGGATGTCAAGTTTACAAGTTGTCACTGCAATAACTACAATGGGCATACATGATATAAGATGAAATGATATTTATGTAGCTGTGCATATTGTTCATCTCTCTGCATATCAGGGATATGTGCAGCATAAAGCCTATACACTGTCAAAAACTGCTTGTGTGCATTGTGACCAGTACTGTGTGTGTGTTCTATAGCTGTGCAGTCTGAATATGATGTGTGTTTACAGACATATAGTTACATGTCTGTACTGCTACAGACTACCTTCTGTGGCATACTGCAGTCATGATGGTTGTCAGCACCTTTCACAGTGCAACACAGTGGGCTGCAAACCAGTTGGTATATATGACTATGCTTGTATGGACATGTATGCCTGCCACACCTGTCTGCTATGCTTACATAGTGTCAGTTACATCCCACTTATGCTTGTTGATGTACACCCGTCCTATGTGCACACATAGTGGTGCACTACAGGATCACTCCACTGGGAGTCACATGTCAAAAATGTTACAATGCAAATCTGATAAAAGTCACCCTCCTACTCCAGGACATGTCACAGTCTATGGCATTTACAAACTATGAACATACACCTTGCATGACCATTAATAAAGACATACTAGGACAATGACACAGTAATTCTGTCATTCCTACTTTGGACATTTCTATACTACTTACATCTACCCATAAGTAGCACTACATCATAGATTCATAGGTAGTTAACTAAGCGTGCAGTTCAGGGGATAATTGAAGAGCCTAGCCCAAATTCCCAGTTACCCCTAAGCACTGCCTGTTTAATTGACTTGCTCAAGATTACACACTAGACAAATGAAGGCTAAGGGAATCAAACTCTCTACCACAGGAACTGCAGCTCACAGTCTTCATTCTCTGTGCTAACTGTCAGACTAGTGGCTAGTACAGTGTTGATATATCTAATGCCATTGCCATGTAATGGGGCACTGTCTTGCCATGACATACTGTTATGATATTACATGTTGTGGTAATACTGCCCAATTCCCTTGGCCATGCATTGCCCATTTTGAATGGACAGGTTACTATGTAGTGCCATTCTACTGGGTGTTATTTACAACATATCTGTATGTCTATACAGAACATTGATCTATAATATGAGACTGCAACCTATGGCTGAATGTGACACCAAGAATAGTTATCTGTGACACTACTGCCACAATGGTACATTATATGCAGTCTGTTGTTATTGCTGCATGTCACCAGCAGGCTGCTTCACCTCCCATATGTGGGTCTGCAATCCCGCCTGCTGGTGTTGTCCCACTGCAATAAAGTGCTCACACCTGCATGCTATGATTCTACAAAAGGCATTAGTTTTGCACATCATAGGCCACATTTATGTTTTTCTTTTACACCATAATGGTCAGTGCTGTATACACTACCATCACTGAATGTACAGTAGTGTAGCATGCCTGACTTGCTACTATGGTCATGCCATGTATTCACAGGCAGTAACACTGCTTGGGATTTCCTCTACAAAGACTGCCCCTTTCCCTCATTTGCAGAGGATATTTTTATGAACATCATTGTCACAGTTGGTATAACACACAGCATGTGTGGGTGGTGCCTAACTGATATGAATCTAGGGTGTGTGTGAATTATGTTTTCCACAGTCATTGACACCATGGAACCACCATTATACTACATGAGCACTTTCCTGCCCACAATGCTAACATACCATATATGAACAGGAAATCCACATTTGTATCCCTCTGGTATGGTTATGGTGACAATGTGCTGGCAGGACCAAAGCACAACGCAGTCATTGTTCACTTGTATGTTGTCACTCTCAGTTTATATACTGCAAAAGCCTTTGTGTTGTCATTATCCATACCTATGAATATTCCACCACTCTGGCTGCACATTGTATATCACATTTATAGTGCTGTTTTACAGCTGTACAGTGTTATTCCTTTTATGTTGTGCATGAATCTGTCATATTTTTCACTGCCAATACATGCCTGTGTACAGATATGTCATCTGAAGAAAGCCCACTTGGGGGACCAGCAGACAGTGATGTGTCCTTCCACTGAATGAGAGCAAAACCAAGAAGCTAGAGCAAACTACACCACACACACCACAGGACATTATGTCCATCCATGCTGTTGTTGGTTCCAAAAATATGACATTGGCTTCAGGGTGGAGATGTGACAGACAATCCATGATGTATTCCAGGTACAGATTTTTCCAGTTTTTCCAGTAAATCTTCATGGAAATGGCTATCATGATGTATCAGGTCTTCACTGCCAACCTTGCCAAGGATGGCTGGCCCCACGGGAGGGTCCTTCTCAGGATTGTGTGTGTTCTATCTGTTACCTTCTCCAGCTCAGTCTACCTCATGTGTCTTTATGCAGTTTTCATGCTGTTTATGGACTGATCATTATCATTGTTTATGTGATACCAGTGTAGTGCTGTATGAAGGTGATGTATCTATTGTCTGAGCATCAACAAACACCAGCACAGTGATACTTCCACATCCCTCACATGTATGTGCATGCTGGTACTGACATACTTTGCACTGGTGTATGCTTTGTATGACACACAGCAAAGTGGATATAGTTTTTGCCATGTATACATTCACACACACACACACACACACACACACACACACACACACACACACACACACACACACACATATATGTGTGTGTGTGTGTGTGTGTGTGTGTGTGTGTGTGTATGGGCCCCCTTCACATGGTCGACTTTTCAGAAAGTTGACTTTCATATAGCTGAGACCATATGATCGACTGTTGAAAAGCCGACCATGGGGAACCGCTATCTCCGTATAGTGCAGAATGGGAACATTTCCCTCTACTGCTATCTTGGAGTTGGTATATTGAAGTTATGGGGGTGTGAAGGGCAGAGCCACCTATGGAGGGTACAGAGGAGCTTGACCCCTGCTAACAGTTTTAAGGTAAGTGTTCATTGTGTATTTTGTGTTTTTTTACATGCTCGGCTTTCCGAATGTCAATCATATGGTTTTGGCCATATGAAAGTCGACTTTCTGAAAAGTCGACCATGTAAAGTAGACCCATATATATATATATATATATATATATATATATATATATATATATATATATATATATATATATATATAAAAAATGGGTTTGTATGCATTTGTCAACAGCAGGTAGAAGTGTGGTGTTTTAGGTCGAACATCCGGTTTATCCAATGTACATTTTATCTTATGTGGTTTGTTAAAACAGGTAAGTGGGATGTGAGTCTGTGTTTGCAAATATGTGTGGGTTAGGGTTAGCGTAAGGTTTAGGAAAGGGGATAAATTAAGTTGTATGATCATGAGTGTTTTGAGTTAGGGTTTGGGTGAGAGTAGGGGATAGATTTAGTGTATATATGTGTGTGAGGGTTAGGGGCAGGGGCAGGATTACAGTTACCACCTTAGTAATGCATACTAACCCTTACCCTACCCCTTACCCTACCCTGCATCTAAATTAAAAAAAAAAATTCCCATAATGCTGCCACTCTTCAGACAAAGTTAAGCTGCATGTTGTCAGATTTTGGGTAGTGCATCATTAAAGGAAATGTGTTCCTTTTTCCATGTACTGTCTGTTGATGTTGTGTATTAGTAATGTAATGGTTGGTTGATCTGATTTGGTTGCTGTTTTATGTGCTGGCCATGTAACACATCCACTATTCATGATATAACCACACACACACACACACACACACACACACACACACACACACACACACACACACACACACACACACACACGTTATAAAACTGTCAGTACAATCACAATGTGCCTATTCCAACCCCTTCTACCACAGCCATTTTTGTCTTTACCATCTTTTCATTTGTTATGCAACAGTTCTTCCTATCTTCTTTTCCATAAATGCCATACAGCAACACATAAAAGTTTTTCACATTTTTCAATTTCCACATTACGCCCAAACTTATATAATGTTCGTATCAATGTTTTAAATGTGTTCCAGTTGTAAAGTGTCCTTGAACAAAGTCCAATATTTTTCATTCATTTTGCAGTCAGAAAGCAATGCTTTGATGTTTCCTCAACATTAGGCATATCACATTCTTGCTTCAAATGCTTTATATTTCATGTTAGTTTTCACAGACAATTTATTCAACAATATTCACCAGAAAAAAAATCCCCTGCATCAAAAAGGATTCAAACCTTTAATGTCTTTTTTATTATTTCTTTATATTCATCTCCCATTTTAATCCAAGGGTCACCACAGTAATTTTCCTCATTAACTTTTTATACCAACCTTTCCATTCAACATATCTTTATACTTTTCATATAACAAAATTCCTAATACTGAACTTCTTTCATACACTTTTTTTTAAAACTCAGAACAATGGTATTAACACCAAAAATGCCTCTTTGAATCTAACAACTCTTTATAAAAATGATACCCTAACCCATTTGGACTTGGTGCTGATTCTTGTTAACTTCACTTACAGCATATTCTATTATCTTTCTATTTTTTCCCTCTCTACTTCATTCATTGTTTTCTTTTTTATCTTTTTTGATCTTCCATACTCTGACTTACTTTTTTTCCTCATATATAGTGTCTATATTATCTGTCAGCTATACCAATAAGTTCTTTATATATATATATATATATATATATATATATATATATATATATATATATATATGGGTTCACTTTATAATTTCGAAATACTGAAATCCCAAATTTCAGTATCCCGAAATTATAAAGTTGAACCTTTAAAATCGCGAAAGTGCATAATTACGAATCCGAATATGTCGAATTTGCGGTTATAGCTTTACGGTACATTGCGTGTGGTGTTGTGAGTGGATAGTGTCTGGTGTTGTGTGCGGATTTAGGTGTAATTTAAGATAAGTAAGTGTTTTGCAAGGGTTTTGTGTGGAGTTTGAGTGTGTGTGATTGTCAGTTGTACATGTGGGTTAGGGTAGGCAGGTGAAAGTATGGGTGTGTAAGTGTTGGATGTGTTGGTGTTTGTATATGTGTGATGTTTGTGTGTGTGTGAGGGGCTGTAGAATGTGTGGGTATGAGTTTCCTTTCTGTGTCTGTTTGTGCGATCTTGGAGTTACTATATATATAAGTAGGCAGGATGTGAGGGGCGCAGCCCCCCACATGGGGGTGCAGGGGGGCTTGCCCCCTGCTTATATGTAGTGTAGTTTTTTGTTTGTGTTTTTGTGTTTGTGTGTGTTTTGTTTGTTGTGGTGTGGGTTGGATGATGTATGTGTTGTGTGGTGTATGGTGTGTTTGTGTTCGTGATTTTGTGTTTCGTGATTTTGTAGTTTCAGTTTTTGGGACGTTCGACTTTATGGTTACAAAATACTGACATACGGGATTTCAGTATTTTGAGACTATAAAGTGAACTCATATATATATATATATATATATATATATATATATATATATATAAATATATATATATTCTATATTAGAGCTTTTTCCCTGAGCCTCTGCTGAAAATGTGCTTCGACCCAGTTGGACGTTCCCAGTAAATGTCAATAAATAAATAAATAAATAAATAATCTGCCCCTTCTCATCCTTCATCACATTAATTTTTTTTCTCTCATTATATCCCAATACCTTCCCTAAAAAGGAAATACCTCTTCCTTTCTTCCCTCGAAAATCTTTTTCTTTACCATATTTATATAATTTCTTTTCTTCCTTTTATATATTTCCATCTCAGAAGCTTCCAATATTTTTTCACATTTTTTTCTTTTCGCTAATGATATATATATATATATAATTATATCTATATCTATATATATATGAATATATATATATATATATATATATATATATATACATATGCATAATATATATATATATATATATATATATATATATATATATATATATATATATATGTTTATATTAACTTGCATTTTCACTGTTCCTTTTCTACTTCCACACCACCAACCATTTAGTCAAGCTTCTCTTTCATTTGTTAAACATTACATTCCTACAATTTTCCATATCAGTTGTTTTAACCTGTTTCCAGCTTTTATTATATTTTCATTTTTAAACACCTTTATTAAATTATCACTTATGACATAGGCAAACATTAATTCATAGAAATGAAAACAAACCACTCCTCCCCCTTAGCATTATTCTGTGTGCACTGTTACCATATTTTCCATTTATTTCTATGTAATTTCAGAAATAAGCAGAATTATATTAAATAAAAGATCCCAGGCTCTGCTATACTTTATTTAATGTGTTTTAACTAAGCGTTGTGTTAGACTGATGCTTAATAATTCTTCTGAGTTAACATTTAGCACTTTAAATCTTAAAATTAATTAAGTTGTTATATTATGTGACAAACATCTCATTTTTTGATAGACTGGATTATTAAATAAATATAGATGCTATTTAAAATGTTAATCAACTTTCTATGCATTGAGAAAGAGTCTGTGTGACTTGAAAGCTTTGTGTTTTATATTAAAGTACGTTGTTAAAGTTGAGACATTTGGACGTCTGTTTATACACTTTAGTATTTCTTTTACCATTGTGGTTCCATTTGGTTGTCTTGTCGTTTTTTTTTTCTGTTATGTTCTAGTAATGTCAGATGGTTGCATTCCCTTCACAAAATGACACTGCTCCATATCTTTCAGCTTTGGCAACACCTTTGCCATTCTTTTAGCCAGTGTAGATCAAAACACTTTATAATAACTGTGTCTGATAGGTCTTTATTGTCTTTAGTTAATACAGCCATGACAATTTTCTTCGAAGATGTTGGTGCTTCCCCTCCTATTAAAATACTGGAACCTCACATGGCCTTCCTGAAAACACTAGAGGGGATAAATGTATCACCAAACACCATCATACTAGGTGACTTCAATTACCCTAATATAGACTGGGAACACTACTCAAGCCCAAACACCCTAGCCCAAAAGTTCCTGGAATTCATAAACTCAAATGCCATGGAACAACTAGTCACCATCCCCACAAGAGGAGAAAACATACTTGATCTCATCATCACGAACATGGGAGCACAATGTTCAACACCGGAAGTATACCCCTCACTGGTGAGATCAGATCACAAACTAATCTCGCTGGAGGTCCTCATCCCACCCCCACCTGAAATAAAAAAAACCACAGTAAAGAACTTCTCGAAAGCCGACTTCACACTTCTAAAGACTGGTGTGGTCTCCTTTAAGGCCCCCGAGCCGGCGGAAAACAGTACTCAAGCCGCTGAATCACTTACAAATGCCTTCTACCAGCACCTGCAGGACTGCATGGATAAGGCAATCCCAAGCAAAACAAAGACTCTTTGTACCAAAGGCAAGCGTCCAGTCTGGTGGACCCCAGCCATAAACAAACTCTACAACAAAAGGAGGAAGCTACTACAAGATAGAGCAAAATCCTTAAAAGGTAAGACACCCTTGATCACTATAAGTAAAAATCTAAGAGCTCTCATAAAATCATCCAAAGCAAATTTTGAGAGAAAAATAGCTAAAGACT
This sequence comes from Protopterus annectens, assembly GCF_019279795.1. Classification (NCBI taxonomy): domain Eukaryota; kingdom Metazoa; phylum Chordata; order Ceratodontiformes; family Protopteridae; genus Protopterus; species Protopterus annectens. The sequence goes on from NC_056737.1 coordinate 1,620,175,623, forward strand.
CAAAAGACAATCATAAGGCCTTCTTTAGCTATGTTAGAAACCTGGGAGGAACCTCCCAGATATGCTCAGAACTAGTTCAAAATGATGTGAAGATTACTGATCCTACAGACATTGCCAACATACTGGCTGACAGGTTCAGTGCAAACTTCTCCCCTCCCCAAAGGAGAGATATCTATACCAAGCGATTGCAGCCCCCAAACATCTCCAACGCCCAAGTGAGAACTGCTCTCTCCAAAGCAAAAACACAGCATCCATGGGACCTGATGGTGTCCCCGGCTGTGTGCTCCACGAACTCAACGAGGAATTAAACCCACAGCTAGGACAGCTGTTTAATCATAGTCTTACCTCTGGATACGCATCCAGGAGTGGCGCACTGCAACTGTGGTCCCACTTCACAAAGGCGGTGCCTCCACCGACCCTGGAAATTACCGCCCATTAGCTTGACAAGCCTTATCTGCAAAGCCATGGAGAGGATCATAATGGACCTCATAAATAAAGACATAGGGAATTTGCAGACTTTGGATCCATCCCAGTTTGGCTTTGTCAAAGGCAGATCATGCCTTCTAAACTTGGTTGACTTTTTCGAAACAGTCACCAAAGCCATTGATGAGAAAGGCAGTCCATACAGCCTACCTCGATCTGGCGAAGGCCTTCGATACAATACCCCACTCGGGTATCATTCAAAACTCATCAGCTTAAATGTTAACCCATACATCACAAGATGGGTTGCAAACTGGCTGAGTGACAGAACCCACAGGGTCAGAGTTGCTGGCGCCATGTCAGACTCAAAGCCTGTCACAAGTGGTGTACCACAGGGCTCAGTCCTGGGCCCACTCTTGTTTGGCATCTACTTTTCCGAAGTACAAGCAAACACAGGAGGGTTATGGCTGACAAAGTTTGCAGATGACTGCAAACTGGGCACCATAGTAGAAAACACATCTGACACAGATATCCTTCAGAAGGGTCTCACAGAAACGGATAACTGGTGCCAGAGCCATGGCCTAAAGTTAAATGCCAAAAATGCATAGTCATACCCTTCGGGAAAAACAAGGTTACCCCTAGCTACCAAATAGGTGGCAATCCACTGAGCATAGAAGAAGTTATCAGGGACCTGGGGACCCAGGTTGATAGTAGTCTGTCATTCGACACCCATGTAGCTAAAGTAGTTAGGAAGACCTTCTACATTGCCCACCTTATCATGAAGGGATTCTCATCTAGATCAAGGGAGGTCATAGTCTCCCTATACTCATCACTCATCAGACCAATGATTGAGTACAATGCCCCATTCGAATGTATCTGACCCGACACTTGCAGCAGCTGGAGAGGCCACAAAGTTCCTCACCAAAAGGATAAAGGGTCTCAAACATCTGTCCTATGCTGCCCGACTGAAAGAACTCCAGCTCTATTCAGTCGCACGCTTGCTCAGAGGTGACCGTTGCCTAACATACAAGGCCATGTCAACCGCAGATTTGATGAATATGCTCCACCTCAAAAAGTCTAGATCCGTCAGAGCCACAAGGGCGGGAGACTTAAACCTCGACACGGCTATTAATAGGACGCGCTGGAGGGATAGATTCATCACCCAAAGACTCCCTATGCTGTGGAATAAAATCCCGGTATATGTGAGGCAGAGCACCTCGCTGGCCTTGTTCAAGAGAAATCTTGACCAATGGATGGGAGATCGCAGATATACCCCAGGGATTACCTCAGTGTCACTGCTCAACAGAGGCACAGCAAAATAATGGGTATAGTTCCCCATACTAAAGGGGTGGCGTAAGCCACAAAACTATGGGCTAGGCTTGTAAATGCCCTCGGGCAGATAGCCTAGTATGAACCTATGAACCTATGAACCTATTAAACAAAGTCTTCCAGACATTTTTCATTTCTTCCCTCCTAACTTTCAAACTTCTACAGGAATACCATCTGTTCCTGGAGACTTTCCTGCAGATTGACTATACATCAGCATTTTTTTCTCATTGCCTTCTGTCTTAACTTATTTGTTGAGCGTTATCTACCTCTAACCTTGGCATAATTCAGTCTTCCATAAATATTTCCATGTGTGCTCTTTGTTAATTTCCACATTTCTCTGTTTCATAAAAAATTTCATAACATTTCTGAAATATCTCTAACACCTCTACAGGATCTTAGGTTATATTATATTATATTATATGCTAGTTTTTCTCCTATTATTGCTCATACTGCTTTATGATCAGAAACATTTTCTTTGTCACCATCTTTTATCTCTTTCATATTTTCTGAATAAAAATAAGTAATCTATTTCAATTTGAAACATACCTGTAAGTATAACTTCTCCCTTTATCAGTTTTAGTCTATCATTCTTCTTTATCTTTTTCATTACTTTTACATCTTGTGCCATTTTGCCTTTCTGCTTCTTTAAAGTACATTTAAAATCCCCTTCCATAATAATAAACAAATTTATTATCACAAGTCTCTGAATTTCTTCAAATAATATTTCCTCTGATTAACAATTATATACGCATAAACTGGTATTAACCTTAAAAACTTCTTCTTCTTTCTTATATCACATATTAATATCGTCTCCTCCACTATCAGTTGTGTAGCTAGGGTGGGGCAAAGGGGACAACTGCCCTGGGCACAAAGTATTAAAAGGCTTGGATTGGCCATCCAGTCCACCATCCCATTTCCCTATTTCTCTTTAGTGCACTACTGGCTTTAAAAGCATTTGCTGTCAAACTTGCGTGCTGTAGCACTCTGTGTGTGGTCTAAATTGCAACAGCAGCTTCCTGCAGTTTTAAAAAAAGTTTTTTTAAATAAAACCTGAGTGCTGTTGCTCTCTTTGTAGGGTTTAAAAGAAAACAGATGTTTTTAAGCACTCCATGCAGGGTATAAACTATAACAACTAATAAGGAGGAGTGTTGGGGGCAGGGAGCAGAAACCGGATTTGATTCCCTGGGGCAGAAGAGGGGTGTGTTGTGTATCTAACCACCTGGTTGGTGTGCCATTAGAAGGAGTGAAGATTTTTCTTTTTCTGCTCTTCACTTGAAGCATTGGGGGGGGGGTTGGATGCACCAATCAGTTGGCAGAGGCTACGGGGCAATAGTTTGTGGCACCGGCTCAGGGCACTGGTTGACCTAACAACCCTTCTGGCCGCTATTATTTCTATCACAAATCTTCACCTATTCTACAAACTGCTTTTCTTCCCCACAGCATCATCTCATACTCTGTCATTTGTCTTCCTTCTTTGCATTTTATATCAAGTAAACAAATGAAGTCTTTATTCATTCCTCTACACCAGTCAAACACCATCATTCTTCTGAGGTAATTTTTCATACTATTAAGATTCAGAGATGCAACATTTATATCAACTTTTCCCTTCTTTACATTTTAATGCCATCTCTGTTTCCTTTTTCTCCTACTTACCCTTCCCCTACCAGTCCTTCCACTTGTTTTTATGTTTCAGAGTTTTCCTCTAGCTCTTTTTCCTCTTCTGTTTCCAACACCCAAAACTTGACTGTCCTGTGGTGTAGAGGGATAAAGCCCTGACTATGGCCCATCTGACTTGGGTTCAGTTAGTGGACCAGGTGACTGATATAGTGACAGGGAGTGATGGATGTTACATCCCTAGTAGGAAGGTAGTTTTCTGGTTGCCTGCTGAGATGATTCCTGGTGGAGGCTGGGGATGTCACTACTGGGAATTGTGGTCCAAAGTGGAATGGGGTGGGGACATGGCTGAGCTGCTGCAGAGGCAGGGCAAAGCACTACACATGCTCATTGCACATCTACCCTTTGGATGTACCACAGGACAATGAAGAGGGACAGTAATAGGGTAGGTCAAAAATGGAACTCCCTGGTAGATGTTGCCAGCCTCAGGGGTGAAAAGATTGGAAATAGAGTACAAATGTTTTAGATGGATTAGAACATTGCTAACCTGAGTCTGTAGATGTGTGGTAAAGAGGAATTGTACTGTAGGGATCTGTGACTGTCAGAGCTTGAGTCCCTTTCAGTCTGTTAGTGGTCTCATGCAACAAGACTGTAGATTTATTGGTGTTCACCGTTAGCTTGCTTGCTTGTATTACATTCAAATATCCCTTGAGCAACTACTGCAGCATGTTCTAAAGCATTCATGTGACCTGTGGTGGCAGTCCTCCCATGCAGTCACATTCATGGTCATACTGTGGCTTTGTTTATCTCCTATGCAGGAGACAAAACAGCTTGGCAGGTTTTGTCCTCCATAGCAACTGTAGCAACTTGATTGGACTACTGCCTCCTCCTGTGAATGTTGTATCCTGTCCCACTGAGTGAATTCACATACAGTACGGCTGTGTTTCTTGTGTGTGTGTGTTTGTGTGGGTGCTGCTTTGGTGATAGGCACCATTACAAACATATTCACCACTATGTCTTTTATATATGAATGCTTATTTAATTTTCTAAGATCCAGACAATACATTTTGTAAATTCATACTGACATTTTAAACTCTTGCACACAGCTATATGCCTAGAAAATGCTACTTCCTGTAGGCACCACTTAATAAAATCGACATATTATCCAAACAGTTAAGTCTGTTAGAAAGTCAGCCTCTGTCTATTTATGCACAAATAATCAAATCTGACTTTAAAACATCTTTATTGAACAACAGCATATAGTACAACAGCACTACATTTTTACTGCACTTTATCTGACCTTAAAGGTTTAGCTGATATATTTTAATTTCTGAAATATCACAGATTTTTATTTTGATGAAGAGGGTTGCATTTTATAATAAGAGAGCTAAAAACCTTAAATTTTTTTTTAAACCTACTTGGGGAGCAGCTATGGTAAACATTGAATGTGTGTGTAGTCATGAGTTCATGTGCACAGACAGGCAAACTATGTTCACAATATTGATGTAATGTACAACAATACATATGCAGAGAAATGCTCCATTAAAGGGAAAATGTCAAAGATGGTTAAGGGTGGAGTAGAGGTTTCACTATAGCAAACAGATCCACAGAGACATTCAGAAGACTACAAAGGGAGCTGCCCATCATTGCAGGGCACAATGTAGAATAATGTGAAAGTTAGACAAAAGTGGTGGGATGCACTGAAATAACATAGGTTCATAGGTTGGTACTAGGCTATCAGCCCTAGGGCCCATACAAGCCTAGCCATAACAATTCCCTGGCTATTTCTTCCCACATTATTTACTTTCCTGGACCCCTGTCTAGCAGGGCAACTGACGTGATCCCTGGGGTGAATTTCCTTTCTCCCGTCCAATCGTCAAGGTTCCTCTTGAAGAGGTCCAAAGAGGCACTCTGCTTGACATGTATGGGCAATCTATTCCAGAGTCTGGGGAGTCTCTGGGTCAGGAACCTATCCCTCCAGCATGTTTTGTTTATTGTGATGACAAGGTTTAGATCCCTGGAGCGTGTAGCTCTGAGGGATTGGGATTTCTTTAATTGTAGCATGTCCAACAGCTCTGGGTTTGACATGGCCTTGTATGTTAAGCAGAGATCGCCTCTGAGTAGACGATATGCGACATAGTATAGCTGGAGTTTTTTAAGGCGGTCAGCGTAGGGCATCTGCTTTAGGCCTGTGATTCTTTTAGTGAGGTATTTCTGAGGCCTTTCCAGTTGTTGCAGATGTCTTGAGAGGTACATACCAAATGGGGCGTTGTATTCTATAATGGGTCTAATGAGGGATGAGTACAGTGGGACAATGACCTCCTTTTTTCTGGATGAAAAGCCCTTCGTGATAAGGTGTGCCACATAGAAGGATTTCCTGACTGTTGTGGCGATGTGGTTATCGAAGGTGAGACCACTGTCCACCTGTGTCCCTAAGTCTCTTATCACACTTTCTGTGTTTAGTGTACTGCCACCTATATGGTAATTCATGGATACATGTTTTTTCCCAAAGGGGATAACAATACATTTCTTGGCATTGAGCTTGAGCCCATGGCTCTGGCACCAAGCATCTGTTTCTGTAAGGCCCTTTTGTAGAGTATCCACATCATTTGGGGATTCAATAATGGCTCCCAGTTTGCAGTCATCTGCAAACTTTGTTAGCCAGAGTCCCTTAGTGTTGACCTGTACTTCAGAGAAGTAGATGCCAAACAAGAGTGCCCCAGGACTGAACCCTGAGGTACTCCACTTGTCACTTGTCTGGAGCTGGATTTGGAGTCGGCTACTTTTACAGTGTGGGTTCTATCAGTAAGCCATTTAGCAACCCATTGTGTGACATAGGGATTAATGCCCAACTTAGTAAGTTTATCTATGATTCCAGAGTGGGGATGGTGTCAAAGGCCTTGGCAAGGTCTAGATAGGCTGTGTGGACCACCTTACCCTTGTCCATGGCTCTGGAGACTGATTCAAAGAAGTCAATCAGGTTCAGGAGACAAGATCGGCCCTTCACAAACCCAAACTGGGTGGGGTCCAGTGTTTGAAGGTTGCCAATGTCTTTGTTTATAAGTTCCATGATAATACGCTCCATGGCCTTGCAGATAAGGCTTGTCAGACTGATGGGACGGTAGTTTCTGGGATCCAAGGTGGATCGCCGTTGTGGATTGGGATAACTGTAGCTCTGCGCCACTCAGTGGGCATGAAACCTGAGGTGAGGCTATGATTAAACATGACACTTAGGTGAGGTGCCAGTTCATATTGTAGTTTATGTAGTACACAGCCCGGGATGTCATCTGGTCCCATGGATGCTGTATTCTTGGCTTTAGAGAGTGTGTTTTGTACCTGTGTGGCCGTTATTACTGGAATTTGGCAATCTTCCGGTATTGAGATGGGCCATTTAGGAGGTGAGAGGGGGGTGAAGTTGGCACTGAATCGATCTGCCAGGATATTGGCAATATCCTTCAGATCAGTATATTTAATGCCATTCTGTTTTAGCTCAGAGCAGATCTGAGCATTGCCATTTAGATTCTTGACATAGTTATAGAATGCTTTGTGGTTGTCTTTGGAGTCTTTGGCAATTTTATTTTCGTAACTAGCTTTGGAGGATTTTATGAGGCATCTCAGTTTCTTACTGAGGCTAGTAAGGGAGTTTTTTGCATCCTGGGATTTTCCTCTTTTCTGCAAAAGTTTCTTCCTTTTGTTGTAAAGTTTGTTTATGGCAGGGGACCACCAGATTGGCTTCCTTTTTTTGGATGAGAGCATTTTGGTTCTATTTGGGATGGCACGATTCATGCATGAGTGGATGTGCTCGTACAGTGCCTTAGTGTAAAATTCAGCAGTTGAACTTTCAGTTCCCGTCTGCATGGGTGTCATGAAGTTTGTCACTTCTGACTTGAGTAGCATGAAGTTGGCTTTGGAGAAGTTTTTATGGTGGTTTCTTTACTGGGGGTGGGGTGGGATGTGGATGTTAAGGGTGATTAGCTTATGGTCAGACCTGACTAACGAGGGGGTGACCATAGGTATGGAGCATTGATTTCCCATGTTGGTAATGACCAGGTCTAGGATATTGGAGCCCCTGGTGGGACTATGGATTAGTTGATCCAGGGCATTGGAATTTATGAATTCCAAGAACCGTTAGCAAAGGTGTTGGGACATGAGTAGTTTTCCCAGTTAATGGCAGGGTAGTTAAAATCACCCAGTATATTAGGGTGTTTGGTTCTATCTTAATATTTTCCAGTATGCTTAGAAAGGTGTAGTGAGAATCTTGGGGTATGGTTGGGGATCTGTAGCAAGCTACAATTTGGATTGCAGTCTTACCTAGTGTTAGTTGCACTTGGAGAATTTCAGACACATTGTGTTGGCCAACTAGCCTGGTGGTGTGAATATCCTTGGTGAATATTGACACTCCTCCACCTTTAGTGTTTCGGTCCTGGTTTGGTGGCCGAAAAGTGTGGTAAGAGTTGTAGCCTGGTATTGCAGGGATGCTCTCTGGAGCCTTGAACCAGGTCTCAGTTACTGCACAGATATCGATGTTCTCCATTTTTAGGAGTGCCTCGAGAGAGTGCATTTTGAGGTTTAGACTTCTAGCATTGAGTAGCATTATCTTCAGATTTTGCATGCTTGTACCTGTTACGGTGGTGGTTTTGTCCTTTGAAGTTTGCCTAAAAAAGGCACTATAGGGGTGGCAAGAGCCTTAGCCAGTAACCTGAATCCTAGGCGACAGGTGCAGACCATCTCTGGCAAAGCATCGTGGTCTGTCAATCATGTCATCCCAGGCAGACAGATACTGGATCCCCTTTGAATGACACCATAAGCTTAGCCAATTGTTGAAGTCAATCATTTTATCCTTATATTGTGGTATCATTCTGGGCGAAGGCAGGATGCTACTCAGGGCTAGGGTCATACCTGCCTGGGCCACATGATCCGAGAGCTCTTCCATGTCTCTTTTCATGTAGTCCAGGGAGGTATGTCTCAAGTCATTCACTCCAACATGGACAATGACAGAGTCATATTTGTACTTGTTGTGGAGTGACTTGAGTGCATGCGTTATGTGGCGGATCCTGGCACCCGACAGGCAGCTGACTGTAATTTTCTCCTTATTCAACCTGGTGAGAGGGACATCAGTGTGCCGGACTATAGAGTCACCTATGACTAAAGTGTTAGGTACATTGTCTTGCCTTAGGGGCTGTTGCTGGGTGGCACACTGGTGTTGTGAACTATGTGACACATTGGTTGTGATTGGTGTTTGTTTGCATTTCAGCTTCAGAGGTCTTTGTTGCTTGGGCAGGTTACAGTTAAGGGCCTCTGCATATGTGGATTTAGTGTTGCTATATGTGGGTGGTGGTGGTGCGGGTTTAGAAGGGCTATGTGTTGCTTGAGGTGTAGTGTGGGTGTTAACCTTCTCCTCTTGACTGTTTAGCACAATCTTGGGTGGAGAGAGCTTTGTTTTCATTTTGGCTATGTAAGTGCATCTCTCACATGTTGTAGTGTTGGGTGGTAGGAGGAGAGGGTTGTCTGTGTACATGAGGCAATTGCTGCATTGCCCCAGTATGCCCAGATTCACCAGGTGGACAGGAGAAATCACCAGAAGCTGACCCTTGGACATGCCTGGTTTGGGGCTTTTTTTTTTCTTTGTAAAGTATAGGAGTTGTTTCCTTAGCAAGGTACTTTGCAATTATAGGCTGTTTAGTGCCTACTATTAATTTCTCCTTGTTAACAAGGAGAGTTCAGTGTTTGTATGAGTTTAAGGCTTCCTAGTGCTTTCCAGCAGGTATTAGAGAAAGTGCTAGTCACAGGGATGCTTAAAGGTAAGATTGAAAAGAATGCACTCTGCAGTGTGCACTAGAGAAGTTAGATGTGAAAGTAGGTAACTTGAGTTTTACCTGTTTAAAAGTTAAGGTTTAGTGGAGAGTTACTATTTTTAAAACAGCAAGATGGATTGAAAGGGGTGGTCACTTTTGTATTTTGGTACTATGAAATACTGTAGGATGGCCAATAAATTTAAATAATTGAAGGGTGGGATTTCAAAAATGATGATTTTGTGATTACTCACATAAGCCAGTGAAAGTAGAGAGAAATGAGATATATGGTCAGATTAACATAAGAGGCGGGCAACTAGAAAGACAGTGGTATTTAACAAGACAACTTAAATGTGTGGGAGGGCGGGAAAAAATTCTGCCTGACTCAAAACAGAGAGAGCTGTGGTCTCTTTTGAAGTTTTAATATGCTGTTAAAACAGAATGCAAGCAAAACACAAGGTAAAGAAAACAAACTACAGTATTCAAAATATAGAAAGGCAATACAGTAATACAAAAAATAAAAGCAAACTAACCTTTCCTTCACAGCAAAGTGTAGCAGAGTCTGGATGAGCCTTTCTGGTACATGATGTACTGACCTGTACCAGTCCTGCTAACATCAGAGTCTGAGCAGTGGACATGTACTGTAATGTGTGTCATTAAAAAAATGTTAAACTGATACTGATATCTTCAACTCTTAAACACAGTTATAGGCATAGAAAATGCTACTTCCTTAGGTACCACTATATTGTGAAATGACCAGAAAGTTACTACGTATGGGTATTACAAATATGGACACTGTAATGGTGCTTTGATATTAGTAGGATGACAAATATACTCTGCCATGATAGCAAAACTTTTTTAGGGGTGGGGTGATGGTTGAACCCAAAGCCACCATAACAATCTCAGTGCGCATAAAATTAACATGATGATCCACTTGTTCCCTTAGGCAGAAGTGCACTTCTAGCATTGCACAGTCATACTACTACCCTTAATCTATGCCAGTACTGAATTCTGTGGTAACTAATTTTGATTATTCTTTTCTTTTAGAATTCTTATTTGCAGCTGAATATGGATTCCTTAAATGAATATGCCATTAATGATTTGCTAAAGCACAAGTATCTTGTACAGTGTACTAAATGCTATGTATGCTTAAAGGTAGCACCTGATAACACTGGTGATCTGTGTTCCTCATGACAAAAGTTGGATGATTTGCTTACCATTATTAGTAGTAAATCTAGACTTACTGATGACAATGGCACTTGTGCAACTGGTACGGCTTGGAGAACTGTTGTTACATTTATTAGTCACAGGACTGATGAAATAAAAAATGTTAGGCAAAGAGCAGTTAGAACACATTTAGGAAAGGAAGTGTCTATTGTCAGTAAAGATCACTCAATCCTCACTGAACAAGATAATACTACTGATGGCTTTGGAATTCTGAATACAAGTATTCAGCAATCTGAAGATTCAGAGCATATAGAAGAAAATAAAAACAAAACAAAAACAAAACAAGAAAGGTCAAAGTTCACCACAAATAATTAACAAAAAACTGATTAACGTATATAAAGCAAACAGAACACATACTAAAAAGGACACTGCTGTGGTATGTAACACATAGATTAAAGGAAACTATATTGTTTTTCTACCAGAAAACCTTCAGTGTACAGAAGAAGACATTCCCCCGGATTTACTTATCCTCCGTGCAGGACTAATTTAGTCCTTCATGGAAGCAGCAGTTTAAGGGGAGGATGGCAGCGCACCATGCATAATAATGAAGGCGTGCTGCCAGAACTCCTAATGTTACACGGAGTGTGGACGAGTGCAGGGGGCGTGTCTGAGAGCAGAGCTCTCAGAATAAATACGCCCCTGCAAAGTAGAACAGAAGAATGCATAAATAAATGAGCGAGACCACTCATAGATGTCCGCATATCCCTACCAACAGTCCCATGTGTTCAACAGCAATAGTACATTTAAATAAAGTGCAGAAACCCTTTAATTTATTGATTTTAAAACCCTGAGTACAGCTAACTGTAGGTGCGGGGGTTTGCCCATTGCTTAGCTACGGTTAAAGCAGCTGAAAAGGCTGAAGAGGATAACAAGGAATATATTTACAAATGGAACAGCACAGCAATAGTGTAGTGGTTAGAGCATCTGCCTAATGAATAGGTATTCCCAGTTCAAATCCCACCACATCACATATAATTTTTCATGTGAAATCAGTATATGAACATATTTTAACAACGTATTGCCATATAACCTACATAATGACATTTAAATTTGAACTGGAGTACTGCATGAAATGCACATGTGAAGTGTCAGTGTCATAATGAATAAGGCACTAGTCAGCAGGTATAAGCACAAATAAGCAGCAGTAAGCGTGTCTAAGTGCGTATGCATGGGGGTAAGCATTGCCCACACAGATGAAGCAAAGAAGAAGCTAACTGAGTGTAAGAAACTGTAACCAGAGGTTAGCAGTGCTTACCATCACGAAAACCCACTCAAACCCACACACAACTGCTTAAAAATGCCTTAATCACTCTGTATCCAATGGCCCTTGTTCTGCCCAGCAACAAAAGCCTCAGCAAGGTTCAAACCCAGGATCCTGCAGACCACAATCAATTGGTTGTACCACTAAGCCATGGCAGATATATATAAAGCTGATGTTATCACAAACATATCATCCAGCAAAGTCATTCAACAGTATAGGAAATGTAGTTAATTAGGTATATGTATGTGTATTTGTAAATAATGTAATATCTAAACACATGCAAGAGAGAGATACATGCAAATGCCTACATCTACACTCATATCATTAAATACCTCTATATATGTATATATATATATATATATATATATATATATATATATATATATATATATATATACATATATACACACACACACGATGACAGGCTGGAAATACTAACATATCATGCAGTACAGTCTGGCTTCCATAGGAAATGTAAAACGTGGAAGCCATAAACAGCCCCAGGATAAATATACACAGACACATATATGCAGATACAACATAGTTTATATATATATATATATATATATATATATATATATATATATATATATTTTTTTTGTACATATAGATATACATGTGACTACACATACACACTCAGAGATATGTACATTAAGATACATATGTAGAAGGTGCACACAATATGGAACAGCCACTATGCCTACAGTTAACACCTAAACACCTGGAAACTGTATGGGCCACATATATACAAATGACAATTGTCGCCTGCAACATATACCCACAGAGAGGTTATAGGAACAAACACCACATACAGGTTTGTATAAATGGAATACCTTTATTTGTGTACGATAACAGTTCTAGATGCCATGTCATATAGCTGTTCAGACACTGACATCCATATAAACAGGGTAATGCAAATGTGAAACAGGTATACTAATACAGTATTCTGGAAAGGACCACAGCTGTTGCTGTTCATGCCAAGCCCTGCAGATGTGACTATAGTAAAGACAGACTTGGCCCCAGGATACCAAACAATGAACAGTAAGTAATGCAGGTGTACAGTTCAGCAGCCTATGTACACTCTGTACAGATTCAGTAGGTGATAAAGATGTCAGTTGACCAAATGGGATCTAACTGTTACATAACAAGCCATAACCAACACCATCCCAAGCCCACTGACAAACAGAACACTCTGTATGGCAGGAGGTAGTAGGCCTGCATCAACCCACTTAATGTACGTAATGCAAATATAGGTGAAGTGTATGGTACTGTACATCCAGATGCCTTAAGTCAGCTCACCTCTGATACCCACACAAAGCTTGGTATGTAGGTGTAGGACAGAGGCTGGAATACAGGCCTATATCTGGACAACTGTTGCCATGCACTCAGCAAGTCACTGGTGTTACAAGATAGTCTGCAACATACCCTTAGTCAGGGGATTTATGTTAGAAAGTCCAGTGGATGTAGCCTTGTACTGATAGCACTCAACACACACACTGCCAGTAAAACATCTGACACAGGACCTGTGCGGTGGACAGACAAAACATGAAAGGCACAGCCCTGGCCACCAATAGGATAGGCTCACAGTTGAAAACTATGCAGACAGACTGCATTCCAAGGTAGACTAATATGTACACACACACCCTGTAACACCAGTACTTTACAAAGGATAACTCTGTCTGTAGTTAAGGAAACAGCTAAAAATATGTAGCTGGCCTGAGTATGCTGGTTCTCCTGTAAGAGATATTGCCACCTGCCGTATGTAACACTGATGCCCGCACACAGGAGGATGTCCATCATACAGGAAAGGTAACGGGACCACACCCACACAATGTAGGGATATATAGTAGCTGGTTGCCATGGCAGTGGCAATTGGAAGTACTACACAGCAAGCTGCATGCAGTTAGCAAGTGGAGGACACTGACTGGTGCAGCGGCCATCACCTGATCATGTGCATCTCCTACTAAAGCCAGGATGCAATCTATGCAAAGCAACTCAATCCATTTACTGGAGAGAGAAGGAGAGAGAGAGAGAGAACCAGTACCAGAACCAGTACCAGTACCAGAACTAGTACCAGAACCAGAACCAGAACCAAAAATAAAAAAGCTCTGCAAACTACAAGCGTAAGTCACAGCCAGTTAGCCAGCTGCTATTCAACTAGACATCTGTTCAACAAGAGGTATGTGAAGTACATATATATGCAATAGAATGTAGTACCTGGTCCATCATAATGGGATAGATAAGTGTGAAATAGCTATATGTGCCATCATGTGTTGTTGTGATGATGTTCAACTGAACAACTGTGATAGACAATAGTGTCTGTCTCTGTGGGTAGTGAGCCATAGCCCTTAACTGTGCAGGTCAGCACTGACAGATAGGATGTAAGCCATCATAGTGTATGTTGTGTAATTGGAAGTATGTATATTACATGACCAATAGCTGGTGGTAGATGTAATGCCATCATAGGTGCATGGATTAGGAGGTAGGTACTAGGCTATTGGCCATAGGGCCTGTAGAAGCCTAGCCAATAATTACCCTGGCTTTTGCCACCCAAGAACCTTAATCTCCTGTGCCACTGTTAAGCAGAGTCACAGAAGTGATCCCCGGTGTGAAATCCCTATCTCCCTGCCAATCATCCAGATTTAACTGGAAGAGTGCTACTGAGGAGCATTGTTTGATATAGATAGGTAGTTAGTTCCACAGTATGGGAAGTATCTGGGACCGGAATGTAACCCTCCAGCATGTGTTGTTTATTGTGGTGACAAGGTGTAGATCCATACAGCGTGCAGCTCAGAGAGATTGGGATACCTATAAGTGGAGTATGTCCAAAAGCACTGGGTGTGACATAGCTGTATATGTTAGGCAGCAATCGCCTCTGAGTAGGTGATATGCGACAGAGTAAATCTGCAGTTTAATGACACGGTGTGTGTAGGGCATCAGTTTGAGGTTGGTAATCTTCTATGTGAGGTAGTTGTGTGGCCATTCCAGCTGTTGTACATGTCTTGTGAGGTGCATACCAATAGGGGCGTTGTACCCTATAATGGGTCTAATGAGTGACGACTAGAGTGGAACAATGGCCTATTTTCCCTGGATGAGAAACCCTTTGTGATGAGGTGTGTCACATAGAAGGATTCCCTGACTACTCTGGCAATCTCATTATCAAAGGAGAGACTACGGTCCACCTGTGTCCAAAGGTCTCTTATCACACATTTGGTGTTAGGTTGACTACTGCCTATGTGTTAGTTCATGGGTACAGAGTTTTTACCAAAAGGGATGACAATGCACTTGCTGGCCCTCAGCTTCAGCCCACGGCTTTGACACCAGCCATCTGTCCCAGTGAAGCCCTTTTGTAGGATGTCCACATTGTCTGGAGTGTCGAGTATGGCTCCTAGTTTGCAGTCATCTGCGAACTTTGTTAGCCAAAGGCTTTCTGTGTTAGCATGTATGTCAGAGAAGTAGGTACCAAACAGGAGAGGACCCAGCACTGAACCCTGTGGCACTCCACTTGTTACTGGTCTGATGTTGGGCTTGGAGTCTGCTACCTTCACAGTGTGGTGTCTGTCAGTGAGGCAGTTGGCAACCCATCTTGTCACATACGGATGTATACATAGTTTAGTGGGTTTCCATAAAATTCCAGAGTGGGGGATCATGTCAAATAGCATGGCGAGATTGAGATAGGCTGCGTGAACCACCTTACCCTCATCTGCAGCTGTGTTGACCACTTCCAAGAAGCCTATCAGGTGTAGAAGACATGCTCTGCCTTTTACCAACCCAAACTGGGTGAGGTCCAGAGTTTGGAGATTACCAATGTCATTGTGTATAGGTTCCATGATGATACATTCCAGAGCCTTGTAGACCATGCTTGTCAGGCTAATGGGGTGGTAGGTCCTGTGGTCTGTGGTGGCTCCCCCTTTGTGGAGTGGGATAACCATTGCTCTGCAGCATTCAGTGGGCAGATAGCCTGAGATGAGCCGATGATTGACCATGGTACTTAGGTGGTGTGCCAGTTAGTTTTGTAGTTCAAGTAGAATGCAGCCTGGGATGTTGTCAGGTGCCATGGATGTGTTCCTGCCTTTGGAGTGTGTGCTTTCCTGTGCAGCCATGAGTACAGGAACCTTGCATTCTTCCGGTATAGAGATGGGCCCCCAGTGTATGAGAGGGAGGTAAAGGTAGCACTGAACGTATCTGCCAGGATGTTAGCAATATTAGTGGAGTCTGTATATTTAGTGCAAGTGTGCTATAAGACAGAGCAGATGTGAGTGTTGATGTTGAGAGTCTTGACATAGCTATAGAATGCTTTGTGGTTGTCCTCAGAGTCAGTAACGATGTTGTTTACTTGGCTAGCTTTGTAGAATCCTATGAGGGATCCGAGCTTCTTACTGAGGCTGACCAGGGACTTCCTCCAATCATGGGGTTTTACTCTGTTTTGCAACAGTGTATTTCTTCTGTTGTAGAGTTTGTTTATGGCAGGGGACCACCAGATTGACTTCCATTTCATTGGAGGATAGCATCTTTGTTCTGTTAGGGATTGCATGATCCATGCACACGTGTAAGTGCTTATAAAGTGCATTTGTGTAGGATTCAGCAGTTATACCTCTATTGTCTGTCAGCATGGGTGTTGTGCAGTTTCCCACATTTGTCTTATGAAGTGTGAAGTTGGCTTTGGAGACAGTATTAATGGTGGATTCCATAATGGGGGTTGGGGGCTTGTGTTCAGATCCAACCTACTAGGAACTGACCTATGGTGTAGAGCACCGGTTTAGCATGTTAGTAATGACGAGGTCTAGGATGTAGCTGCCCCTGGTGTGGTTGTGGCTAAGTTTATCCAAGGCATTGGAATTGATGAATTCCAGAAAACGTTGAGCACAAGGTTTGGTACATGACAACTTTCCACAGTTAATGGTGGGGTACGTGGAATCACCCATTATGAGGGTGTTAGGTTGTACCCTAATATTTTCCACTGTATCAAGAAATGAGGAGTGAAAATCCTGGGGCATGGTGGGTGATCTGTAGCAAGCTACAATTTGGATTGGGGCCTTGCCCAGAGATAGTTGCACTTGGATAATCCTGGATGTATTATGCTGAGCAACTAGCCTGGAGGTTTGGATATCCTCAATGAATATGGACACACCTCTGCCTTAAGTGTTATGGTCTAGGTTAGGTGGCCGAAAGGTGTGGTATGAATTAGAACCTGGTAATGCAGGGGTACTCTCTGGATCCTTGAACCAGGTCTCTGTCACTGCAGAGATGTCAATGTTCTCCATTCTAAGGAGTGCCTCGAGTGAGTGCATTTTGAGGTGTAGTTTACTAGCATTGAGTAACAATACCCACGGATTTTGCTTGCTTGTACCTGTTATGGTGGTGAAATTGTCATTTGAACCCTGCCTAAGAAAGGCACTATAGAGGTGTTGACAGCTGTAGCCAGTACCGGGAATCCCAGGGACGACAGGTGCAGGCCATCTCTGGCAAAGCATTGTGGTTTGTCCATCATGATATTCCAGGCAGACAGATACTGGATCCACTTAGAATGACACAAGAAGCTTAGCCAATTGTTGACATTAATCATTTTGTCATTGTACCGTGGTATCATTCAGGGTGAAGGCAAGATGCTACACAGGGCTAGTATCATACCTGCCTGGGCTACAAGATTGGACAGCTCCTCCATGTCCCTTATCATGTAGTCCAGGGAGGTACGGTCCAGGTCATTCACACACACATGGGGAATGACAGAGTCATAGTTGTACTTGTTGTGGAGTGACCTGAGTGCATGCATTATGTGTTGGTTCCTGGCATCATACAGGCAGCTGACAGTAACTTTCTCCTTGTGTAGCCTGATGAGTGGAACATCAGTGTGCCTGACTATAGAGTCAGCTATGACTACAGTGTTGGGTTTGTTGTTATGCCTTATGTGCTATGGTTGAGCGGCACACTGGCTTTGTGGGCTATGTATCATTTGGGTTGTGTTGGGGGGGGCTGGAGGTTGCTTGCGTTTCTGTTTAAGAGGTCCATGTTGCTTGGGCAGGTGATTACTGTGAGCCTACCCGAATGTAGGTTTGTGTTTCTATGTGTGTGTTTTGATGGTGTAGATTTTCAGGGACTATGTGGTGAGTGTGGTGTGGTGCAAGTGCTCAACTACTCCTCTTGACTGTCTAGTCCAGTCTTGGGTGAAGAGAGCTGTGATTCCATTTTGGCTATATAACTGCATCTCTCACATATTGTATTGTTGGGTGGTAGGAGGGGAGGGTTGTCTGTATACATGAGTCAATAGCTGCACTGCCCCAAGATGGCCAGATGCAGCAGCTAGACACATGAAAACACTGGGACTTGACCCTTACACATGCCTGGATATGTGCCTATTTATTATTTATTTATTTATTTTTTTTATTTATTTTACATTTGTTGACCGGGCTAGTCTAACTGGAGTACTATTAAGTACTAAAAACTGTGTCCATCAAGACAAGTGAGGAAAGTTGAGTGCTGTAGTAAATTGGTAGCTTAATTAGTGCTTAAATCGAGTCGTGAACAACTGCTGAGCTCAAGGAAACAGACTTGAGTGTTGCAACTGAAACACTGGCTAGTTCTATGAAACAAATGTAAGCTAGAAAGGCGTCCGTCCAACACAGAGAGGCCTGGTTGCTCAGAAGCTTACAAACAGTCATATTATGATGGCCATGTGGCAGACAAAGGCCATCAGTTGCAGGATACTCAGGTGAATCTGTATTGTAGCATGCAAGGGTGCCATGGGTGTGTAACACACTTACCTGCAATAGGCATCTACATATACCCCACTAATGTCAGGCCATTTCCATATGTGGCACCTGTCCGTGTTGGAGCAAGGCAGAACACTGCAGCAGTGCAGGAAGGTGTGGTGAGATTGTGGAGCTGATGTCTGAATGTACCCCACATAAAGGTATCCATATGTGTACATATGTCACATATGTAATATATGAAGATATATATTTATATCAGCATGTATATCCAGAAATATATATATATATATATATATATATATATATATATATATATATACCCATGTGTGTACATATATATGTACACATATATACATCACATATATCTACACATATATAGATATCTACCTTTATGCACATGTCTACATAAACACACACACACACACACACACACACACACACACACACACACATATGTCTGTACAGACATGTCCCCTATATTACTGCCACAGTGATATGTGCTATATGTGAGGCAGCAGTACACATATCAATACACACAGATATCTATGGCTGGCAGTGTGTACCCCATGGAGGGGAATGTCATATGTTATTCCCTTGTTGGCGCCACATAGCCCCCATCTGTGAAGTATGCAATGGGAATATAGGGAAGTATGGCAGCTACACATGTGGAGGTAATCAGGTGTGGTAGATATAGAGGACAGTCTACAGGGGTGGTATGTGACACATGTGGTGGCTAAACACTGTGAATGGTATGTGTGTTCTGTGATGTGACTGCCCCATGGGCCCCAAAATAGCCACAATGGGAACAAGCCTCCCACCCAATGCTACATACAACAGCAGTCCGCGTCCTTAAGGTGCCTGGTCTGGAGGCTGAGCAGGATGAGCATGTTGGCCCTGTGAATGTGTACTGTGTCCTTCAGACTGATGTAGTGCATCCCTCGTGTCTGTGGAGGCTGGTATGGCACAGACCCTAGACCTGAGCCCAGGGGATGGGAGCATGTCTGTGTGCCCTGAGGGGAAGACAACATGCCCTGGGTGTTTCCATTTGCTGGTATTGCTGTAACAGTACATGAGGAGGCCTCATGTTGGGACACACATGATGTGAACCACCAACGACCAGCAAAAAACAATAGTGAACATGCAGTAATGAAGAAATAATGATTATTTATTTATAATTCCTTCAAATCCAGACCGGTTTCGGCTATTCAGCCTTTATCAATGAATACAATAAAGTTTTTTTGAATGAAATGAAGCAGCCTGCATTTATACTAGTCTCTGATTACCTGGAAGCAATATTACAGCACCACCCAGTGGCTGGAGTAACAAAGTGCATGTTCCATTCTTGATTAAAGCATATGACCAGTGACATAAAAATGCCAGAGGTATAGATATTAAGTCATATTTTAAAGATAAAAATCAAAGCTCTGGAAGTAAGCCATTATATGACATACATATTACAAGGTAATAGACCAATACCATAGTCACTATTTGTGAATGCATATCATAGTGTAAAAAAGCAGAAAATATATACCACTAGTATATATATATTTTTTGAAGGGTAATAACCACAAGTTCAAAAGAACTGAATAATAATGAACCAAGTACTGATCATATAATATATTACAAAATAAGGCAAAAAGAGTATAGTGGCCTCATTCTCAGCTATATTATAGATTATAATAAAATGAAATAATATGCTTGTAGATAATATAAGTTCAACATTGTAATTGTATAATACTCAATGTTTAACACCAACATACCAGATACGAATACCAAACCATACATATACATATTCGTATCCTGAACAATTTTTTATCATGCTTTATAGAGTATAATATGAGCGTTGGTAGGCCTAACCACCATTGAATGGTTTGTACTAATTCTTAATCTATATGAATGTTTGTTGTTGTAACCATGATTATGAAATCCTCCAGTGTTCAGTGAAACTCACAGATGGTCATTCAGACCTGGGGGGAATAAACATCCAAGGTTGGTTATCCAATACTGCTCCTTGTGGTTTAAAATGGTGTGCCAACCCTGTTGGTTGTTCCTATCTCCCTGAATTTTGTCAATGATCATGAACATAAACTGGGCATTGGGATGTTGTATCGTGTGTCTGTATAAAGCATTTGTTTCTTTTTTGTTCCTCATGTCACTACGATGTTCTGTCATCTTTATCCTAAGAGACCTAGAGGTTTGACCAACATAAAAAGCTTTACATTGGCAGGTAGCTAAGTAAATAATCCATGTACTGCTGCAATTAAAAAACACCCTGGTTTTAAATACCCGATTGGTGTTGGCACTGGTGAATTCTTTTAGTGTACTAACTTGTAAACAGGAGCAGCAGTGACCACATGGAAAAGTACCAATTAGTTTATCACCACTGACTGACAAATTTGTCACCACATATGGCAGGAACCAACCTATTGTCAGGAATATACTTAATTGCAACTGGAAAATTCTTTTGGCTAATGACACTTTAAGGTCAATACTAGGCCCTCAATGTCAAATTTCATACAGAAGAGGCAAGAATTTGGGAGGGCTATTTTCACATTACAAAAACAGAGAAGGGGGAGGTGCGATATATCATCAGACCACTATCAGTGGAGATAAACTTATTGGTACTTTTCCATGTGGTCACTGCTGCTCCTGTTTACAAGTTAGTACACTAAAAGAATTCACCAGTGCCAACACCAATCGGGTATTTAAAACCAGGGTGTTTGGTAATTACAGCAGTACATGGATTATTTACTTAGCTACCTGCCAATGTAAAGCTTTTTATGTTGGTCAAACCTCTAGGTCTCTTAGGATAAGGATGACAGAACATCGTAGTGACATGAGGAACAAAAAAGAAACAAATGCTTTATACAGACACACGATACAACATCCCAATGCCCAGTTTATGTTCATGATCATTGACAAAATTCAGGGAGATAGGAACAACCAACAAGGTTGGCACACCATTTTAAACCACAAGGAACAGTATTGGATAACCAACCTTGGATGTTTATTCCCCCCAGGTCTGAATGACCATCTGTGAGTTTCACTGAACACTGGAGGATTTCATAATCATGGTTACAACAACAAACATTCATATAGATTAAGAATTAGTACAAACCATTCAATGGTGGTTAGGCCTACCAACGCTCATATTATACTCTATAAAGCATGATAAAAATTGTTCAGGATACGAATATGTATATGTATGGTTTGGTATTCGTATCTGGTATGTTGGTGTAAAACATTGAGTATTATACAATTACAATGTTGAACTTGTATTATCTACAAGCATATTATTTCATTTTATTATAATCTATAATATAGCTGAGAATGAGGCCACTATACTCTTTTTGCCTTATTTTGTAATATATTATATGATCAGTACTTGGTTCATTATTATTCAGTTCTTTTGAACTTGTGGTTATCACCCTTCAAAAAATATATATATACTAGTGGTATATATTTTCTGCTTTTTTACACTATGATATGCATTCACAAATAGTGATTATGGTATTGGTCTATTACCTTGTAATATGTATGTCATATAATGGCTTACTTCCAGAGCTTTGATTTTTATCTTTAAAAATATGACTTAATATCTATACCTCTGGCATTTTTATGTCACTGGTCATATGCTTTAATCAAGAATGGAACATGCACTTTGTTACTCCAGCCACTGGGTGGTGCTGTAATATTGCTTCCAGGTAATCAGAGACTAGTATAAATGCAGGCTGCTTCATTTCATTCAAAAAAACTTTATTGTATTCATTGATAAAGGCTGAATAGCCGAAACCGGTCTGGATTTGAAGGAATTATAAATAAATAATCATTATTTCTTTATTATGCGTGTTCACTATTGTTTTTTGCTGGTCGTTGGTGGTTTACATTGTTGGCTTGACCCTGCATGCCATCCTTGCAGAGTGTATGGTTGTTTACACACATGATGTGGCCAGGTATCATGGGCAGATGGTTGTGGAGAGATAGATCTGCTGGCCAATAGAACATATACATGTTATTGTGTCACTGTTATAGAATATATGGTGGCAGTAATAGTCTACACAACCCTGATACATCAAAAACACCATGCACAGATATCCCCAATAACACAGACTGACAGATGTGCAGCACTCACAGCTCAGCCATACCACTGGCATACATGTAACCATAGTAGCCCTGACAATGGCATGCAGGTGAATAGTGTATAACAGGCCAGCAATGATAGTGCCCACACAGGGGACATGGCTACAATCACATAGCAGAAGGTGTGGTACAATGCAATATCTGTCCAACTGCTAGTTAAGCCGTAGCCATAACTAATGAGTTGTGTGCACAGTCAGTTGAAGCTGATATGGTGGGGGTGACAGAGATGTGTATTAAGAACTGTGATAACCTTGCTGTATGAGTTGCTCAGACCTGTGTACATCTTTATGTCTTACAGACCCTATGGCACATGTACGTTTGCCCACATTCTCAATGAAGAAAATGAGATATTGGTCACAGACATGATCCAGCACTATGCTGTGCTGTTTGGTAGCCATGCACATGAGCTGCAGGAGCGGTCTGCCCTGTGAAACGACATACTCCACAGGGTCAATGATGTCAGACATCACAATCTCACATATTAGCAGGTCCGGCATCATTGCAGTGACCTGCTTCAACATGTCCAGCACCATGCTGCTAAAGTCTGGGGGGATCACCTTGCCACAGGGGGGGGCATGCCATCCACCCCCCCCCGACACGTATGGAGGAGCTTCTGGCCAGCCTCGTGGCACCTGCCTATCCTAGCAGTCTACAACAACTGCCGTACATCGTAGAGGTGGGTGTCACCCACACATCGGCTGAGGAGCATGCAGGTAAGGAAACAGAGCACATCAGTAGACCACTGTTGTGTAAACATCCCCATTGGTACAGGTAGAACATGCATATCTGACATGTCATAGATATACTGTGTTGCTGCAGTGTAGTGATAAGCAGATGTCCAGATTTGGTAGTATTGTGGGAATGTACCATTGATGTATGGTAATACTGCACCCAGCCTGTAGCACTACCACAGTTGTGGCCACTTACCTTTCTTCTCTCACCCTCTTAGGTAGGTCCCTCCAAGATAACAACAAGGCAGCAGCCTGTAGCTGGTGAGTATGTTTTATGTAGATGCTTGCCAACACAACAAGTATGTAATGGTGATGGTATATGCCATGCACACATCTAACACACCTATCCTGAATGCATGCTGTACATGTGCATGTATTGTTGTTGTGAAATGCACGGTCTCACAGGGGAGAGCATGACGGGGGTATTGGAAGGGTATGTCAGACAGCTGCATGCTAACATCCTGTCATTGCAGAATGTGTACACAGGAAGTAACTTACTGGTGGTAAACATGGCCTACTGTACTGACATGTTCTGAACAACACCCATATACAGTGCAACAGCAGTGTATATACCTGTAGGACAATGACAACTGCTGCACGGTTGCACTATGGCATAAGGCATTACAGTACTCCACATTATCATTTGGGTCTAGGCAGCAACATGTGGTGTTCGGTGTATGGGACACTGCAAAGTGACACACATGTGTAGGGCTTACTTGTCATGCATCTGCATAAGAGCAGAAGGGGGGGGTTACAGCATGTCACACCAGTGCACTGCAGCTGGGAAACTAAGGATGGTAGGAATGGCTCTCTCTGTACATAGTTAGGGTCAGGACCTGTGGCAGCCGTAACCCAACACACACATTAATAGTGATGGCAGTGTGTGAACACCATGGGATGTACACATGAGTAGACCTTGCAATTATGCAGAATAGGGGGACATGTGTAGGCCAGACTTGAACATACACTGGCAAATGCACATTGCCCATGCTGGTATACCCCTGCTAGGAGCAATGACTGCTGTAGTACACACAACAAGAGGTGTGCTAAACTGTCATGATAGGGGTGTGCACACATATGCCCACATGATGTGTATGCATTGTGATCAGCAGCTGCACACCTAACACCATCTGTAGACACTGTCTGTGAAAGTACAAAACATATGTGACATACCAGGCCTGTGTACTGCTAAGATACGCAGTGATATGGTCCCACGGCAGATCATGGTTGTGTGTGTGAAATACATAAAGGTGTGTACACCCCCCATAGCCACGGTATGCACTGATGGTTCTCAGTGTAAGACTATTGCAGTGGTCATACATGGTTTGTTTATGTTGACAGCTGTACATCAGTCATCAGACATTCACCAATGACAACTGTCCATAGTCGTGCTCATATCTAAACCCCGACTAACCCAAAAACACACCAAGAAACTATTAAACCAAACTTAGCTCATAAATGTGATTACCCTTTTCTCCCTCTATAACTTACTATTCTGCCCACACTAATTAAAATCCTTCCAACCTAAACTACCTTCTCTATTTCATCATCCTTACATTCTAACTGAAAATGCTTATCTTACAGACACACCTCTCTTAAAAGATTGTTTTCCCTGTATATTTACTGCTTCAGCAACAATGTTTTTTATTTCCTATCTATAGGTAACCTTTATATGACTTTTGTCTTTGACCTATTGTTAACTTTTTAGAGATCTTTGTAACCTGCATTTTTTTAGTGCTACTAAACTTTTGTATATAGATTTATTGTTAAATTTTAGATATCTTGTAACCTACATTTTTATTGTTACTAAATTTTTCGTAACGTGGAGCTTTTCTCCCCGGGCCTCCGCTGAAAATGGATATGTATCCAGTCAGACTTTCCCAGTTAACAAATGTAAAATAAAATAAAAAAAAATAAATATCATCTCAGGTATGTGTTGCTGAAAAACATAGGGGCTGTGAGAAGTAAAGCTGACATAACTGACACAGTACTACACATTCCACAATGGGTTGTACACCTGTGAGTTGTGGCAAACAGTACATGGTAGGGTGCAGAACAGGTGCACAGCAATACTGTGTACGTGGGTGCAGTGGTATCCAGGGGAAGGGGCATCACCTAGTGACACAGCACAAGCATCACACACATGTATACTGTTGCTAGCATGGATTGCCTATAGCTGAACTGCATGCTGTTCTGTACCATATATTCTGCATGTTGGTGGATGGGTAATAGGGTGCCCGTGTGTATGATCAATGTGCAACCTCACCTGTATGTGTGTGCATTCCTCTTGGTGGTTATTTAGGTTACATGCAGGGTCACTCTGTTGAACGAGAGGGAGGTAGATGCATGTAGGATGCGGGTGTGCATGTGTGTGTTTGTGTGTGTGGCCATGTATGCACGTGTGATTGTGGTGTGTTCAGTCGTCTGTACCCCCCTTCATGACCATGCAGTACATGGATATGGACTGACACATTACACACCAGGAATACCTCTCATGTGCATATTCACAGGACAGCAAATAGTATAATATGGTCTGTATCATGGCACAGGCATCCAGAGGGAAGGTAGACTCCAGGTACACACTTAATATTGCAGTCAGCAGAGAGGCCACTAACAACCCATGTATGCAGCTCTACAGATGCATTGTGGAAGTACTAGTTAACACCAGGGAGTGTATCCAAATATTACAGTTGTCACATGATGGGCTGATGGAGCAGCATATCAGGCATGCACTGAGCTTTACATACTCATGACAGACCAGTGGGAGATATTATGGATGCAACATAGTATCTCACACATATAGGGGCTCTGCACATCATTTCCGGCCATACAGAGGGTGCATACCGAATTACAGCAGTGAGGCCATATAAATCCACCACACACAGGTCAGGCAGGTAAAGTGGCAACAGGGCTTGTGTTGCATCTAAAAATATAAGGCAACCAGAAGATGCAGTCTAATCCACAAAAAGCCACGCTGAAGTGAAAAACTGAAACTGAGTCCTTCAAATAGACAAAAACAGTGTGTTTAATAAAATGGAATCACGACTAAGTGCTTTCGCCAGCAATCTGGCTTCCTCAGAGTCGTTTAAATTACATTCAAATGCTCTTTATATATTGAACACTCAAAGCTCATTGGGACAATTCATAAAACCCTCCCCCTTACATACAAAACTCCTAACCATGACAATTAAGTATCACAACTACTAAATCAAAAATACATACCTACTTACTACTAAATTAAAAAACATTAAAAAATCTGTATACATAATTAATTGTGCATAATGTGACTCTTGTATGGTGATGTCATATCCATAAATATATCTAGTATTGGTCTCAAGTGTTCCAGTAATGCATTGATACACAGCCTCCATAGTGTATAGCAAGCACAAAAATCCTATCATATTAGCAACCAAATGAATTGATAACATTCATAATAAAATTCAAAAACTAATACATATTAAAATTACACTACAAACCTAAAACATTAGCCTATAAAGCCAATAAACATAAGGTCCCTTTTAAATATTATACACACTCAATGTACTAACTGGGACCTTAACTTTAACATGGGTTTGATCGAAATATAGTCATTCAAGCCCGGGGGCCTGCAGGTGTCCAATCTTAATTGCCATTCAGTTTCTAAAGCCCCTACTCTATTGACTATATCTCCCCCTTCTCCATAATCTAAAACCCGTCCTATAACAAAAAATGTGAATTCGTTAAAATTCAAACATTTAATGCTGTGTAAATAAAGTGCATTGTGCTTGTCCTTCTTCCTAATAGATC
The DNA here is from genome assembly GCF_019279795.1 of Protopterus annectens. Classification (NCBI taxonomy): domain Eukaryota; kingdom Metazoa; phylum Chordata; order Ceratodontiformes; family Protopteridae; genus Protopterus; species Protopterus annectens. Next base: position 1,620,202,633 of record NC_056737.1, read on the forward strand.
TAACATGTTCTGCGATTCTGTCCTGCAACCTTCTAATGGTCTTACCCACATAGTATGCCTCACAAGATGAACATGTTGCCAAGTAAATAATATTCTTCGTGCAGCAGTTGCATTGTCCTGGACAAGGGATGGTGTATTTGTAGCCGTGTACACATACATAACTACCCTCATTAATGTATCTACACCATCTACAAAAAACACACTTTTTTCATGTTGGATTTGTACTGACTCTTGCTTTTTCTCTCCAGGATACCTTTTAAATTATCCCCCCTACTGTGTACAAAAACTGGTTCTGAACCCAATACTTTCTTAAGCTCGTCACTTAAAACATAATTCCAAATGTTTTTTATTATGCCAATCACTTCTGATGATTTAGGGTTGTATTTGACTATCATCTTTACATCGGACCCCTTTATTACAACATCAGGATTCTTTTCTCTCATATGTCCTAAACCAGTGTGGAAAACAGGTGCATATCGCCCTTTCCTTTCCCTCAACACATCCCTTCTTACGCTCAGAAGGAGCTTCAGTGGATATCCATGATCCAGGAACATTCCTATCAGTTTAAAAAGCTCCATTCTAAATTGTACATCATTACTAACCAATCTTGAGGTTCTCACCATCTGTCCCTTAACAACTCCTTTACGATGGTGAAATGGATGACAACTAGAAAAGTGTAGTAGTGAGTTGGAATAATTTTCTTTTCTAAAAATATTACTTTCAAATTCTCTATCTGTTTTACTGATGGTTAAATCCAGATAGTTGATTTTGTCTTTATCCCATTGAAATGTAAATTTCAAAAATTCTGTTGTAGTACCTAAATATTCAACAAACTCAACCGCAGTACTCTCATCACCTTTCCAAAGAATTAAAATGTCATCCAGAAATCTATTGTACATCAATATGTTTGTCATATATCTATCTGATGAAAAAATGTACTCTCTTTCCCAGGTAAGCAAAACTGCATTGGCAAATGCTGGCGCACATCTCGCACCCATTGCCACACCTGACCTTTGTTGAAATAAATCACCCTCAAAATTGATGAAATTATTGTTAAGCACCAATTCCATCAAATCACATATAAAATTGGCCTTAGTACCTTCCAATAAACCATCCTTAGTGATGGCTTCAAGAAACATCTCTAAACCTAGACTATGCGGAATGACCGAAAATAGGTTCACAATGTCAATAGTGAGGAACCCAAAATCTCTGTTCCCTCTCACAAAATTCTTTAATCTATCAAGGCAGTGCCATGAATCTCTAATGATATGCGGCGCTCGATTTATAATGGGCTTAACCAATGAATCAATGTATGCAGCTAAAGTTTCTGTTTTGGATCCCCTGGCTGATACAATAGGCCTAAATTGTAATTTATCAGCCCCTTTGTGCACCTTGGGGATACCAAACAAAGTAGGTATTCTAGGAAAATTGACCATCAAAAAATCGTGCTCCACTTCATTGATATTACCTTGAAATAGTGCATCATGTAGAAATACATCAATTTTGTAATATGCCCTATTGATCTCACCCCTTGAGACCAAGGCATATGTGTCATCACCATTCAAAATCGCAGAAATTTCAGAAATGTAATCAATATTTGACATGACAACCATACCTCCCCCCTTATCTGGTTTCATAAATCTATAATGTCCAGATTTTTTAAGGGAGTCCAACAACTCTCTCTCCTTTTGTGTTAGGTTGTCATTAAATAAAAACACATTTTCCAAACATTTTCGTATCTGTACTTCGACAAGTTTTTCAAAACCCATCACCTCCAAATTAAAAGGTGGTATAAATGCACTTTTTCTTTTAAACATACTTGTTCTATCAACAACCCCAGTACTTTCCCCGGTTGTTCCCTCTCCGTTGGCTGCAAAAAACATTTTTAAATGCATTTGTCTTGTAAACATTTTAAAATCTAGTAAAACCTGCGCTGTGTCAACTCTAAACATTGGTACAAAACTTACACCCTTACTAAATAACTCAAAGTGTGTTTCTCCTATCACAATGTCGGTATAGTTGTAGATACAGTAACCATTTTTCTTAAGTAACTGATGTTTGAGACCTTGAAATATTAACATTTCCTTGTTACCATCTAATGGATAATTCACATCCAACATATTAATATCAATAGCCTCATCATGTGTTACAACATTGGTCACAAATGTATCATCTTCACTCCCAGTAAAATTATTAATATTGTTGTGACCATCACAACTAATCTCATGTGAGTAACATGGCTCTTCGCATAGACAACTTTCCGTTGACATAAGTCTTCGTGCATTGTTATCATTAAAAGTCTCACAAATAACATCACCATTGTCCAAATTGTCCATCAATATCTCCCCCTCCTGCTCGTTCTCCCACCCCTGTGGTAGTCTTGTTGGGCTTCTCTCACCAACAAACCCCTGTTCCGAAGCCTCTCTGATCTCCGAGGGCCATTCTCCATTTCTAAAAAAACATCGTTGTCCCCTCCATCCTCATTATAACCCAAACTTACAGTTTCATTAATATTGTCATTTTTTGAAATTCAAATTTAAATCGTTCATTCTAGCACCAGGGGGATACGCTCTTTTGTTTTTATAATCCGAGCTGTCCCTTTCAAGTTTCTTTTTCTTTTTCGCCATATTTTTGTTAACAAATGACTCAATGTTACTCAATGTTTTGTTAAAGTTTGCTAGATTTTGTTCAAATAACAAATCAGTGGTTATACTTACATGAAGCTGACCAATCTGCTCCTGTAGTTCAGATAATTTAATATCATTATTCCGTATAATGATATCCATCATCTCTAAACCTGTTTTGTTAAAAAGCGCTATCAGTTCCTGAAACGCTACTGAATTATCATCCACCCCCATGGGTCTCTTCCACACACGTAGACCCATAGGAACTTGATTCATCTCTCTGGATTTCTTTAAAAATAAACTGTCTAATTGAACTGCCCGAAACCTGGTACATAGTTTCTCATACTGAGAAATTTGTTCATTTAAGCGAGGACGCGAAGTTCTTCTCTCGTCGATGCTTACTGCTTCTCCAAACACCGGAGCCTGGAACCAGGAAGTGATGTCAAACCTCTCCTCGTGCACCCTCCTATTCTGGTCTCCGCTCCTTCTCGTGCCGTTGTAACTCCAGTTCTGTGTCGCTGCCACATTAGCGTATGAACTGCCCCTATCTCCTTGACCAGGTGGAATAGATCCCAAAGGTGAATGCAGCGTGAACAGCCGCATTTGAGATTCTGTCGGGCTCACTTGACCAGCTTCACCTGCTTCACCATTGCCATTACTATTACTGTTAGCTGCTGTGTATACTTTAAGTAATTTGTCCACCACAGTAGCCAATTCTTTTAAAATCACCTCCATAATACAACGTTGCTCAAAGCAGATAAAGACCAACACCAGTGGTACTGTAAGTTAGAAACCAGGAACGTGACACCCACAAGGGCTGAATCAACATATAAAAATATAAGGCAACCAGAAGATGCAGTCTAATCCACAAAAAGCCACGCTGAAGTGAAAAACTGAAACTGAGTCCTTCAAATAGACAAAAACAGTGTGTTTAATAAAATGGAATCACGACTAAGCGCTTTCGCCAGCAATCTGGCTTCCTCAGAGTCGTTTAAATTACATTCAAATGCTCTTTATATATTGAACACTCAAAGCTCATTGGGACAATTCATAAACCCTCCCCCTTACATACAAAACTCCTAACCATGACAATTAAGTATCACAACTACTAAATCAAAAATACATACCTACTTACTACTAAATTAAAAAAAATTAAAAAATCTGTATATTGTATCAGCCAGGGGATCCAAAACAGAAACTTTAGCTGCATACATTGATTCATTGGTTAAGCCCATTATAAATCGAGCGCCGCATATCATTAGAGATTCATGGCACTGCCTTGATAGATTAAAGAATTTTGTGAGAGGGAACAGAGATTTTGGGTTCCTCACTATTGACATTGTGAACCTATTTTCGGTCATTCCACATAGTCTAGGTTTAGAGATGTTTCTTGAAGCCATCACTAAGGATGGTTTATTGGAAGGTACTAAGGCCAATTTTATATGTGATTTGATGGAATTGGTGCTTAACAATAATTTCATCAATTTTGAGGGTGATTTATTTCAACAAAGGTCAGGTGTGGCGATGAGTGCGAGATGTGCGCCAGCATTTGCCAATGCAGTTTTGCTTACCTGGGAAAGAGAGTACATTTTTTCATCAGATAGATATATGACAAACATATTGATGTACAATAGATTTCTGGATGACATTTTAATTCTTTGGAAAGGTGATGAGAGTATTGCGGTTGAGTTTGTTGAATATTTGGGTACTACAACAGAATTTTTGAAATTTACATTTCAATGGGATAAAGACAAAATCAACTATCTGGATTTAACCATCAGTAAAACAGATAGAGAATTTGAAAGTAATATTTTTAGAAAAGAAAATTATTCCAACTCACTACTACACTTTTCTAGTTGTCATCCATTTCACCATCGTAAAGGAGTTGTTAAGGGACAGATGGTGAGAACCTCAAGATTGGTTAGTAATGATGTACAATTTAGAATGGAGCTTTTTAAACTGATAGGAATGTTCCTGGATCGTGGATATCCACTGAAGCTCCTTCTGAGCGTAAGAAGGGATGTGTTGAGGGAAAGGAAAGGGCGATATGCACCTGTTTTACACACTGGTTTAGGACATATGAGAGAAAAGAATCCTGATGTTGTAATAAAGGGGTCCGATGAAAAGATGATAGTCAAATACAACCCTAAGTCATCAGAAGTGATTGGCATAATAAAAAACATTTGGAATTATGTTTTAAGTGACGAGCTTAAGAAAGTATTGGGTTCAGAACCAGTTTTTGTACACAGTAGGGGGGATAATTTAAAAGGTATCCTGGAGAGAAAAAGCAAGAGTCAGTACAAATCCAACATGAAAAAGTGTGGTTTTTGTAGATGGTGTAGATACATTAATGAGGGTAGTTATGTATGTGTACACGGCTACAAATACACCATCCCTTGTCCAGGACAATGCAACTGCTGCACGAAGAATATTATTTACTTGGCAACATGCTCATCTTGTGAGGCATACTATGTGGGTAAGACCATTAGAAGGTTGCCGGACAGAATCGCAGAACATGTTAGATCTATTAGGAAGAAGGACAAGCACAATGCACTTTATTTACACAGCATTAAATGTTTGAATTTTAACAAATTCACATTTTTTGTTATAGGACGGGTTTTAGATTATGGAGAAGGGGGAGATATAGTCAATAGAGTAGGGGCTTTAGAAATTGAATGGCAATTAAGATTGGACGCCTGCAGGCCCCCGGGCTTGAATGACTATATTTCGATCAAACCCATGTTAAAGTTAAGGTCCCAGTTAGTACAGTATAATATTTAAAAGGGACCTTATGTTTATTGGCTTTATAGGCTAATGTTTTAGGTTTGTAGTGTAATTTTAATATGTATTAGTTTTTGAATTTTATTATGAATGTTATCAATTCATTTGGTTGCTAATATGATAGGATTTTTGTGCTTGCTATACACATATGGAGGCTGTGTATCAATGCATTACTGGAACACTTGAGACCAATACTAGATATATTTATGGATATGACATCACCATACAAGAGTCACATTATGTACAATTAATTATGTATACAGATTTTTTAATGTTTTTTAATTTAGTAGTAAGTAGGTATGTATTTTTGATTTAGTAGTTGTGATACTTAATTGTCATTGTTAGGAGTTTTGTATGTAAGGGGGAGGGTTTTATGAATTGTCCCAATGAGCTTTGAGTGTTCAATATATAAAGAGCATTTGAATGTAATTTAAACGACTCTGAGGATGCCAGATTGCTGGCGAAAGCGCTTAGTCGTGATTCCATTTTATTAAACACACTGTTTTTGTCTATTTGAAGGACTCAGTTTCAGTTTTTCACTTCAGCGTGGCTTTTTGTGGATTAGACTGCATCTTCTGGTTGCCTTATATTTTTATATGTTGATTCAGCCCTTGTGGGTGTCATGTTCCTGGTTTCTTGTGTTGCATCTGCTTGTGTGGCCATTCATAGGACTGTGATGTTAATGAGTGGTATCAATGTGTACATGTTAGCAAGTGTAACGCAGGGTGGGGTAACACATGGACATACAAGTGAGATTGACTGTAAAGCCATTGACAGGTAGGTATAACGCAGGTGTGTGTGTGTGTGTGTGTGTGTGTGTGTGTGTGTGTGTGTGTGTGTGTGTGTGTGTGTGTACTGTTAGGCAATGATGTACAGGTTTTAAAGTGTGTTTATTGTTCTCCCCCGCAGGTGGCAAGGTGGGTCACGTTCCCTCCTGCAGCCGATCTGATGTAGGTGTCCATACAGATGATGTTGATGATACTAATGGTGAGGCACAGGTTGTATTGTCAGGGGACAACACTGTGCATACATTTGACATCCCTCTTTTAACCACCACACTCCCGCACACAGTTAAAATGCCTATACACACCCCATCACTAGTGGCCATAGTGGAGGGACAGCTGGCATTTAGTGCAAGTGCACAGGAAAGTGTGGTGACCATGCCTGCTGTGTCCAGTTGCAGCAGACATACCTGTTTGTCCAGCAGGGCACCACATAGGTAGATGTCCCAGGGTGCTCATGGTAGGGCAACTGGACATCATGCCCCTGGCAGAGCCAACATAGGTGCTACCACCAGATGCATGTTTCAGGCTCTCATGGTGGTGCAGGCACGTACAGAACTTTACCGCAGACAGGCCCTCAGGCTGCAGAGGGCTGCTCTCACATCATCAAAAGACAACGCCCATGAACTTGCTAGTGCCATCTGTGGAGTAAGTGAGTTGATGGATCGATGGTCCAGTGAGATGATGGCCCTCATTGACCATGGTCTGTCCATGCTAGAACGTGTGGTGGGAATGGTGCGACATCCGCGTGGACATAGGGCAGCAATACCATCAGCTGGTAGTCAACATGTACATGGCAGGACACCAAGGGGCTCCCATAGTGGGTAGTAGCAGCCCCGGCAGTGTGGGGGGGTGTGCTGTCCACACCACACCACAGCAGACCACGTGCATGTGGTGCTGGCCAGTCCCAGGAGGGGCCTGGTACCAGTGGAATAATGTCATCCACAGGTGAGAGTAGCACATCAAGGGCTGTAGCTGGACATGCCTGTGGAATACCTGGCAGGTGCAGTCCACATGTCCATGGCTGGAGGCATTGAACTGCACACCCTACCAGGTATGGTCTGCAGCTGTCCATAAACACCTGTATAGGGCAGCCACATGGCAGAACTGTGTGCATGCATACCCACACCCTCTCAAAAACACACCTAGGGCAACCTCATACCTACACACACCATATCACCTTGGCCAGCTCCCCGGAGTACACCTCTCACCCACACACATGGTGTCAAATGTTTGGGCCACCCTTGGCCTCTGGCAAAGCAACACCACACCCTGTGCATATGATGATACCTGTGCCCCCTCCCTGTCATCCATACCATCAATGCAGGGAAAGGCTGATATGGTTCTGATGCACACGGTGACTGTACAGCAGTGTAGCACAGCACTGTAGTGTAACATGTTGTAGGGGGGTAGGGTGTGAGCACATTTGTCAGATAGTGTAGTTGTCAGGCAATGATGCATTACAGCTGTTGGGTACACTGCTTGATTGCAGTCTCTATAATGTTATCCAGTTGTGTTGTAGGTGTACATGTGTCAGCTGTAGGATGTTATGCAGTCATATTCCACAACAAGGTATGTGATAACACAAGCTTAATATGACAGTATAATGACCATCTGGTAAACACCATCCTCATATGTACCACTCACAAAGTAACTGTACGTACACTGGTCATGGCACAGTGAGGTCCATTGGCTGTCTGTGGTATGGAACACATGTGCCTGGCCCTATAGACATGTGAGCAAATAGGGTACCATACATTTGGGCAGCATGTAACATCACATAGTACAGGACAAAGAACAATTGCATCTACAACAGTCTGTGCACTGCCCAAGGTACGTATGCACAACACACAGATTGTTTTCAAATTCCTAACTCAGGGGTCTGCAACCTGCGGCTCTGGAGCCACATGTGGCACTAACAACCTGCTATAGTGGCTCCCTGTACCTCTGAGGATTACTTGACACTGTAATGCACCACCCACACACAAACACACACAAAGATCAACCAGGGCCAACATAGGAACACAATCATGGATGGATGTTAGGTATTGCTCTGATATAATTAGTTCTGTCATATATAGTATAACAATATTTGAAACATTATATGCAATATAATCTTCATATTAGGGGTCGATTATTTGTTGTGGCTCCCAATGACCTTACTGTGGTGGGTGAGGGGACAGATATGACCCCTGGGATACTGAAGGTTGCAGACTCCTGCCCTATGTACACAGACAACAGTACTGTACACACAACCACAGACTGTTCAAGTCATGTCGTCAGTAAAAGCCATTACTATACACAGCATATCCAG